>NC_045739.1:4946461-5255215 GCF_008692095.1 Etheostoma spectabile
GTCCAGATCCTACCTTACCTTTACCTGGGCTGCGCCAAAGACTCCACCAACCTGGACGTGCTGGGCCAGTACAACATCAAGTACATCCTGAACGTCACACCCAATCTCCCCAACATGTTTGAGCATGACGGCCACTTCAGGTACAAACAGATCCCCATTTCGGACCACTGGAGTCAGAACCTGTCTCAGTTCTTCCCAGAAGCTATAACATTTATAGGTGAGTAGGTCAATAACTTGTGTTGTGTGACATATTTTTCAGTAAAAGTATTTTTTTTTAGTGTGTAGTGTGTATGTGTTTAATTGTTTGTTTTGTTACATGGAGTGTCATCTACTGTATGTTAAGCACATGTGGGCCAGGCACATTTTGCTATAGTACCTTAGTATTAACTAGGTCATTGTTTGCTAATTATGTTTAATTACAATGTAGTATTCACTACTTTTTGATCATTTAATACTTGTTTTGCAAACTTTTTGTGAATGGGTTGTGGGGCAGGTGTGAGTTTTGTATTATTTTTACAAGCAAACTGGTTTACACTGCCACACACAATAAACGTTCCCTCCCTAACCACTTGTATAGGGTGTTATAACACATCTCACAATATCACTGAATTTCTTTGATACAAAGCAACAACACATTAATGTTGAAACTTAATATATACTTTCCTGTTGTTGGTGGCACCACAACAGTATGTTTTAATTTCACTTTTGATTTGTTGTCTTTTGCCACAATTGCACCTAAAACCACAGCTTTTTAACTTGTTTGTTTGGTGGTTGCAAGGCTGTGTATCATGAACTAGTTTCCAAAGGGTTTAGAGGTAGAATGAGGAAGGAAATGTTGTTTCCACTCTTTGGGGTTGTGTATGAATGTAGGTTCACAAGTAAAACGATTGTTTGCTGATGTGTGTAAGTAACAGTATACTAGGTACGCTGTTTTTTAGATCAAATAGTTTTTCGAAACAAATTTAGTTGCTTAGTCACACCATAAGCTTATGTTACCATTTTTGTGTCATTAATAGGTTAACTTTTTTTCAACTAGGAGCCAGGATCACATTGATGACATTAAACATTGTATTACAGGAATATATGAATGAATGAAAATAATATTTACAACAACTTTCTGCTGACCATAGTTTTCCCTTCCTCTCACAGATGAGGCTCGGTCTAAGCAGTGTGGCATCCTGGTCCACTGCCTTGCTGGCATCAGTCGCTCAGTAACAGTCACCGTGGCCTACTTGATGCAGAGACTCAACCTCTCTCTCAACGACGCTTACGACTTTGTCAAGAGGAAGAAGTCCAACATTTCCCCGAACTTCAACTTCATGGGTCAGCTTCTGGACTTTGAGAGGACGCTGGGGCTGCACAGTCCCTGTGATAACCGTTCCACCAGCGAGGAGCAGCTCTTCTTCACCACACCAACCAATCATAATGTCTTCCAGCTGGACACACTGGAGTCCACATGAGGATCGATTGGATAGCCTTTGTGTCATTTCCTGGTGTCCCTGAGGGTTTTCTGAGCCTGTCAAATGCCAAACTAGCTGACACAAGCAGTAAGTCCGTTACAGTATTTCTGCACCAAAAGGAACTGCATTGATTTGTTAAAGGAACAGAGTCCGTAATGTAGAGAACGTGATCCATTAGATCCTGCCTGCCTTAATTTCTAACCCAAGGATAACTTTTGCTATCCACCATACCTGGCATTAATCAATGGTCATGTACGACCATAATAGCAGGACATTTCATAACTTTTCTATTAAATCTAGAATTGTTGTTTGACTGTTATTTGTTATTCACCAGTTGTAAAACAGCTGTAATGTATTTCTTTGTATACATTGTGATTATTGCCTTGGTGGTCTACAAAAAAGTCTTTGGCCAATCAGAATGTTTTCTGGGGTCCAATCCAAGATGTTTTTGATGGTACTCTTACTGAGGGCAAAAAGCTACTACAGTGATCCGGCCTTGAATTATTGTCAAGTTTTTCTTTTGATGACTGTATGCAGCTCACTTCTTTACCACAGGAAGCAAATTTTCGTGTGCTATCACTCAAAATACCTTCACTGATGTCTGGTTAGCACCATGATGTTGAACAGTTATTCTTTAAAGCAACACCAAAGATTCTTTTGTACCTTAAAATAATGTTTCCAAAATCATTTCAGTGGTTCATCAACTCGTAACATGGTGAACGGCACTTATGCATTCTCTTTGGGGCTCTCTACCGGCTATAACCGTACTATGCAAGTTTGCCCGATCGGGTAGCGGTCCTGTAGTTCCAATGAGACAATTCCGCTTCCAACCAGTAGGGGGACTGAAGAGGAAAAGTGCTTTGGTGTTGCTTTAAATACAAGATTGAGTGGCCACTTTCTGTTAAAATATCAAAGGGAAAATATTATTCTCCAGAAACACTCCTGTACATTTTATTGCTTATAACTGCATTATTTGCATGTGATTATGTTCTACCAAGGACCTTGTTTTGTAACCTTTAGGTCATATTTCCTGTTGTTGTTGAGGCCTTGACCGTAACTTAACATGGAATTGAATTATTTGTCAGTTAACAGGTTGAGGTATACTGTATAGGACTGGCTTTTGCCACAATGGAAAGGAACAAATATGTAAGTAATCGGTGTATAAAGGAATGGATGTTCACATTATTTTTTCCTCCAACAGTCTTCAGTCTGCAGCTACTCCTTTGGTGGCACAGTGATGTGTAATTAGCTGTTCTCTATTGCCAGTCTCGTCTCAGAACAAATGAGTGAGTTTGATGTATGACAGGGACGTAAAGGAAAGGAATATGACAAATGTGTTCTTACCTCAGAGAGACATTTTCAGGGATTTTTATACAAGTCATCTGTATCTCGTCATGGCCTCTTAAAGTGCGTCCAAGGGCTGTTTCGATTGGTTTGTTTGTAAAGATGTACAGAAAATGTGGTCATTATGGGGGGCATTTTCGTAAAATCATGAAGGATGTGAAAGTGACCCTTTGTTGACCCTTATGTATAGTATATGTAAAGCTCAATGTCCAAGGCATTCTGTACAAGTTTATACAACAAATATATTATATATTTTTACTTGAATACCTTCGGTTTGTCTTTATTAAGATTTTTTTTTAATGAAAGTCGATAGCACACTTTCATAAAACAAAACAATTAGGCTTATGTGGTTGAGTCAGGACCTTTCTGACCTCATAGATCAGAAAGCGGTTGCTCTGGTCTGTCCACCCCCAAGGCTCCAGATGTTGTCAGATGTTTTCTGTCCACTCTGATGCCTGGCTTCCTGTCTCCCTCACTCTTTCTGACACAAAGGGCTACCCTTGTCAATAACACAGTGCAGACACAGTCACTACCATTTACTCAAACCGCTTAAAGGAAGAGGAAGATGACACAGCATGTACTCTACCACACAGACACTTCCGACAGCTCTCTTCTGCAACTTGGGGAATGATCATATTTAATAACAGTGTTGTACAATCTGCATTTAAAGCTTATTAGCCTCAGTTAAACACATGCTTTGTTCTTTATTAGGATTTAAACATGTATTAGCATAAGTGCAATTGCTTGTAAAGCCATTAATGCATGCTGAGGAAAAAGAGGAAATGAGAGGCGGCCATTTAGAGTGAGATATTCCAATCATCTGTCTGCCAAGTTATACCATTTTTATGAAACAATTTATGAAGTAATTTAAAATATTAACACCAATGTTACTTAAAATCACTGTAGAGAAATTCAAAACAATATTTAGATGTCAGAATTTGTAGGTACAAAGCGGTATGTTATTGCCAGTGGCAGAATCAGGTGGTCTTACTCTGCTGTGTCACCCAATGATTAGACTACTACACAAAGTCTGAACATTTCTATAGTTGATGGAAGAAACATGTGTTAGGTCAGATTTATGCTTTGTTCCAACTCCATGAATTTTCGATTCTTTCTGGTATTGTTTCTACCTTGTCTGGGTGATTTATTTATACGTTCTTCACCAGATGACAGAAAGATGATGCAGTGAATTCCCTTCCCTGAAGAAATGATTTTATGAACTGCAGCCAAGTCTTTTAAGTCAGGAAAAAAATAGGTGGGGGGAAATGTTCTGTAGTTGATCTTTGCAGCAGTTCATGGTCCAATAACTGTCACTCAGTGGGATTTAATGACTTAAATACTGCACTAAAACACTTTTAGTTCCAGCTTCAGGGCTGAGATGATGACTGTGAATGTTGTACCAGGGTGAAACTAAAATCTTCAACTTTCACAGAAGCAATACAGCACATGAAGAGACTTGCCTAGCAACACATTGCAGTTGTGATAATAAAAGCTGTTGAGTGATGGGTTTTCCAGCATGACTGAGCTCGGCCAGCCACATACCTGCAGGGCAAACCTATGATTAAGTTTGAAAAGACACCCACGACAAGGCAGAGGCGATGGGTAGCTGCAGTGCATGAAAGATAGGAGCACAATGCCTGGGGATGATGGGAGTGAGAACCATTAATCAGAGAGCTCTTTTTTGTAACACTGTGCATCTACAGTATATAGACAGTACTGTACAAGAGAAATGCTTTATATATATATACTGTATAAAAACTGTACATATGTAAACTGGTATATACCAGTTTTTATTGTTGTTGCATAGAGTCTTAATCCCCAGATTTAACATACAGTAGCTGTTCAAGTTGGAATTCTGCTGCTTTTTGGCACCAAGTAAGTGTCTGACCTGGGAGTTAAGCACAACCTTTTTGCCAACTTCAAAAGCAACATGTGCGGTCTTAAAAGCTCCTGTTTTCTCCTATTACTAAGTTACTCAAAAGAAAATCTGTCCTCACTTGTGTGTGTGTGTGTGTGTGTGTGTGTGTGTGTGTGTGTGTGTGTGTGTGTGTGTGTGTGTGTGAGAGTCACACATTTTTGTGTTGCTGTTACAATATGTTTTGTGTGAAAAGTAAGTCGAGTATTTCTGTCCTGTTATGATCACCCATGAAGGGAAGCAGAGGCTAATGCAGTGCTTACTCAGCGGTAGTTGCTGGGGAAGCAGATGTGCATAAGACTGACAGGATTTTAGCTCTGGGTGGGGACGGGAGGGGGGGGGGGTCTTTTTCAAGCAGGTGTTGTGAGTGTGTGTGTGTGTGTGTGTGTGGTGTGTGTGTGTGGGTGGTGTGTGTGTGTGTGTGGTGTGTGTGTGTGTGTGTGCGGAAGCCAGCCAGAGCTGGTTCGCACCTGCTATGGTTAAGAGAACATGCTTATCATACTGTATGACGGACAAAAATTTCACAGCTGCTTCTGCCTCTGATGCACAATAAATGGAATAGTTCATAAATTCAGCTCACCCTTGCTTAATATAGAGACTTATTTTCATTTTTACATCAAAGAATTAATTACCGGTAGTGTTTTGTATTTCCCTAAAAGAATAGTTCTTCCTTTAGGCATGAAAAGGGCCACTATTATCTTGTTACAGATACATGTTTGGCCATCCTGGGGTAAAAGCCACTCTCATCTGAATAGCTGCCATCTTCACCACCAGCGTTTAGACAGGGCTGTATGATAAGAATACAAGGTTGTTACCAGCAATGACGATAAACAGGATAATTTTAAATTCTTCCAAGTCAGTATCTGTTAATGGTTGCATTGAAAACAAGAAATTCCCTTTTGCCATGGTTCCATGGAGCTATGTATAACTGTATTGGAATGGAATGTATTGTACCAGTGATTTCATCTCCAGTTGTTGGGGATTGCCATTTGATTCTTAGGAGCCTTGAATCACATCGAAACCATTTGCATACTTCCTACTGCCCTGTATTTGTAATGGAATAGGCCTAGTTTCGAAGGAAGACAGACTCTCATAGACATAGAAAGGAAGGACACATTTAGGACAAGGCTGGTCACCATACTGTAAACTTTAACAACATTACCACAGCTGACCATAACAAAATAACTCAAATTGAATGCCTTGGCTATTGTATTTGCACTGCTGTCACCAGTGATGATTCAGAAGTATTTTTATGACATCTGTCATGTCGGGCTTCCCGGCCGTCTAACAGGAAGTACCTTATCACTCCAGGAACCCACGACAGATATGCTTTCTATAAAAGCAGATCTTCAAAACAGCCCTCACAAACCTAAATTGTGAGACATAATTTTTTTACGAGAGACATTTATGAGAAAGAAAAGTGTCAGTTTTGGCATGGAGGATACTGGGTCATGTGTAGAGCACAGCCACATGGAATACTAGTGGCAGAGTGAGGCAGCCATCTGTTAATACAAGAAGACTCTCATTTCGTGGCCAATTTCACCATCCGGTGATGTACAGTACTCCCGCGCTCACAAAGCACAAGAGCAAGGTGATATTTGTTTGTAGTTTAATCAGTGGCAAAGTGAATGCAAGGGAACATTCCTTGTGTCTTGTTAGACCCAACACAAAGTAAAGGTCATCTGTCCATCATGTGTTCTTGCTTGGGAACTACAGAGGAGGCCATGCTGGGAACTGTCTTGCTATCTGGTATCCCATTCACACAAGGCCATATGTTGCTTACAGAATTGCTGAGTGAGCCAAAGAGCATGTCTGTGCTTTTACAACATTAGTGACCCAAATAATGATGTCATAGCGCAGTGGATAGGAATTTCCAAGTCCGACAACAAACAAATTAAGACTCAATAGGACCACTGGAGGAAAGAATATGTTCTTTCTCCAGGTCCCCTCAGCTCTTGGGAGCGTTAGAGCATCTTGTAGCTCATTGTTTTGATTTTCCTGCCCTTGAAATATCAATTTGGTTCACTCTCACAGCTTTCATAGCATCACTTATAGCTTGATCAGGCAATTGTTTTCCACATAAACCATAAACCTGCCCAGCACCAAACGGTAGACGGACACAGTTGGTGACTAGCTGATAAAACATAGTGACGCATTTATCAGCTGAAGAGAAAGATATTTTTCTCAAGAGTTGGCGGAGACCAAAAAATGAGATTAACACTATGAATGAATGCTTAAATTGCTCCATATGCTAAATAGGCAAATGTTTCCTACGTTCGCCTCATCAACTTCAAAAGTTGTACCAGTATGTCAATTTGTAAAATGTTCAAAAGTAGTTCCACCAGCTACAACATCAAAATAATGAATTAACAATAATCATCCAATAATGATAATATAACAGTTTTGCTCATGGAGTACATTTACTAGTTAAGGTTACATTTTGAATGTGAAAACCTTTACTTGTAGTGAAGTATTTAAACACTGTAGTATTAAGTATATGTTCTAAATAATTCTTCCACCATTTTACACACATACAAGTTTTTATTTTTTAAAGTGGTAAAAATAGATAAACCCTCCAGTGGTACATTAAAACAAAACAATCGCTGTTATTCATTTGAATCTATGAATAGTTATTGTGGAATTTGAGAATTCTGTGTCATGTAGTCTTGCTGTTCTATAGGCCATTATGGCCGGGGCAGTCCAGAAACAGTACTTTAGTGTTCTCAACAACAGAAGTGGGATGGAGCATCATGATACAATATTCTGTCTGTTCAAGTTTGATTTGCAGTCATTCCACTCTCTTTGTCTAAAGCCTTCCACTTCCTCATTGTGTATTTAGGGTAACAAAAACAACCTACCAAATGCTCTCCAAAAACAGGAAATCATCTAAGTTTCTGTATTTATTCCGAACAAGATTATTTATAATAATTCAAAGGTTTTGTTTTCGTTTTTAGAGATGGAAGTTGCTCATAGATGGCAACTTAAAATCACCCTTTTGCCTTTAAGAGCCAGAATGTTAATAGCACAAAAACATAAAGAGTCAATATCGCATGGCCTAAATTATAACTAACAATGAACGAAAGAGATTTTTAGGGCATACATGTATGTGTGTCATGCCATTGTGAGTGATGATGGTTAGAGATTAGGCTGTTATATATTCAGCACTGGACTACTTCCAAGACCATATGATGTAGAGAAGCAAGAAAAACAGGAATCCTATAAACCCAAAAGCCTTCTGGCTTCAAACAAGGTCTGCGTGCGTGGGCCGCAAAAAGATGGTATGAGTAGTTAACGCCTTCCAAACTATGAACTGTGTACGAGGTATTCCTTGCTCTTATGGGGATTTTATATGTTTATATTTCTCTGTTGGCGTAGCTTAGTAATATAGTTTTAGAACACTTTTATGGTGGATCATGACTCATGTTTGATCTAATGAGTGAGTTATAAATCAATAAAACAGTGCAGTGTGTGCGTTCCTGACTACCTTCAGGGACATATTTCATACTAAAGACCAGTTCATTGGGAAAGTTTTGTCCAATTGGGGACAAAAGCTATGTCCCCAATTAGGAAAAAGCTGATTTTTAGGTGAGGCTAAGGTTAGGGTAAGGTTCGGGTTAGGGTTAGGCAATCAGTGGTTAGGGTTCAAGTTAGGGTAAGTTTTCCAGAACATGTGAATGTAAATCTATGTAATTTCCCCGAAGAGTGTTGGTGTGTGTGTGTGTTTGTGTGTGTGTGTTATGTTTGCACTATGCCGCTCCATATCCTTCTGACTCACTCTTAGCCAATGAATAACCAGTTTTACCTAACACACACACACACACACACACACACACACACACACACACACACACACACACACACACACACACACACACACACACTGGTAGAATAATACTGAATCAAGCCAGTTACATAATATTGATAGCTTACTATTACCTATGCAAGTCCTCTCTATCTCAATCACTTTCAGAGGTCAATGTAACAGTGGAGTGTATGTTACACACAATAAGGAAATAGGTGGCCCTGAAATCCATATAACCAACCGTGGTTCATAACCGCAGTGTATGTGTTAATTACAGCAGGCATGAGTCATCAAGTCTGTCTTGCGTAACTGCATCCCTTACCCACCCAACTCGCTGCTAGTGCGCCACACCCCAGATTCATTCACACACTGCTCTGCTGCTGCCCAGCCTTCCATTGATAGCGGGGAGAGCACTACTCCTCCTGTTCCACGCTGCAGATGGAAGCTTAAAGCTTATAAAAAATCCTGGGCAGCAGAGCAGTCTAATCAGTGCAACAAAAAACAAACACTAACATTACAGTTTTTCTCCTAACATTCCCCCTTGGTCTTATTGTAGTATTTTTGGTCAGTGCAGCTGGACTGGAGATAACTGTAGATAGTGCAGTTGATGTAGTGGGATATATTTGTAAGACGGCTGAAATTGGTCTGGCAGAGCAGCTGTGCTTCACTGCAGATTGGGGTTTAAAATCCCATCAGTAACACAGACCATGAGGACTAGATGGAGCTAACAGGACCCTTAGGGAAACAGGGAAAGATGGAGGGAGTTGGGAAGGACTTTGGACATTTATTCAGGCCACTGACACCACCTGCTCACACAGAACACAGTCGAGCCCATTTCACATAACAAAACTGTAGAATGATCTCACAATTTAAAAACGATAGGTGCTTTTTTAAAAATAGAAATGGATGAGTCATCACATCATTCATTCTAGAACTCAGAATGTGATACTATAATGAACCAATGTTGTACTTTTGTCATTTTCAAAGATCAATTTAGCACTTAGATTATTTATACATTTAAATCATCAACCCCGTTTCATCCTGGATCTAGTCACTGTATGTGTTTTTATAGGCAAGTAGTATTATATGTCTTTGGAAGGAGTCTAGCTGTGCCCTGAAATGTCCTCATCTTCTGGTTCCTGTAACTGAGCCAAACAAGCAGATAAGATTGTGTTTTCCTGCTGACATCAAGTGGCCACAGTTGCTAACTGCATGACTCCTCTGCCACTAAAACAGCGGCCTTTTCACCTGGGAATGATCTCTTACACAACTAACAGAAACATTTAGGATATTACAAAGATGTTTTTGTATTGTTTTGTTCAAGAATTCGTCTGAATTTGGCACTTACATTAAAAAAATCATATGATACTTGTAGAATTAAATGTCTGAAAATGTATCTTTCTACTCTAATCGTCCAGATATTTCAATATACTTACACTCATCATAATTAAAGTGGTTTTAACAATAGAACTGTTAACCCGTTGTAGTTAAATAGCATTCTTAATATGGACAAAGGCATCTGATTGTCAACTGGTGTCGGTCAATCCAGATCCCCTAACATGGGCACTAACATGATTAGACATAAATAGCTCCTGTCTCAATAGACTGTGTAACTAGATACTTACACAGCAACCATGAGAATAGTTCACATGCCGCAGACAAGAGCCACTATAGAATACAAATTACACAGATAAATCAAAATGTAGGCTTGACAGCACAATTTCACACAAAAAAAGTTTTTTTGTTTTGATATTTCATCAGTAATATTTCAGGCCTCCAAAGACCAGCAAGTTAAACCAGGAATGAGATTGTAAGTGTTGGTGTCTGCTTCTCCATAACAATTATTGAAAGGCCCCAACCTAGGGACAGAACATAACATGTCTGCATCAAGCCAAACACTTTTCACGGATCCCAACTCTGTTCTTAAAGTGAGTATTATGAGAACATTGTAATAAGATTGTTGTTAAAATGAAAAATTGACAAAAAATGACTGCTCTCACAATTGCATCTTGTTTATTACATGGTCGCACCTTCCAAATAGACTTTTTGTGTAGAAATATGCAGGAGTTCCAGGGGCATGAGAGGGGGTAAGAAGTCCTAATCTAAAACATAAAGTAATGTACACAATGTGTACATCAAAACACGTACAGTTTACAAACTGGATCCAGTACAATGCTCTGAAGGTGTGATTAGTCTACCAGAGCGTGGTGTAAAACTATGTTGAGTCATGGATATGTTCTGCTTTGTGCACACATCCATTTTCTGCCTCTCAGTAAGAATGGTTGTAAACTGGCTGTGGCACTTTTAATGTTAAGATTTTGTCAGAAACAAACACAAAGTTGATATTTTGAGCAGCCAAACTTGTACACTATATTGCCTCTATAGAAAATACAAGTAATTTGGATACATTTACACAAATTCTGTATACATGGGTACCAAAAGTAGTTACAGACTGTATTTACAACAATGCAAGAGATGGTAGAAAAATACAGAAACATTCAGCTACAGTATTCGACTGAATCTTGCAAAGTCGTTCCATTGTTTCTATCAGTGGCATCCAATTGAGCTTCCAGTTTTCCACAGATGACCGTGGAGTCACAGAGAAATACAAAAATAACACTCTGGATCTTCTCTTGCTCAGGATTACTCCACTCCTTTCATGAACTCCAAAAACTCTGTAGAATTAAAGAAGACACAGTTAGCAAATAGCTTCTGAGCCTAAAACAAGCCTTTATTAAGTTGATGTCTTATTTGGCGTGTATTTTGTTGGAATGGATGATTAATGATAGATCATAGAAAATGAGAGCGTTTGCTCTACTTGACCGTTTCACCCTGTCTCTTCTATCACTTTAATACGTTTCAAACTCACCATCGTAGTCAATTTTGCCGTCGTTGTTCTTGTCCCCGTCTTTCATCAGCTCCTCAATGTCGTCCTCAGTAATTGCCTCTCCTGTAGATTCTAGCATCATTTTCAGCTCGTCCAGGTCAATGTAACCATCTGCGTTCCTGCACAGAGGAGTAAAATATATGAATGCATGTTTGTGTGTGACATGTGACTGATCATATCTTGCATTCAAGTGTTTGGGAACCATCATCATGTTTGTTCTTTGATGCTTGACGCGGTGTCTGGCTTACACATGGAGTGGGTGTTTGAAATATTCTGTGCTGTCAAAAAGGATTATGGAGCAGATTACATGCTGTACTCAGCAGAGCTACTTGGCATTTTTTCAGTACACATAATTGCACATGGGGAACATATTTTGCTGGAAACCCACTATGAAGAATTTGATGACTAGTCTGTGGTGATTTTTAGATGATAGCACTCACCTATTTTATATTTAGTCAAGTCCGACATTGATTTTAAAGTATGTGTTTTGTGAATTGCTAACTTGATTCTTATAATTCAATGGGAAGACCTCGCAACAGAGTTAAAACGTCAAACTCACTTGTCAAACATGCGAAACAGCTCTGCCAGTTCTTCCTCTGACTTCCCTTTGCTGTCGTCCTTCATGCACCTTACCATCATGACCAAGAACTCGTCAAAGTCCACGGTCCCACTCCCTGCACACATACAACGCAATTCATTACATCCTTACAACCAAGACTGGATATACTTTCGTATTATCTGTAACCACCAGAACTCAAATGTTCTGCTTAAAGGCCCAATCTATGAACATAGTGTACCAAAAGAAATAGAAATCCAAGCACAATATTAAAACCTGCAATGAATCATAAATTGATTGAATGGTGTTTTAATACAAAGTCACAAGAGAGTACCTACGGCTACGTTATGAATGTTAATGATTTACTAACAAACAACTAATACTTTATAATTTAGTCAAAATCCTTGTAATACCAAATCTACCTGTTATTTATATGGCCAAAATATTACAAATTGGGCTTTAAGATGTCAACTTATGTGGCCTACTGTAAGTTACACTATTTGACAACATAACATAATCATTGAAGCTTTATCATACAGATCCATGATGCACATCAACTGATACACATTTCCCTTTAATTCAGCCGTCAGACATATCTTGTGTATGTAAGACCCCTGACTATCATTTGACACTATGTCCAGAGGGGATTGAACTGCATTTGTCTGCAACACATGATTGTACAATGATGAACCTGCCAGCTGGACCGTGGAGAAGAAGAGGTCAACGACAATCAACCACTGGCACAGCGGCGTTTTGATTTACCGTCTTCATCCACCTCATCAATCATCTCCTGCAGCTCCTCTGGTGTGGGGTTCTGGCCTAACATCCTCATCACCTTCCCCAGCTCCTTGGTGCTGATGCAGCCATCCTCTGCATCTTGTACGAAGATGTCAAAGGCAGCCTTGAACTCTGCAAAACCACACAGTGAAACAACTCTATGCCAACAACAACTGTAATGGACCTGGACATGGTGAGCCACACGTTTGAACAACCTTGCAACATGAGGTGTAGATTATAATTATTCACTCACATTTGGGAAAAAAAACTTTTTCTTTCTTGATGCATGCTTCAAGAGATTTATTACATGTGTACAGCTTGAAAAACTATGTAATTCACGCACCATTTTTCTGTTCTTCTGTCAGCTGCTCAACCTGCAAGAAGTAAAAAGTTATAATAAGAAATGCTTTGGTTACCTGATTGTAATATGTGTGCCTTTTTGGGAAATTAGTGTCTTCTGTGCATTTGTAAGTTACTCTTACATCCTTATGCATTACGTACCAATTCTTCAAAAAAGCCATAAGAAGTGTTTCACTGATGGAAATCAAGTTAGAAATCTCAAGATACCACCTCTGGACTAACACTATTATCTCTATCTGTATTGATGATTTTTCATTCAACAAAGGTAATACACTGGGGCCACACACTATGGCATCCTTGACAAAACACAGAACCTATGCATCATATGTGAGACCCTGTAAGAGGAAGGGCTAAAAATAAACAGACAGGATCAGGAACCACAGATAAAGGACACAATATACAGTGCTTTAAATTAGCATAGCTGTGGATCTGGCCCAACAATGAAACAGTAATCCTGGAAAAGCTACCACGAATGAAAGAGGGAGACAGCTGCTTATGTAAGAGTTAAAGTCTGCCGTCCACTATAAGTCAAACACACACACGAAGACGTACTCATATACACACACACACACACACACCCCTCGTGATGACATATGAAAAACTCCATCTAAACAAACACGTCTAATGTACATTCCCGTGTGTTTTTACTGTCTCAGCTGCACTGCTCACTTGGGATGTGAGTGGACGGGACAGCCGGCTGGAAAAGACAGCCACACAGCTTTCAGGCTCATAGATAATGCTGGAATTCAGCTGTGGGGGGGGGGGGGGGGGGGGGGGGGGTATCTAAACCTGAAGCCCTTCTCTGGCACCAGAGAACCACGGACGCAAAAGCATCTGAGCAACTGGCCCAAATTAGCCATGTGAAGCGGGACTGTTCCATTTCAAGTCATGAATGAAGCAGCACAATGCGGACCAGGGACCCGTCCTGTCAGTGACCCCCTGAGTGGATCCTATCAGCTCTGATAGGGCTGAAGTAGGAGAACATATAGAGACCTACATGGTGTCAAGGCTCTGTTGACATAAGATGGTGATGAAGGCGATGTGCTGCGCAAGCCACATCAACTGAGATTTGTCAACTATTCAAGTAATGTCAGATGTCAGATGAGCAAACTGATGTGGGACCTTATCATACAACAAAAGTGCCAGAATAATCCATACAACAGCCAGAATATTCCACACAACGGCCACTTAAAGTAACATTCTTACATTATAAATCACTGATCATGTGTCACAAACTAATAATGAACGTTAGGGATTAGGGTTTGTGATCCAAAACAACATCACTCTCATACCAGATTAAGTTCACACACAGATTTTTGGTTAGCATCCAAAAAACTAAAATCAGTTCATCAGAGGAATCCAACTGCGCACTTTCAGCTGTATGAGTTGTGAGAGGACGTACCGCTGCCTTGTAGATGTCGTTCATTTTTTAGGCTCGTCTGCTGCCTGTCCTGGTTACGTCCTGGCACAGAGGAAGGAGGTACTGTCCAGCTCAGAGCAGGACACTGGCCCCATCCTGGGAGGGTTTTATAGCTGGAGCCTGTCTCTGTCTGGTCCTTCCCCGGGCGGAGCAGCCTCCCCTCTGATTGTGCCTACCCATGTCCATCAATGTGTGTTTGTGTATGTGTGTCATTTGGCCAATCTGTCACAATCACCGGGCTCAGATAAAAAATGCAGCAGCTCTTAGGGGACATACTTGGGAATGGAATGAAGTGAGGGGGGCATGGTGAAGCCTAATCTCCAGGGAGGGGGCTATAGAGACACTCAACATTCCTCTAGACCTGGACCAGAGACGCGGAGGGCTCAGGAGGTTGTGTGTGTGTGTGTGTGTGTGTATGTGTGTGTGTGTGTGTAGGGCGGGGGTGGAAGAGGAGGTAAGAGGCCAGGATGAGATTGACGCAGGCTACAGCCAGCAGACCATGAAGGGAGGACAGAAAAGGAGGGCAGATCTGTGGAGTCAGAGCAGAGGAAGGTGCGTGTCAGGGCATGGTTCAGAAAGTCATAGAGCTCATCATACAGGTAGGTATGTGCAATATAGACTTTTATTATGGCAGACATTGTGACTTGTAGCAAGAAAAGCAAAAACACAGGGGTAAGTAATAACATTAATGATGGTTCCATTCCATATAAGGCTCCTGGTAAGCCATGGTGGTGCTCAACACCAGGGCCCTGGACCTGGGACACCTAAATAGAATGCAGCCATTGTTAATGTTAATAGACCTATAGAACTACTTTTCTACTGAAGAAGTAGTCCCGGCTGACAGAGTGATCTGTGGATTATCCAGAGTAACTGCAACACTGTTTGTGTAAAAACGTAAAGTTTCAGTGATGTGAGGACCAGAAACTAAATTTAATTTTATACCTTGATTGTTTTGGGGAGAAGACACAAATGTCAGGGCAAACAGGGCAAAGAAAACCAAAGATACCACTAGAGTCAAGTTAAAAGAAATATGATTCTTTTTCATTTGGATGAACAAAGTCTTTACATGACAACATATCGTTGTCCCCATATATTTAAATGCACAAATATACCTGCATTTATTTACATTACATAGAAAATGACACCTTAATCATACACATTCAATTTAGCCTGTCTTTTAGTAAGACACTTCTGGCAATTTCGCCCTTCACATGATTCATGAGGATTTTAACTTAGCTTTCATGTGCAGCACAGATTTAGTCAGCAGAGGGTGCTGTTCACTATGTATCGACTAAATGAATTTGTTGCAAGCCTGCCTCAGGAGATCTAATTTATCAACAGTGGGGTAGGTGAGAAATCTGGGTCAAACAAACCAAATACTTGCAGACACTCTTAAATTGAATTGTACACAGTACAAGACTTTGCAGCATTTTCTTTCATGTTCTTTTGAAACAAGGAATCCCCCCACCCCCCCCCCCCCACACACACACACATATGCACACACACACACACACACACACACACACACACACCACACACACACACACACACACACACACAGAGAGAACATGCTGTGGCAGGCATTCTAAGTGACGAGTGATCATGCTGGTTCATTATGAGATGCTAATGGGGACTGGCACAGTTTACAAGCATCACACAGCCACTCATAGAGGCAGAGAGAGCGCTCACACTGAACAACATACATGTCCTAATCTTACACAGATTTCCTGACAAAGACCTCATATCAGTGCACATTGGTCACATGCAAAGGTTGAGCCTCCATGGTGATAGACAGGCGGTGAGGTAGGGAGGGGATGTGAAGAAGGGGCCATGAGGCAAAATGAGACTTTGTGCTGGTTTTCAATGTGTGATTTTTTTAAAATCAAAACACACACTACGTACATTGCTATTGGAATTCAGAGCAGAAATGACTCATCATCAATGGCATCGGCTCTTTCAGCTGAAACCTAAAGCATACTGATGAGTCTACATGGTCAGCCAGACAGTTTCATTTGGAGAGCTGAGTGCAGTCTGGTAGGTGCCAAGAGTGAGGAGCAGCTCTGCAGGGGGCACTAGATTCTAACGTAAAGCTTCCATGAGCGTGCACACACACACACACACACACATACACACACACACACACACACACACACACACACACGCACACACATGCACACACACACACACCCCCACACACACATGCTGTAGTACTAAAGACTGGCACACACACCAAATAAAGCATATGGAGTGCTGTTTCATTGGAGCTCTCCACCAATTTCCTCTTACAGAGGAAGGCTGACGAAATAGCCATCTCCTCCACACAGCGCAATCAGACAGCGCATCTCAAATCCACAATTCACCGCACACCGCTTTTTGAGGGGTTGCCATAGAAACTCTGCTGGGTAGAAGCGGGCAGAAAATGAGAGGAGATGAGCGGGGCTATTTCCCCCTCCACCTCTCTCTCTGCCTCCCTGCCACCACATTTTGTCCTCAGAGTGACTGTATAATTTTCTATTCTTTGCCTTATACATACGCATACATGCTCACATCTAAATTGCATACACATATGGGGGTCCCAATTAGGGTTAACAATGGGTATTTGTGCTCCAGAACCATTAATCCACAAATCCAAATGATTACGTTTCATGTCTCAGGCTGAATTCTGGAATCCATTACATTCAATTCTGTTATACTTGCATTGAACCAGGTTATGTGAAATGTTTTGAAGTTTCACGAGCGTGCACATTGTGCTTGTGAGTCCTACTAAACAACATAATAGTTATCTGACTGGATTGTTATTTAAAAAGCAGAATTTTCATCATCAACCAAAATCTTTTGCTGCAGAAAACATTATAGATTCCAAGTGCGCAAAATGTCTGAGGCGTAACATCTCATGCTGACAGTACTGAATCAGCTGGACTAGATTTGTGAAGCTGTACTATTATACACAGCATACATCATGTCAATTTAAATACTTGTGTGATATAATGATTAGGTTGACGTGCAGCTGAGCTTGAAGCATAGGTCCTATGCTCTCTCCACCTCCTCCTCCCCTCTGTGTCCTCACCTCCTTGATATTTGAGGGGAGGAGGGGAGCTGAACATGTCAGCCTCTTTCTTTCTTTCTTTCTTTCTTTCTTTCTTGCTCTCTCTCTCTCTCTCTGCCTCCTTTCATTGATGACGAACCTGTCAGCAGCTCCTGTTGTGGTAGGCTGTGAATGCTCTGCATGCGACTGAATGATACACAGTGTTTTTCACCATGAAATAATCTCTGCCTGTCCAGTGAGTGCTTTATCAGAGAAGCCCAATCTCTGATCAGTGACAATGTCTAACCCAAATTGCGGGATGCATCTTTAAAGATGAGGGAGAGGGTAGTCTTTACTTTGCTTCAGTGCGTTCAGTGGTTTCTTTCTGAAACTCTTTGCGCTGAGGCACTCGGTGCTTCGCAGTGTTCCTTACATCAGAGCTCTAATGAGCCAGTGGCCACATTAGCTCCAGCGCTGATAGAGCCACGCTGCCAGGGGGCAGCGTTTTCCAGTCCACTGGACCACCAAGTCGCCTCTGCCACCCTTTCTACCCAAACCCCCCACCCGCCCCTCCAACCTCTATAATAGTGTATATGAGACACCCAGAAAAGATTTCCTTTAAGATATATGGCAAAGGAAGTTCCCTCCAAGCAAGAGAGAAGATGTATTTCTTCTACGTGGCAGCAAAAGGAACAGTCAAGATTTTGTCTTGAGATTTATCATCAGACACTCTTTGCCGTGGCAATGTGGAAATAAATAAATAAATAAATATTCAAAATACATTTTATCAAGTGAAACAAGAAAAATGCCTGTAAAAATGTTCTTCTATTTTGGGTCAGTACTAAATACCGTGCTAGTTACTTCTAACTATTGTTCTAGGCATGTTTACAATGATGTGCAATCATATGAAATAGTCTGGATCTATGACGGTTAATTTTCTGGATTGTTCCGGCACCGTCGGAAGGTCTCTCTGCTTTTTTAGTGTTTACGTTAACCCTGTTTGCATCAAGGAACAACAACCGGAACCTCTGAGCTGCAAAGCTAACGTTACACGCTAAAAAATGGCCAGTTCCAAAGAAAATTCGGACAGGCCTGCTTGGTTCTTTCGGGCAATGATATTAAAGATTTACAAAGAACATGTTTAAAGCGTTAACTCTCTAAATGGGACATTTTGCTATGAACAAAATGCACACAGCGGCACACTGGTAAGATAAAATTATGTTTAATGTATGTATCCAGGGTTCAATTCTTGGCCCGATCCTGTTTTCCTTCTGTATGTTGCCTTCAGGGGCTAGCATAAGAAATCACAACCTGTCATTTTATTGATATGCAGATGATTTGCTAATTTATTTGCCTATGAAACCGAATGACAGTGTCAAATGACTCTCTGCTTAGTTGTATTAATGATATTAAGTTGTGGCTTTCACAAAACCTTCTTAATTGTGTCATCTTCAGTATTTCAGGCACGCCAAACAGTCCAGTTTTTAGTTTGGGAGCTCTGGCTTCATACCTTAAGCCAGCTGTCAAAAATGTAGGGGTTATTTTAGATTGCAACAGGAAATTTGACGAGCAGATCAACAATGTTGTTAAGATGAACTTTTTATTTAAAGCGTTGTCTTCTGGCTAAAGTTAAACCCTTTCTTAACAGATATGATCTAGAAAAAGCGATTCATGCTTTTATCAGTTCAAGGTTGGATTACTGTAATGCTCTTCATGTTGGTTTGAATCAAACCTCCATCTCACGACTTCACCTTGTGCAAAACGCTACTGCTCCCTTTTTAACCAATACATCTAGACATCCACACATCACTCCCGTTCTCTACACCCTACATTGGCTCCCTGTGCATTTTAGAATCAATTTTAAGATTTTATTGTTTGTTTTCAAGCCTTAAATGGCCTGGCCCCCGAGGATTTGTCCAAGATTTTGACGCTGCGTGACCGGTCATTGCAGAAGAAGTCCCAAATTTCCCCTGATATTCACACTATTACAGATGTAATTCTTTTTAGGTCCAAACTCAAAACTTATTTGTTTGGGATTTCTTTGTAATACGTAGTAGTGGTGTGACAATTTCCTCCTCCTGTTTCTGTGTAACCTTTTCATTCTTTTTGTTGTATGATATATTGTTTTATTCTTAGTTTCTGATGCACTTTGGATACCTGCTGATTGATGTAAAGTGCTATACAAATAAATGTTGATTGATGGATTGATGGATCCAGCTTATTTACATATTCACGTTACTATATCGTGTGAACGGTTAACTTTACAAGTTACTCAAGTCTACAATTTAATATTGTATGTGGCGTTTTCTTTTGCAGTGTGCTAATGTTCCACCAAAACAAGTTCCTTCCTGAGACTATTTTGCAGAGCCACGCTCGCCGCTTCCAGAGCTCAGCGCCATAGCACCAGAACATGGGGTTAATTATCTTATGAAGCAACTGGAGTAGAGTTAACCCTAATGTTCTGTTGCTCAAAAGAACATTATTTAGAACTATTTTATCACCTTGATACTTTTCTTAATACTATGACAACTGCCAATAAACAAGATTTTGAACTGATGTTTCAGAAGTCTTTAAGAAGCTTTGTAAACATGCAAACACAATGGATTTCCACTTGCTCTATATATCTGTGATTGGTGTTGATTGCTTTTTACGCAGCACTATCCTATCAAATGCCAAATAAGTACTTTTTGATTTCTTTTATTGCAGTTTTGTAACAGTTGGTTTTAATATGAGAACCCATTTATCTTTCATCATCATTAATCTAACTGGTTCTAATTGGTTCTTGTTGACCCCAAATATAAGTAACATCTATGTAGGATAGTGCAATGTAGATTTATTTTTCTCTGTGAAGGACTTTCTGGCAAAGAAAATAGACATATAGGTCTGTGAGACCCCAAACACTGAGGAAGCAATGTCAACAAAACACAGGGGCTATGAAGCGAAAATATTTGATACAATAACTTGTTCAAGCCCCTTATAAATGTAGACTCTGGCACGCGTTGCCTGTCTTGCTAAGAATTCTCTTTGCATGCACACACACCCATTTTGATTTTGTCAGTATCTCTGCCTTCTCTTTCTCCTTTCATATAGCGGTTATCTGAAATGGAATCTGCAGGCCCTCGGGATTTCTGACAATGTTTCAGACATTCCTAAGTAAAATGAACAGCGGTGTGACTTCAGCGTTACTACATTTTAAAAGTTTGCTCTATTGAGAATGCATGGAGAGAAAGCGCATCACAATTCCAACTGGTATCACACAACTTTTAGTTTGCTGGTTGCCTTTCTGAGCTAAATCAAAGTTAAAGTACCACATTTCTGCACTAAGATTTTGGAGAATAGTGATGAATAATGTTTTATAACAGTAATAAGATGCAATACTGTACATTAAATTGCAACATTGATATTGTAAATTGCACTTTACCATTAAATACAAAACAATATTTGTTCAAATTTGTGAAAGTCATCATTGAATGGTACATCCACGTCCACTATTAGAAAATGCATGGCAGTGGACCTCTATTGCTTTAAAAAAAAACTAACTGCAGAAATATGTGAAAGTACCTTGATGTTCCTAAATGTAAATTTTTTTAGGCCACACCAAACCATTGCTACTCCTACTTGGTAATCTGACATTCCCTCTAGCACCACCATGAGGTTTACATTTTAGTTTTTTAGTTAAATGTCTGGACAACCATGGATGGACTGAAATTTAGTACAGATATACTAACCCAATATCCATGTTTTTAGAGGATGAATCCTATTGACCTATCCCATCCTTAGAGGACCCCCTGACTATTCCTCTAGCACCACTAGGATACACAGAATAGTGTTTTATGTTGAGAGCTTGCTAGCATGTTGTCTCTCACATTTTGATCCAAGCATTGCTGTACGTAAGTAGAGTACAGCCTCGCAGAGCAGCTAGCATGACTGTACTCTTGTTCTCATAAGCAGGGGATAAGGCTACTGCATTTCTGTCCTAGTATTTTCTATTGGCCAGTGCTCTGTATACTGTGTCCAAGAAAAAATGTTTTGAAATGGCTCTGTAACTGGGCTACTGTCTGAACCCTAAAGTCAGAATTTGGTTTTGTTTATTTGGTCAGAAAAGGAAATTTTTGCTAGAGAAAAGGGAAATCAAAATAAGGCTACCCTGTTTGTTGGTCACTTTAATACTGCCATTTGTGGCGACCAAGATGCAAAACTAGTTCAGCATACGTTTCTAATGTTGTTAAAGCATGCATTGCGTGTTTATCTCAAACAGCTAGAAAAAAGCCACTGTGATGGGTGTTTGGATGATTCCAGCTTTGCCCTCTCTGAGATGTGGGTCCAGAAGTACAGTTTCATTTGGTAGGCAATTCATGGAACTGTCTGGGGATGAATGCCCTCCAGAGGCTCATTCATAACATAAATTGGCCTGAAATTCATTGGTCCTGCAGACAGTCTGTGTCTCCCTTTGTATGTCTCACTTTCTTTCTCTCTCCTGCTTTCATGTGCAAACACACTCACACAAACTGTCACAAACACTAACATGCACACACGTCCCCTAATGCACTCGTTTTCTTCCGTGTTGTTCAAGGATGCAGTATACGCTCGGGCTAAAAGAGGGCAAAAAACACCTTTGCATCTGTCTGTGTAGCTGAAGTCCAGCCTTGGGCCTGCTAGGCTTCATTGAAGTGTGCTGTGATTTGACAAGGCCAGTGACAGGAGGCACTGTAAATATCCGGCTGTCATGTGACTCACTTATTGGCCTCAAGGAACTAACGAAAGGTCAATGTTTCCTGATGCCATTGCCAACAACTAAATTAAGTGACTTCATCTCTTGCTCATGCATCTGTCCCATTTTAAGAGATGGATACATTGGAGGTGGTACATCACACACTGCTCAAACACTGCAATGATCATTCCCGTTTCTACCGTGCATACAGTACGCATAAACATTAGGCTCGTTATACAATCTTATCTGCCATCTCTAGAAATGGATATATGTATACCAACGAACACAAATCATCATACATGTGGCACGCAATCCCAACCTCTGGGTTTGTCATTATGCATGTCATGTCTGACAGTGACAGCAGTGCATTAACATGCCTCCACAGCTTCTCTCATTAAGTAAATTGCAATGCATGTTCTTTATCCTAAAGCAGTGCAAAAGGTTAAGTAGCATCATTTCTCTCTGTCACTACAAGAAAGAAATATACTTGAAATCAAAAGGACAATTTTTTGTTGCAACTGAAGCTTTTGAATGTCCTGTGCTTTGGGGTCTTGCATTTATCCTGCACACTTAAATGTGTCCACCTCTTAGTGCTATAGCATTTGTACTACACCGGAATGGGAAAAGAAGCTATGAGTAAGTATAAGTGAGTTTTTAAGCAAAGAATATAATAGATACTCAGAAATGTCCGAAAATCTTGAAACTCTGAAATGCCTCCACTGGAAAAGCCCTTGATGAAATATTTGCTTATGTGCTAAAACTTGCTCATGTGTTCATCACACTAATTAATTGGGCAACTTTAAATCAATTTCCCAGTCCACCACTAGTCTATGCATGTATTAAATCCGATGTTCTCTAAATAAAATGTGGTTTACTTTGTATAGTTTTGCTATGGGGGGAGATGGAAGATATGAAGATCATGAAGGAATGAATGAGATAGAACTAGCAGCCAGAGCACACAAGCAATACTGGTAAGTCTCCCATAGTGGAGGCTGAGGGTGATAAATCTCACAAGTTTGGAATTTGTATTCAAAGCTTAGACCACGTTATTATGTGAAATATGCAAATAAGCAGCCAGCGTCTCTGGTGAGAAACAGGCAGTACACCAGTGTGGGCCAGAGGTACAATAGTGCACCTTATAACCAGTGTCAACAGTTTATGATCATCATCAACAATCATGTCTGTAACATTACTTGCAATGTATTTAATTCATTTTTATTTGGTTTATTTTGTTTTTGTCCCTTTTTGGAAAGGTCCAAACTAAACAGAAGTCTTAATCATCATACATGAAGATCCAGTAAAAAAACGTGTTCCCTGTAAAAAAAACAACTGCTAATTTGCTCACAAGTATGGACTATTCTTCATGTTTATCCATTATTTATGTCCATTTAACTTACAGTGTAATTCTAGCATCCTCATGGTCATGGAGGGATTACTGAAAGGGCCTCCTGGACACAGGCTCAGAGCCCAAAGGGTCAGAAACCTCCTGAGTTAGGGCCTCATATATAAAGAGACTGTCAATAACCTTTAGGCAACAAGTAATATTATATCGACATTCTCTAATGCAAAATATGGAGTACCTCAGGGATCTGTTCTTGGCCCTCTGCTTTTCTCTCTTTGTACTGTATTTCACCTCAGAATTACAGTCCTGAAATTAATTTTGAATGCTACAATGATGATTCTCAGCTGTATTATGATAAACGTGGATGATCATTCCCATGTAAAAAAAAATGCACATTACAATATGTGTATCTGTCCGGGGGAAGCTTGCCCTTGCCTTTGGTTTTCTTGTAGCTGCAAAAAAGTGACAAACAACAAAATAAAACTTTACATTTCTATATCATGATAAACTGTCATCTAACCATTACCATATATACAGTATATACTCATATAGTTGATTTGTCTTGATAAAAACAATGGGTTTATTGTCAGAAGATGTGGATCAGTCCAAGAAAAAAAAAACTATATATAAGACTCTTGACAGTGTTTGGGAAGATGTCCATCGAGCAAGGCCAATGACATGAAGTAAATCAAATTATATTTACATCAGAGCTTGGTGTTTGCTCTGAAATTAGATTATTATCATAGATACAGTGCTGAGATTGAAACTTGTGATAATCAATAGGTTATTTTGAACCACTTATCTAGTAACAATCCCACAATAATGAGAGAAGCTACAAGACAAAGATGTCCTGCTTTCATATCATTGGCAATTTATTCTCTTTGGGCTGCAGCACCTTGTAATAAAATGTAACATAAATTGTTTTTGACATTGTATAGACAAGGTCCAATTGATTAAAAAAACAAATAAATACATAATTTAATTTGCAGTTATCAATTTAGGTATCTTTAATTGCAACCATGTAAGTGCAGAAGAACATTGACTGTGCCATCAAGCTTTGGGACAAAAACTCACCCAGGCAGGCAGTTCATGTCCCAGGGCATGTTTTTGACATTTTTGACAGCAAAAAAAAAGTGGGGTTCTTGGTTTATTTTGCAAGGCTTAAACTCTCAAAAATCTCAAGATGTATGTAGCACGGCAATTTCACTTGCCTGTGTCTAGGTTGTTTCCTGTAAGCTCTGTTCTCCAGATGATTCCATCTTATCCCAGGCTACTAATGTTAGCGTTGACCAGGCTGATGGTGCTAGTGATTAAACATTTCCCCCCTGCAATTAGCAATTACTGAAGCTCTTCTCCAAGATGTTGAGGGGGTTGAAGAAGTGGTTTGGGATGGATTAAAGCTGACGTCAATGCCAAATGCAAATTTGCTTCTCCAAGCTTTATGTTAAAGCTTGGAATTGGGAGCTTAACTGGGGAATTTTGTCCACATCCTCTAACCCATTCTTGTCAGTGCTGGAAGGATTGCGTGGTCTCACTGATGGGTTGGACGACCAGCTCCCTCAGCTTTGAAGCTGATAAACCTTTTAAACCATGACAAATATTCTCCTGCAATTTTGCCCGAGGAAAGGCAAATAAATGAAATAGGTAGCAGGCGCAGGAATATAAAATCATGCTCTATCCACCTCAAACTCCACATAGCTAAGTTTTGCTTTTAAAGGCTGAAGTGCTTACTCTTGCACAGCTTTGAGCTTATTGTCTCTACCGGAACAGTCTTCCAGATTTTAAAGCACATTAACCTAATGGTCCTGCGTCAATGTGGCAGCTGCTAATAGCCAATAACGTCCCAGCATGGAAACATGTGGCGTGTTGTGGAACGGTGATTAGGCAGCATTTAACTGCACAACCTCCTTGTCAGTGGCGGACGTGGCTGCACAGCTCAAGTTAGGCAGCAAGGGTGAGAAATCCAGTCAGTTTCCATAGTGATGTGGTTGAATGGAGAGGATTAGCAGGGGCAGTGTGGTGAGAAAGGATTGCAGGCTTCTGTCAAAGCTTGCATTTAAAGAGCTCCATGTCCTGGCTCCCTCCTATTTGGCGATACTGATGATCGACACCTCATCTACTACCGTTTTATAGGCACAGAAACGGCTGTCTCCTTTTGCTGTGGTGGTTAGGAGCTGGTTGTTGACCCTATGTGGAAACGCTGCTGCCAAATCTAAAACAAAAACCTTCCGAATTAACGTTTAGGTTATGAATCATAACTCATGCCAAATATTCTGAATTTTGTACAATCAAAGTGTTAACGTATTGCATTATACACAACTTTTCTGTAGTTCAACTTTATATGGAAACTGTTTTCTCGGTACACACTTAAAACCTCTAGATTATATACTGTATGGATTAGTTTGCTTTTAAATCTGCAGAATATGAAGTTAAAACAGGAAATTATTGCCAGTTCATAGTCAGTCATTTAAAAAATGTAATCCTCACCACTGTGGCTAAGCATTATGTGTGTGTAATCTCAGTCTCACTTCAACTGGCACCCAATAATAATAAGATAAATCATTTTCCCCCAAAATGATCCAAAATCTGATTATTGTCGGTTTGTCGTTCATTTGTAATCAAATTGCTTTAATCCTTTTATGGTTATTTTCCATTTCTTAACTGCAACTGTGGTTGCAATGGGGACTAGGCAGTTCTACCAGGCAAAGAATTATGGGAGCTGAATTGCAAATCTTAATTACAGAAAGAGCTGTATAATGAAAAGACAATTAAATCCTGGAGAATAACTAGTTATTATCTGTTACTTTGATACAGTGACATTTGATAAAGCATTTTGTTGACATTGTCATGGGCATTTAAAGAATATTTTGTTTATCTCATATGTCAATGTAAACTCAAACAGGCAGCTGCATACAAGTCAAACTGTAGATGAAATAGCTTTTCCTACAATTTTTATTTTTTACGTTTTTCACATGTAAGAGAAGCTAGCTAGTTTTGCTTTATAAATACCAAACACAGTAACCATTTAAATCTAAGAACAACTTTTAAATCCACGTCATGACTGTGGGGAGTTTGTTTTTAACACGTTTTCTTTTTTTTTTAAGTAATTTATTCTAGGAGAAAGAAGAGAACGCAAGAACCTCAATGAAAATGGGATTTCTTTGCAAGAATTCAAAGACTTCCAACATATGCTTAACGTGATGTGCAATATATCAAAAAAAAAAAATTGTCATCCACATTCCTACACTATTGGAGAGAATGTGTGTTGTTATTTTTTTTGTATCCTCAAGCCAAATCTATACTGTCCACGTCTGGGAATGTGTTAGGGTCCGCGTGATGTAAATGTCATCATCAGAGGGTGTACGTGAGTGGTAGTGCAGCGATCCACTGCGCATGCCTGGAACGCGCACTCCAAATAGTATATTAAAGCATAGTTTAAGCAGAGCTACTACACGTCTGCAGCTCTCCGTGTACGTGTTCGCTCCGGAGTACAATGGAGCCTCGGGGGGGAAGGCATCAACATGTTCTTATATGAAAATATTCAGCATGCACATTGATACAGAATCTAAAAATGAAATTAAATAAAACACTAGAACAGTATATACTGTATGTACTGCATGGACTTGACTGTTAGGGGGTAAATTAGGAAATATGGGAGAATCCTAATAAGCCTTTAACTGAGTGTATATATATGGCTAGGCAACAAGATATACTGCCACTTATTTATGTTCATAAAAGGGATCTTCTGCTTGTAAGGTTCTTATTTAAATGGATCCAGCTCAGTGTACATAATATATATCTCTGACAAATTATTTTTGCCCATAGCCTAAAAGTGCTTTTTAACCCTCAAAAGCCTAATCTGAACCATTAATGGACTTTTTGTAGAAGTTAATTAACCATTTTCAATGATAGCAGCACAGCACTCCCAGTAGAGAGCCACATAAAGGAGGGAGAGACGGAGACCGATTATGCTGTTGCCTAGCAACACATGTACAAAATTTGAAGCGATTTAGTGCCCTCACACTGGTTATCATGGAGGTCATATGTTTATTAAATCCACACCGTGTGCTGGCTGCCACACAGGGCTGTCAACAGATCAACACCAGTACCTGTCCCCGTCCTGCTTGGTGCACGTTGACCTGTCGATGCCAAACACGTTTAAACCTTCAACTAGGCTGATCTAATTCCATGGATTTGTGGAAACGGCATTTCTTTTGAATGAGTGGCAAATACAACATCAGAATCCCAACAGAGGAAAAAGCTAGTCTTTTTCAGCTGTGGGATTTAACTTCTTTGCATAGTTGATCCCTTCAGGAAGGTAAAATCAGAAAGAAAAACACCAAGGAGAGAAACAGAGCATGCTTCACAAATTTGGTGGATGATTCACACACTAGTCCTGAAATATCATTGGCCAACCCACCTCACTGATTCCTGCATCCCACAATACTTCACTACGCATGTAAATAATATCTGGTTGTTATTTTTGAAAAAAACTGTCCTCTCAGCTTGTTTTGCTTGTTTTCAAATTGTGTGTGTGTGAGAGAAAGAGAAAAGGAGGCATACAAAGAGACAGAGACAGAGTAAGGAGAGAGAGAGAGGCGAGACAGAGCTGCTGAGGCACTCACTTCACAGCAATTTAGGTCATGCTAAACAAATGCTATACTAAAGAAGCACAGACAAATAAGAGCATCCATAGCCTTGAAGTGATTTCAGTGTCTATGGAGGCAATACCCTGTGGAGATCACAATGCAGTGATTTAGAACAAAAAAGAAGCTGTGTACATGCAGTGGTATCTCAGGTGTCGTTGTACAGAACGTGCAAGTGTGAGGTAAATTTCATTAATCATCCCTGGGAGGGCAGGCTGAATTACATCTATGCTTCATATGGAAAGATTGAGCGAGCGGTTATTCGGTTATGCATTACTTTCCCCTGGTGAAATACATATACGCCAATCCCTGTATTAGCAAGCACAAGTGGTACACCACAGCGGTATTGTACTCCATACTTTCTCAGTGCCTACAAGTCAAGAAAAATGTACAGCAGCAACCATGGTTCGAGGTTGATGAAAACAAAGAGCAGACAGCAACAGAAAAGGGGCTGCACATCCGAGATTCTGACAGTAAAACTCTTTGAGGGATTACCTAATAAGACATATTTATATTTTAAATACCCTGTCGAAGACTGCCTTGCCATCAAAACAAGGGTTTTGTAAATATTGAGTGTTGATTTTTCTTTTTGTGAATTCTATTTTGCAGACTCTGTTTCTTGGTAGCAACTTAGAAATCTGATTTATCCTGAAAAGGGGATTAAAGCCAGATTTACCTTTGCTTTCACATGAATTCATTTACCGTATCTGTATATATTAGCTTTTGCACTATATGTAAAAATCATCATTCCCATTATAGATTGTTTGCAGACACCAGATTGACTTCTATGTTGACACTAAAAAAATAAAAGGGTGATGTATACACAATCTCAGCAGAAGGAGAAAAACAAGTCTGCGACAATATGAATAAAATATGTGAATTGCTTATGATTAGCATACTAATGACTAATCATCATGCTAATCAGTTCATTTTGTGGCCTCAAATTGCAAAATGGTGTTGAGGAATATGAGTGTTTGAAAATGCATTCTGAAAAGAGAGAAATGCTCAGGGATTACCAAGCTGTTAAAGCAATAATTTCAAGATAGGTTATTAAAAAGTGTAGAGAAGGAGATGATGGGCAGATTCATACACTGCTTGAGCCACAGATTATGTTTTAAATTTGGCAGAAAATTATGTAATATTCCGGTGTTTTCTTTTAAAATAATTTCACTTCAGTTGATGTTTAAAATCTAATGAAACACATTTAAATATTGGATTTATGTAATGTTATCTTTGATTTAACAATTTGTGTTTTGATGATTGTTATTAATAAAACCAAGGAATATGGCATTCAATTCCATCTTTAGGTCAGTTATTTTTAATGTATTTACATTTCTCAACATATTTTGGCAATAAAACATGTTTACATAGTTGCATTTTTTTTATAATTGGAAACACAAAAAACTAAATAAATGACAAGAAACCAATGGGAATAATACATGTTAAGTGCAGCACCTTGTCTGCATCCTTCTGCCAAATCTCCCCAACATTCAGATAATTTTTACAGCCAATGGGCGAGTAAAGAGAGGCAACCCAAAACTCAATCTCGGTCACATACTTTAAAAGCCATTACAAGAACGGACAAGAAATCCCAGCCTAATGGAGCACGTACTGCTTTCACAAGTAGCCAAATGCAAGCTTCCGATGGAAATGAAGAGACTGGGGGCTGCTGGTGAAAAGGGCAGTGAGCTGAATCAAACCAAAGCTGCGGGGTTAGGAGGTCAGCTGGCTGAGTGTACATGTCACCAGCCTATTGGACAAGCCTGTGTGCTCCATCAGCAGGTGTATAAATACATGTCATGTTTCACACCCCATGTCCTCAGGAACGGCTACCCAGATGGGGTTTTAAATGTTGCATTTCACGTGAAATCATTTAGTAGGTTAGTTTACCCCTCATTGGTTTGCCATCTGGTGCCCTCTCTCCGCCTGTGATAGGGACATTCACACCGGAGTGTAAATGCTCCTGATCTCCATGCCAGAGCATTTCCAGAAGTTAGTTAGTGTGCACTACCTCAACCTCCACTCAGTGACATTGGAAAAGTGTATCTACATGTTCTGATTTTATGCAGGACACTTATCAGCCAGTACATGTGGTGTTTCAAAAACAAAACTACAAGTATGAAGGCAAACTACAAAGACTTCAAATGTGGTGGAGTTGGTGGAAGCATAGACAAGTAGTAGTAGTAGTAGCCAACGTGACATCACTGTTTACGCAAGAAAAACAGCTGAGCTGAAGAAAGACCGGTGCTTAATATTCATGTAAATCAAACAAGTGGGCCTATTTAGATATGCTGTGAATCACTTACCGTTGTACTTTAAATTGACGAACTGCTGCTTAAAGAAATATTTTGTTCTTGTATGTCACTTTCCGGATGGTTTCTGTAAAAAAAAATAAAAAAATAAAAAAAACGAGAACAATCCGCGGCTGGATCCACTCTTCGCTGATTTGCTGCCTATGTAAACATTTCCTCCCCCTCCCTAATCTATAAACATTTTTTGCTTTACTTTCTTTTTTCTTTTTTCTTTTTTAAATGATAAATTATGAGCTTATCGTCCATGAGTTTATTCTTCTCATATCATCCCTTCATTTGTGGAAGACGTCGGGCTTTGGACGATTACATGCAGAGTTGGACAACCAGCCAATGTTCCCTCCCTTTATTGACGGACTCCCTTTATCACAATTTGCCAGGTTTGCAGACAGCCGCTGACTGGCCTCACCTTCCAAATATACGCGTTTGGACCTGATAATGCTGCTTTTATCACCCCCCCACCCTCCCATATGTTTCCATGTTGGAACCTCGACCATACATTTCATTACTGGAGGGGAGGGGGGGCTCTATTTTTGAGGGAGGGGGGCACATTTTGCCGGGCGCAGAGATTATTGCATTATAAATAGTTGAATCCTAAAAGTGTATGAGGGACACAACCTGAATAAAAGACTTTTAAAAAGACCCCAAAACGGACTAATATTTATAACTTTGAAAGGGCAACTGCCTTCATTTATTCAGTCAGTTTCTTTTTTTTTCAAAACTTGCTTGACTAAGGTCATGTCAAAAAATGTAAAAACCTTATTATGGGTGTTTATTGAAATAGGGGAAACGAGTATAACAATTTATGTATAAAAAAAACATGTAGCAAGTGCGATGTCAATGGACCCTATAGATGAGGAGGAAGAGGAGGAGGGGGGGGGGCGACTTTGAGATGACATTGAGGCTGTGTAGATGGGAGCTGAGTCTCTGGTTGTTGATGTTAGACAGTCGCACAAGGCGAAGCGGCTGCTGCCCGTGTTGATTCAGCCTCCTCCTCTTCCTCCTCCTCCTCCTCTTCCTCCTCCTGGTCTTCAGCACTGCTCCCCGCTGGACAGCTCCTGCTTGGACATCTCTAACGCTGCAAGGTCCTTATAAGTCTTTTAATGGAAGTAAAATCTATTTATGTTCCAAGAAATATTGGGAGTTTACAACTTTATCCACAGGAGGAATCTACGGATACCTCGTTTCGAGATTTGTGGCAGGCAGCGTATCCTCGGCGGAACAGATCACAAATTCATTGTGAGTAAACTGGGTGCTGAATTCCTGCGCCTGTCTGTGCGTGTGTGCGTGTTTGAACCCCCATACAAACGAGTCTGGCTAATGCATCTTTTTTTTTTTTTTTGGCTTTGCAGCAATAGTGAGTGTGATCAAATTGTGAATGAGACTGTCAATGCGTTGCTGGGGTCAGTGTAATGACTGCATGATGAGCTCCGCACCTACATGCTACAGCTAATTAAATGCCGAATTGTTTACGGTTTGCTCGTCTATTGGATGGTGCAAATGTGGAGACTCATTCTTGTTCGTTTAATAACATGTTTTGTGCTCAATGTATCGCATAGAATGAGGTGGCTATTTGTGCAGCCTGGTGCGTAAAGCTTTTACGCATAGGACATCCCTTTGTCTCCACAATGCGTTTTGTGTTCCAGTTTGTTTAAGACCTCTCTGTATCTCTGCTGCTTGCATTACTGTATGTGGATAACTGTTTGGAAAATCTGCAGGTGGTAATTGGTGGACTCTACTTCATTATGCTTAATTATCATAGGCTATCTGCTATTGCCACGGTGCGTCTTGCGCTTGAAGCGCATGTTTTGGATCCTGCAATTTGTCTCAAAGTTTTCTTTTTTCGTTGATGTTGGTGGTATCAAGTTCCTTTTTTTGGCTTATGTAATTGCGTACTTTGTTTAGGCTATCAGGTTTGTGCTGATCTGGTTTCGGCTGCTGTTAATTTACGCACATCTGTCGTCTGTGTTTTAGTTATGGGAGCAAGTCCAGCATGACTTTGTCATCGATGGGTTTTCGTATTGTTGGTGTTTGTTGAGTCAGATATAAATGAAAATGTTGTCAGGCAGCAAATGTTCAAAAGACGCTTAAGTATGCGTTTATAAGAGCACGTTTCAGTAAAGCAGTGCATGTTTGATTTTACTGACATTGTTTTATTGTACCTGCCAGGGAGTAAATGATTGTCGTGAAAAATGTGTTCGCTTTACAAGTAACCACATTTTCAGCGCCTCCTGGAAAAAAAACGACCAAATGCTCTATTCACGATTGCAGGTTAACGGCGACTGACAAGCCGTGTGTGCACAGTCTTCATCTCCAGACATTTGGTCCAAAGGTTAGGTCCAAAAACCGCGAAGCTGCTGTCTGCGTGGTCTGGTGCTGAAGCATACCGTCCGACTGCCAGGACCTCTGCCAAATCCAGAGACATGGCGACGAACGGCACCAAAACGGATGGACAAGTCACAGAACTGAACGAGGTGGCCACTAATAATGACAAGCCCAAGTCGCTGGACGTGAAACCCGAGAAGCAGAAAAAGGATTTGCCTGACAGAGAAACATGGGGAGGGAGATTTGATTTTCTCCTGTCGTGTGTGGGTTATGCAATTGGACTGGGAAACGTATGGAGATTTCCCTATCTCTGTGGAAAAAACGGTGGAGGTAAACCTTATTTTCACAGCTAATTTAAGCAAATTGCATGGCCCAATAAGCTCCATGATGCACATAGTCGAGTTTACCTAAATGACCGTGTCGACTACATGAAATTAATGAACATCACACATTTACAACCCTAATTAATTGACGTTGTGCTGTGGTGTTTGAAGTAATGCATCAGTGCAGCCTAAGATTGGTAATTAATTTTAATGTATAACTTCATCTACTTTTGTCCATCCAGGAGCCTTCTTGATTCCCTATTTTTTGACCCTCATATTTGCTGGGGTCCCCTTGTTTCTACTGGAATGCTCCCTTGGTCAATACACCTCAATTGGAGGGCTTGGTGTGTGGAAACTGGCTCCTATGTTTAAAGGTATACTTCACTTAAATATTCCTGGAAAAATGTGTCTTGATTCAAGGCCTACCTAAAAAAGTATGGTATTTGGTGCTTTTATAGACATACTTTTGACTATCAGGATTTATGGAGGCCACATAACACACATATCCAATGATAGTTTTACTACACTGCCTAATTCATTTCTGTATGATAGGTGTGGGCCTTGCAGCAGCTGTCCTGTCCTTCTGGCTTAACATTTACTACATTGTAATCATTTCTTGGGCCATTTACTACCTGTACAACTCCTTCACCACTGTAAGTATTACACAGTATACTCATGTGATTCATAAAAAGCTGAAACCAGCATAGGGTCATGGTTCTTATATATCGGTTCATTAGGAATTCTAGTCTGTTTAATCTGTTTATTATTTATAATCCATAAATGTGTCAAGTGGAAAACTCTGCAATGTTTGTTTTACAGGATCTTCCATGGAGCACATGTAACAATCCATGGAACACAGAGAAATGTTATACAAACCACTCCATTGCTGATACCACCAACCTCACCAGTTCAGTGTTGGAGTTTTGGGAGTAAGATATTGACTGCTTTCTCTTGCTTTCACAACAGCGGAGCTTTAAAGTACCCTGCATGTATCCCTGAAATACATAAAAGACAGCCTTCTCTGCTGCATGCTTAAGTTCCTGTGTGTGTGTGTGTGTGTGTGTGTGTGTGTGTGTGTGGTGTGTGTGTGTGTGTGTTGTGTGTGTGTGTGTGTGTGGTGTGTGTGTGTGTGTGTGTGTGTGAATTTGTGTGTGTTGTGTGCTTGCGTGTGTATAACAGTGTCATTGTTGCTCGCTCTGACTTATAGGCGCAACATGCATGAAATGACCGATGGCTTGGAAAAACCAGGCCAGATTCGGATGCCACTGGCAATAACGTTGGCCATCGCCTGGGTCCTTGTGTACTTCTGTATCTGGAAAGGGGTTAGCTGGACAGGGAAGGTAAGACGTTTGCCAGATTTGGGTATCCAAGACCTCTCATGCTATGTTGGTTCCCAATACGTAGTAGTATGTGACAGTAATGCAATATTAATCAGTCTAATATCACCTCATCAATCATTTACACTGCAGTCAGGATTGTCCAGATTGATTTTAAAATAAGAGAAGAGACATCAAACACTCATGTTCAGTAATCCTACGCTGCCTCATGGTGGCTCCTCTAATTCCAACTCTCCTGACACTGTGTCTATACTGAGTGTGGATTCATGATAGGAGGAGCAACAAACAGCCATACGCTACAATCTGGTTTTGTCCTCTCCCTTCACTCCCTGCAGCCTCCCTCCCATGTGGTGCCACATTTTGAAAGTCTAGTGCATCACATGACCATGGAAAATAAAATTTGTTTTGGTCACAAAAAAATCCCATCCCCCTGCACACTTTTTTCACAAAATGCTTGCACAGTGTCATACATCTACACAGCCATTCAAAGTAAAGCTGCAGTGATTTCTTTACTGAATTATTGGTCTCTTTATCTGTTTTGTTTTTTTGTGTGTGGAAGAGACAGAATAAATTAAATCTAGAACATCTTTACAACCTTTATAAATATTTCTGAATAATGGGGGAATTTCAAATGTACAACTTCTGTATGAATCATAAATTTACTTCAGATTCAATGGCGTTACCATGCTGATCCTGCTGTCTCACACTGTATAGGTCGTTTACTTCTCAGCCACGTATCCCTACTTCATGCTGTTTATTCTCTTCATCCGTGGCGTGACTCTACCTGGAGCTAAAGAAGGAATTCTGTTCTATATCACTCCGGACTTTGCAAAGCTCAAAGAATCTGAGGTAATGACATATTATCATATGATTCATACCTACGTACTGCATGCCTGAGTGAGCAGAGCTAGGGCCTCACGCAGCTAAACGCTTGTATTTTTTTGTCAGGTATGGCTGGATGCAGCTACCCAGATCTTTTTTTCTTACGGATTGGGATTGGGCTCACTTATAGCTCTGGGCAGCTATAACCCTTTCAATAACAATGTTTACAGGTAAGACTGATCGTGATTCATAAATAGAGACAGAATCTGTTTGAAAGAGACAGATAATGCCGCTGGATTTAATCTATCAGAGCAAATCATAATAGCTGAAGATTATTTTACTATATCATAGGCCTCTGTTGATGACCTTATTTAAGGATACTTAATAAGAGCTGTCGGTGTTGTCGGCATTCTCCAAGTTGACAAAAAATCCTGGTGAGGCAGAGATGGTTCAATATAAAGATTTTATTCACAATTTTATTATGATCTTATCCTTATTCAGTCCCACCTTCTTAGTTCTATCCACAAATATGTCCCTGTCCTCCTTTCTAGGGCCAGTTATGCAACAGAATATTGGAAAGAACATAGTTTTTAAGGTTACCAAAATAAGTACTAGACTTTCAGTGGTATCCTGACCTTTCAATGGCTGTGTCCCAACCGAAGACTCTGTTCTCTGTCAGATACCACTGCACTTGTGGAAAGCTCCCAGGCTCATTGTACAACAGTGCGTGCAGAGGTTATGTGTTTAACTAGAACATACATACTGGGGATTTCTACCAGAGAGCCTTTGAAGTGTCTTTTAAATGTAAGTTGCTGGAATGAATGTAATAATCTAAGGAGAAGGCAGTTTCTTGAGCATGCTAGAGTGAAAAACAACAACAACTATGATTGCGAAGTGTTTTCTCCAGCAGCCCCATGGTTCTGGGTCACATCAACAATCTAACATGCACTCATTTTGTGTGCTTGCTTCAAATAAATCAATCTTATTTTACATAGATATCTATGCAAAAAAATACGTTCGTATTTGTATGTGTCTGTCGTAAATAATAACGTATGATTTTGTCAACATCTGTATGATAAAAAGGAATTAATAGCAGGGACGCATTCTCACAGCGACTCTTTCAGACCTCGGCCTCTCCTGTGTGGCCTGTTTTGAGGGAAGCTCGATACAGTGAAAAAAGTGTTTGACAACATGTCTGTTTTGTATTTCCTCTCCTCAGAGACTCCATCATTGTGTGCTGCATCAACTCATGTACCAGCATGTTTGCTGGCTTTGTGATCTTCTCTATTGTTGGCTTCATGTCATATGTGACAAAGAGACCCATTGCCGATGTAGCAGCTTCAGGTAGGATTGCATATTACTGCGGGCCTTTTTTCTGTACTGGTTCTATCTTCTTCACTTATTAGTGACAGCATTTGTCATTTTTATGTGAATATATGTGTTTTCAGTCATAACAGAGTACTATGAGAATAGCCCTAATGAAATATGTGATTTTCCCATTTACTATCCAGGTCCTGGCTTAGCTTTTCTGGCCTACCCACAGGCTGTAACCGAGTTGCCTGTGTCTCCTCTCTGGGCCATTCTGTTCTTCTCCATGCTGCTCATGCTGGGGATAGACAGCCAGGTAAGGGGCTTGGAGATGATCTGCTCATGGGCTGACCTAAATATTTAAATGCAGGTACCTATCATGCAGCTCACCCCTGCGCTCTGTTGATAAGTATGCAATTTGCTTCTTGTGGACAGATATAGCTGAGCTTTGACATCGGCTGTCAAGTCTTTTTAACGTAACTTTATCACCTCCATGTGCCCGCAAGTTTCCTTGTCTGTGTGTGTGTTTCTTTTCTGTATGATATTTGGGTTTGAATAAGGCCACAGAGACTAGAAACAAAAATGGATACATGCAGCTATACACTAGATATGACCGCCAGCTCTTTATAGTAAAAGACATAAATTATAACGCTATTCTAAATAGGGTAAATAGTCTTTGCATATCAGAGCTATTACCACAATGGCTTCCAAGATGTGGATGCTTGGTCATTCAGATTGCGTTAGTGTTTCTGTCCCACGGTTTGGTGCACACTGCAACTCTTTGTCATTTGTCATCATCCGTCAGCCTAACCACTAAAATAAAACTTCCTTGGTCAAGAATACATTTTACAAAATAGTCACAGACCTCAACATATAATATAATATATATATATATATATATATAAAGATAAATATACAGAATTTATTTAAAGAAAATATTTGTGTCAAAGAACTCTTGCTAGTTTATAAATCCCTTAACGGTTTAGGTCCAAAATACATTTCTGATCTGCTACTACACTATGACCCCCCCAGACCTCTCAGGTCATCTGGGACAGGTCTACTTTCTGTCCCCAGAGTCAGAACTAAACAGGGTGAAGCAGCTTTCAGTTTCTATGCTCCTCATATCTGGAATAAACTCCCAGAAACCTGCAGATCCGCTGCTACTCTCAGTTCTTTTAAATCAAGGCTGAAGACCTTCCTTTTTGATGCTGCCTTTCTTTAAATGAATGCTCATTTCTTTAAATTTCTTATGCTGCACTGTAACTTTTATTCTTGTGTTTTATGTGTCCTAATGTTTCTATTTTGTTTTTAACTGTCTATTCATGTGTTTTATTGGTTTTTAATGCTTATGACTTTTAACTGTTTGTACTTGTGTTTTATCTGTTTAACTGATTTTGTGTAAAGCACTTTGAATTGCCCTGTTGCTGAAATGTGCTATACAAATAAAGCTGCCTTGCCTTGCCTTGCCTAGTGATTGTGTACATATTCACACTTACGCTTAATGCTGTTCCTATGATTTTGTCTTTCAGTTCTGCACTGTTGAAGGCTTCATCACTGCTCTGGTGGATGAGTTTCCCAGAGCTCTTCGGGGTAGACGAGAGATCTTCATCGCGTGTGTCTGTCTGGTGTCCTATTTGATCGGACTCTCAAACATCACACAGGTACAGCTGGGCCAGCTCTCTTACGTTACCACTGTCAATTAATGGAACGAGATTAAACAGATGAGTAATAGAATTGAAAGATGTAATAAAAAGATACAAATCCATGCATCTACTGTATGCAGTGGGCAAGAGGCAATTTAAAGGTTGACTTGGTCTTTTAATTGCATTAAATGCATTACCAGAATATGTTGTACTGTAATCTAACACTTATCCATGTTTCTGTAACCAGGGTGGAATCTATGTGTTCAAACTGTTTGACTACTACTCTGCCAGTGGAATGTGTCTGCTGTTCTTGGTCTTCTTTGAATGCATCTCCATATCCTGGTGCTACGGTGTGTATCTTTCATTCTTTTTGTGTCCTTTGTGCAATGCAGCAGAACGGAACAAAATCATCATTCAAAAATTGCATTTTTCTTTAATTTTACAAATGTAGTTAGTGAAATATCACATACATGAAATGTTGGGGAAAATATGAAGGTTAGAAAAAATCACACCTATCCAAAGATATTTGCGCAGCTTCAAACACTGTTCTGCCTCAAGGTCATGTGTTCCACCTCACCGTCCTCATCATCATGCATGGCAGACCGGCAGCAAATTGAAATAGATTGGATATGAATATTTTGATCATAGATTCATTTGTCTCGCAGGTGTGAACAAGTTCTACGACAACATCCAGGAGATGATTGGCTACAGGCCTTGTATATGGTGGAAGATGTGCTGGGTCGTGTTCACCCCTCTCATTGTCGGTGTGAGTACTCTGAACTAATACAATCGTACATCTAAAGTCATGACATGAAAAATGAGACAATAAATAAAGTCAATATTACCTGCCTACAGCCATGTCAGGCTGAGACAGTGCTGCCTCTAGTCAGTGGTGTCAGGATGCATAAAGGGTCTCATGTCTCCCACAGGGGGTGTTCTTGTTCAGCGCCATACAAATGGTTCCTCTCAAAATGGGAGACTATGTGTTCCCAGGCTGGGGTCAGGGAGTGGGCTGGCTCATGGCACTGTCCTCCATGGTTCTCATACCAGGGTACATGATCTATATGTATCTCGGACTTAAGGGCACTTACAAAGAGGTAAGAAGTCAATTGTCTGTTGGATTTGGTAGGCGAGCATGAGGTCTTGCTAGCTTGTGTTGCCAGATTTGCTTTCTCTGTAAGATGACAAACCTTATACGTATACTCTTATGTAATTCATTTGGATTGTGTTTCTCTCCCAGCGACTTCGGATAATGCTTCAGCCTCCAGCAGTTGTCAGGCGACCTCTGGAGAATGGACCTGAGCAGCAAGTGGAAACCAACACCGCTAACTTACCCAGCCCTGCCAATCCAGCCAGTCCAGCTAGTCCTGCCAACCCAGCTCCCGTAAACCCTGCCAGCCCCGCCAATCCAGCTCCCGTCAACTCAACCAGCCCCGTGACCCCTGCTAACCCAGCTCCTCCGCCAGCTAATCCAGCCCTCGCCGCCAGCCCAGTGAACCCAGCAACTAGTCCCACCACCATCACCATCACCACCACTACCACCACAGCCAGTCCGGCTAACCCCCCCACCACAACTGTTAGCCCGATCAGCCCACCACCCAACCCAGCCAGCCCAACGGAGCATGTTAACCCCCCGAACCCAACAAGCCCCACCTCTAACCTAACCAATGCCGAGGCCAACGTGTAGGCAACAAAGAAACCCTCATGGAGCATGTAGACAAAAGAGAACATTACAAAGGACTTCCAAGATTTTAATTGATTCACCTACCTCCAGGGGCAATATGTGATCAAAACAGATTTTCAAACCATGTTTAATTTTTCTGCATTTGTAAAACCAAGCCAATGATGTCGTATTGTTGGTTTGCATTCTGAAAACAATATCAAAGACTGTTAGTGTTCATAAATACAACCATAAATCTGAATCTAAAAAAAAAAATGTAAACATACTGTGTAATACTGTGAGAAAAGAAAAAAACATATAGATTAGAGATTTGTTGACTATCTTCATGAATCAAGTAAATACCGTGTGAATATAGTAGATAAAGTAGTGAACAAAATTGACATCATTGAAGAGTGCAAGGGATGGCGTCAATTTTTTTGTGGATGTTTACTAAACCTCACACAGTTGTCTCTTTTCCAAATGTTGCACTCTGTGAGGTAAACTACAGGCCACAAAGCAAGCGGGGAGCTCTGAGTAAGCACAACGCCAATAAGAAGTTCAAGTTTAGGAGCTCTGTTGCAAAAGATTTTGTGTGTGAGAGAGACTGTTATTTTTCCTTCCTTTTTTTCAGTAAAAAAAAGGGAAAACTTTTATGTGATCGAAACATTTTTAGAATTATTTTTAGGATGTTTTATACTATATGTGTTGGGTATGGAGGACCAAAATCAATAGGCAGACAAAAGCAAAAACTATGCCATTTAGTGTTTGGTTGGCGAAGCACAGGGTACAATGAAGTACAAAAGAAAAGAAGAAAAAAAAGAAAAAGCACAGGGTTAGAAAAATGATTTACGAACATCGACTATCCCTTAATGCTGACAGTCAATCCTGTTTACGTTTTGCATGCTTTCCTCAGGAACATCAGTGAAAATTTCTGAAATGTCTCCTTACAAAAAAAAAAAAGAAAAGAAGAAGAAGAACAAAGAAGGCCTTAAGCCAACACACCAATTTTAACTAAGCCATAGTCTGTTTACATGACTGGGCAGAACTACAAAATACAACTTTGTATGCTAGAACAAAAACCTGGACCAAGTCTGTGTTTAAGTACAGTCATCATTTTTTTCTTTATGTGTAATGATCAATTATAGTTTGATCTATATGTATTCAGCAATACATATGTAGATGTATAAGTGCAGGCCAGTAAGCAAGTGGTCTGTTTCTGTTTTTGTTTATGTTGTCTTTGCTTTACTAGTGAAAAGCAAAAAGCTTTAATTTCCCCAGACTTTTGCCATGGCGTTTTAGGACAATGTGAGTTTGCTTCTATGGCAGCTACTGTGAAAGGCATCTGGTTGAACAGAACATGTTTACTTTGAAAAGCAAAACAACTGAGCGAAAATGGGAAATGGCTACAGTTCATGTCCTGTGAATTTTGTATAAAGTTACTCTACCACAGTTTTCTCTGGAACTTTGTTGTAAAACTGTACTGTGTAAAACATGTAACTGTAAATGTCTGTAATACATTGGAAGTTATTGTCTAAATGTTGAAAAAATGGAGTTGCTGTTTTCTGCAATAATATTTTGATCACAGAAGCTAAAGCACATATCTTACAGAAATATACGAAATGATGATGACAATGAAGATGCTGACGATTATATTAAAAAATAGAAACTATGTCTAGTAAAACAATATTGTTTTGTATATTTTTAACTGTCTCACTGCCTAATGTAAAACATAATATAAACATGATATGTATCTAAATGGTGTCACATGATAAAGCACGATTGTTATGTTATACAAACAGAAAAAGACTGAAAAAATAAAGAATTATAGAAAATATAAATACAATACATGCCTGGCATATGTCCTTTATAGCATATGTATTTTAAAGTAGCAGCCCCGTGCTTTTCAACACTGTAATAAGGAAATTAGGTCAACTAACTATCCTATCAAAAGATGTATTCTGTACTGTATCCTCCTGCAGTTCCCTTTTTTTGAAAAACCCTGTTGTCGTCCATAGAGTATTTCTAGTCAATAGGTATAGAAAAATGCAATCCTAATAAAACTACAAGCAAGGATTAAGAGGAAAAAAGTACAAAGTGTTGTGTAGCTGGGTTTATTTTTTGTTTAGTTACAATGAGGCCAAGTGGGACGAGTAAAATTAAGCGAAACTTTTCTTCAGTAGTTTTGGGAGAAGAGGACCCCCAGCTTAACTCTAACGTGGGGGTAAAAAAAAGAATTTAACATTACAGTAAAATGAAACATCAAAAGAGAATGAGAGAAATGCATCTGAAGCCCATCCTTGTGGTTTATTGAGTGTCAGAAACACAAGCTAATAGAGAGAGGCCTCGGAAAGAAAAACATCACCATAGAACAGCTCCTGGCCTGGGGCCTGGCGTGCCCACCCGCCCCATCTCCCCAACCTCTTATGGCTCTGTGTATTTGATGTGTGTGTGTGTGTGTGTGTGTGTGCCTGCTGCATCTTCTCCCCCACCCTCCTGCAGTTGCTGTTTCCATTAGCTTCCAGTGTGATAAAAGAGACGGCACCAGCTGACACTACCACAATGACTTGCCGTGGATAAAGGAATGAGATGTCCCCTCTTGTAGCTTGTGGCAAACTGTGTGTCTGTGTGTGTCTGTGTGTGTGTCTGTGTGTGTGTGTGTGTTTGTGTGTGTGGGCGGGGGGGGGGGGGGGGGGACAGAAGACAGAAAGCTATGTGTTTTAGTGGACTGGGGTTTCAATCATGCCCCTAAGGGCGGCTGATATATAAACTAGCCCCTGATGGATGGCTCACTAGCCTCCTTTATTACTAGTTGTGTAATTTAGCATCATTACCTATGAAAACCAGTCACCACCGAGACAGCCCCAAACGGATGTCTTATATCAACAAGAGCCATAGATCATCATTTTCGGCAGGGGAGGACAGGAAGGTGGACGCTCTTGATTATTTGGGAGCAATCTAGCAGAACACAATTAGTCTTAGGTTATAGTGTCAGCAGTGTTCAGCAGCTTCAGCAGTGATGGATTGAACGTCTTTAAAATTGTTATTACCAATATATTTATACACAGAAAAAGACATATTTTTTTCTGGGTTTTAGTAGGGTGCAAAGCATGTCCTTGTTTTTCTACCAGAGAGGATGTTCAAATAGTTGACCTATTTCTGAACTTCCTTTGTTTCCCCCCCCAGCGTTTTCACAAACAACCAATACTTGCTTACATCCCAGTAATTCTGAATTCTGTGACCCATTGATTGTGTGACCTGATTAGGAATTTTAGCTACACTTCCGGATTGGGTTACGCATTTTGATAGCTGTGATGGCAGAGACTGGTGGCCAGTCTTAGTGCATTGGTCTGTATAGAGCATTAGTCTCCCTTTGCCAGACCCTCCTCCAAAGCGAGCTGAAGGAGGGTCTGGCTACTCCACAGGGCATTTGGGATGAGAGGAAGACGGGCTCTGGTTTCATGGCATTTCTTTTTAAACCAGTTGTCTTGGGTGGCGCTAAGCTCTGCACAGAGCCGCTGCAAAATAGCTATGTGAGAGAAAACCCAGATAGTTAGTCAGTTGTCTCAATTTATAAGTGATCTTTTTTGTTTGGCACAGCGTCATTCCATTACACAGTTGGAATGTCACAAACTAAATACATCACACCCACAGCAGACGTCACAGCAACGTCACGTGACGCTTCTGAAGATGACTGCAGAGGCAGTCCCCCAAAAGTATGACAACAAATTTTAAGCCTATCGTGTAAGAAAAAAAGATCACTTAGAAATTGAAGTAGTAGGCTAAATGAATTTGTTTGGATTGTCTCAAATAACCCTGAGGAGCAGTCAACAAGAGTCCTCATTAATCCACCCAATTTAAAATTACAACAGAAAGAAAGCGGAAGGAAACGGAAAATACATCCGGCAGAATTTCCTGCAGCACCGGAGCAATCCCAGAAGTGTAACGTCAAGGATATAGATTAATAGAGCATTAACACCTGGCCTATCAAAGTCCATCAGCCATTTTCCTATAGCTGACACATTAGCGTCACTGAATCTGATGGTCACACATTTCACCCATTCCTATAATGACCCTTAGTGACAGCAGATGGAGATGGAGGCCAAGTTGGTGCTCATGTCCAAATGATAATTCTGTCTTCATTTTGTCTTTCAATGATCATCAAATATCAGTTTTTTCCCTTGTGCCTTAATGAGTAAATTAAGGGAACACCTCCAGAAGTCTGCACAGTGTCATTCTCATTTCCTGTCTCACAATGCGGATAATATGAAGCCCATTGATTCTGTAACTATGATTAAGGGGTATATAAAATATAAAATAAACTTGACCACAAACTGACACATTAGTTGTGTTTATGTATCAGCACTGTCCACATTAATTGATATAGATCGCATTATTGTGTGATACTATTTTTTTTCATGCAGAGTCTCTGGGCTCACCAGCTCCATTTTGTGGCCAGATCTGAGCATGGGGACATTGTTTGGAGTTTAGCATTTCTTGGCACTCTCCGTTGCAAGCCTATTTTTAAAGTTAAAAAGTGCTTGCAGTGTGGCCACAAGAGAGGACACTGAAGAAGCAAACTGGTGATCCATGATGCTTTTATGAAAGGATGACAGAACACTACAGCTTATAAACTCACACAGGCTGCAATGATTAATCCTCATAGCCCACTTAGAGCAAGAAAAAAATTAATTCTGCTGTGAAGATGAAAAGGCTGATAATTATGTTTATACTTTCTCTGTTTTTAACTCCAGTGCCAGAGGATTTTCTTAATTGTAACGCCCTATTGGATTTATGTTGTGGGTCATCAAACCTGCATATTTTTTGATGTGGGTTTTGTGTGATCATTTGTGACATTTTTCCTCCAGTGCACGTGGTTTGCCCCGGACTTCTATCTGAGGTACACTCACCCGAGAATTCAAAGCAAATACATTAATGAACAACTAATCTTTGCAGATGCATGAATCTACATATCAATGTAATCAGAGGATGTTGTGTGCATGGCTATTTCCAGCAGAGGGGCTGAGAGGATGTCAAGCATGCAAATCCTCTCTGCATATATGCTAATTGGGCTCCATTTTCCAATCTGAATATGAACCTTGCCGAAATGAACTTTTTTTACCAGTTCACTTTTCAAGGTGTCTTTTTGCACACACACACACACACACACACACACAAACTGCACTGCTGCTTAGATCAAGCATGCATTCAAGCATTGGGTAAGATCTGAGATGAACGGGTGCACTCTGGGACATGAGAAATTGTGGCTTCCCGATGATTTTGCTGTTTGATAGTGTGCTCTTGTGACACAGCAAATATAGCAGTTATTTCAGGCAGCGAAGCTCAGAGGCAAGCGGAGGCGCATACGTTTTCTGTACAGATGCAAATGCCAGATTCTGAGGCCTATGCCAGAGAGGTTACCCTGTCACAAGGACTTATCACACTTGCAGTATGACAATCTATGGGTTTAGATTAACAAATCCCCCTCTACTGGAAATTATACAGTGTAGGGGGAAATTATCCTTTAAAAAGAACTTCAATTTACATTATCTTGCCCTTCCCCCACCTTGCCCCTTTTGGTAGCTCATACACCTACAATATCAAATGGAGAAACCTGTACCCATCTGTCTCATGTGGTATCTAATGAAAATATATTTAACTGTTTGAAATGCCGCTCTGTATTTCTGTACAAACAACGGTACAGTTACTGTACTTATCCAAAAAGAGGTTAGCATTTTTAGTCGAGGAATATTGGAAAAAAAGCAGCTGTTAAAATGAATACTTTGTAAAATGAATCTCTGTGAGAGTGAATTTAAAGTCGCAATAAAGAGGACAATTTTAGTTAATCATGAGACTGTCCCCTGTTACTTTCAGTTTGCTGGAGCGCTTGTTGTCTTTTGTCACAGCTTATAACGTCTCCCCAATGTGCCAGAGGCTTATGGGGGAGTCATTGTAGATTACTGCCTTGGTCAAACACAGAATGCAAATCAGGCCGAGGAACAGGCACTGGAGAAAAAAAAAATCACGGTGCAGGGAATATCTAAAAAAAAAAAGAAAAAAAGAAACTGCAATATGTTCCTTCAATAAATCTGTCATATACTCTAAATTGCAAGTGTGTTTGTGCGTGCGTGTGTATACAGTTGCATATATTTGAATATTTTGAAAGAAAAAAAAAGAATATCGGAGCCGATGTTTTCTAATATTAATTACAACAATTTTTTTTTTAATTTACAGGACTGAACAGTTCATGGCCAAATGTAAGCCAAAGGGAGAAATGCCACATAGTGAGCAAGACATGTTACTCTGCCTAGATGTCACGCACAGTGGGTGCTCTGGATGATCTTGTGCCCTGATGTGAATCTAGAGGGAGAAAGGACTAGCTCTCCAGTGAAGCTCCTCTAATGGCTTCCCTCCTTGATTCCCTGCCCAAAGGCTTTAAGGCCCTGTGCTCTACCCTCTTTAGGCTGTGGGACTTTGATAATAGCTGACAAATGAAAAACTCTGCTGACATCAAATGGAGTTATTTGTTTCTCTGCTCTTACACAGAAACGTACTCCACTCCACTGTGTTCCACTGAATTCTCATTAATCTGCAGCTAATCTCCTAAAACTTCACCCACACCGACTGGCAATGCTGCACCTCCTGTGTGCTTACAGTACATGCATATTCTGCATTGTGTTCAGTTGCGTTTGCATAAATGGATGGATGCACGTGTGTGTGTGTGCGAACATGTTTATGTTTATGCATGGGTTTACTGTGAATGTGTCCAAATTCTCCTGTTAAGTGTAAAGACAAAACCAGGCAGCTGCTCTGGGCACAGCTTTAGTAAAGACCTGCATTCTTAATACATTCTGTCAGATTACGCCAGCAGACACTTAACACTTCACTCCTCAGGATGATAGCTGAGTCTGCTCCGTTTATTACTCCTGGGAACTGAAAGCAAGGTAGAAGGTGAGGGACAGGCAATTAAGAAAGTTAACAACTCTAACCCAGTGTCAACTTTATTTTAATAAAAACATATCGTAAATTGAAGCCAAGCGAATGCTCTTGGTTATGAAACGATCACTGTTTGTTTTTTTTCTTCATTCTGACATATGATATCTTTAGTGTATATTGTAGGGGAGAATCACAGTTTCATTTTCTGTGTGTTTGTGTGCAAACAAATGCTAATTTGATTATTTTTGGCACTTTGTTATATGCAAATGTGACCAAGCGACCTCCACGCGTGCTTTGCATGCATTATCCCTACAGTTGCATGACATTTTCACTCATGCAGTTATGCCCTTGACTGCACATTATGACTGCGCAGAACATGACAGAGATATTTATGCCGACCCGATATGCATAAATACTCCCCTCCCTCCAATACGAACTGAAAACTGAGACAAACACACGAGACACGTACAGTGCTATGCTCTGGGAGACATTTTGAAGGCCTGTTAACATGCAAGTTACTCTTTCTGACATGTAGAAAACACATGGGCAACTTTTATAGAAGTACTGTCATATGCAAACAAGCTCATTCATTCCCTGTCTGTCTCACTTTCTTTCTTCCTTAAACAACACACACACACACACACACACACACACACAAACACACTTACACATACACATGATGATTAAGAGGTCTGAGGGCCTTCAGGCCACGCTTTGACTTGAGGCTGCAGTGAATCGTGAATCATAGCTATGATGTTGTGCATGCTTTCTATTCTGATCTGTCAGAGAGGTTGGGAACTATGCTCAGTGATGAGTGAGCTGGAGCAGGCCGGGCCACAGCGGACTGCCCAGTCTGTCCTTCCTTCTCCTCGGGCCCCTCAGCTGCTCTCTCTCTCCCTCCCCTGACCTGAACAGTGACAGGTAAGACGCCCCGAGAGCAGCCTGCACACTGCAGAGCTGAGAGACACAGCAGGGGTTAATGAGGTCAAAAATGAGCCAAACTGTGTGCAAGCGCCAGTGTTAACTCACTAAGACACAGTCAAAACCAACTTATATTCAGCAGTACACAAGACATACGATGCCAAATAAATATAAAGCGGATATTTCATATTGAATGATTACAGATTAAGCTCACATGGTTATTTGTGTAATTATGTGTATTATGTCATTGTAAAAGATATCACACCCTCTACTTTTTTGATGCACTTACAGAAGGTATACCTGCATCGTGTGTTTTACAAATTTGAAATCAATGGAAATAAATCCATTTATAAATAAAAAGCATGGGGTACATGTGAATTATTTTTGCCATTTTGTTTAACATCCTACACAACAACGTAATGAAGGAATTTACATTCAATTATGAGGAAGTTCTCAGTTAATAATAAATGCTTACATGTCAAAGAGCACAGTGATGCATCTAGTCTTAATCCAAAGTTTAACTTTATATTTGGGATCAGTTCTTTTGTTCAAGTTTGATTTCTGTTGTACAAAGTTGGTCCGTTCTTTATCAAGTGTGAGAGAATGGATCTTCGTTCAGTAGACACACAGGTCTTTAATGTACCTGTATGAAAATTGAAAAAAATACACTTTTTGATAAAGCGCAGCATCTTGAGAGGCCACTAATAACTTCACCAGAGGATCATTTAACACGCTAGACTCTCTGGTCACAACTTACTCACAAACTTCAAGAGATTTTCCAAATTTAACAGTGGTCCAATTTGTTTCATGACAGCTGGTTGAAAACAAAGAAATTATGGTATTTATCCTCAAGTAGCCTCTATGAATTGTTATAAAATCGCGATCTCGATTCACCCTGGTGACAATTTAAATCACTTTTAGATCCTTTTTTTTTAATGATTTTTGATTCTCATTTAATTTTACGAGCCAACTGCATCACACACGCTACTACTTTCTTCTGTGAGTTTTAAACGTAGACTGTGTACACATACATAGAGCGCTCCTCTGCAATCCTCTCCCTTCTCTTCATTGAAGCCTCTGTGTTTCCAGGCTTGTGGTGATGCAGTGTGCTATAGGTGCCAAAAAAAATCTATGTTTAGTGCTGCCAGTTTGTTTTGTTTTGTCATGGTTCATATGTGCGATAAACATTATACAGAAAAAAATCATGGCAGAGAATCGGGATATCAATTCTAAGCTATACAAATCGTGATTCATATTTTTCCCCGAATCGTGCAGGCCTTCCATAGAGCACTGAAGGCTCGCAGACAGTTAGAAAAGCTTTTTAGGTTCAGTGTGGACATACAAGATGACATCATAAAAACTTTACTTAAAAATGTAAAACCTGGATGTCTGAACATTAGCTCCTATGCTGTAATAAAAGCTTTATTTATACCACATGCTCCAGACTTCCTCTTCCTTCTCTAATGTGTGATTGTCAGTAAGTCTGTTGATGCTTGGAGATCAGCATATCAGTTTTCATGGTTGTCTGTGTAAAACCTTTAACATTGCTGCAGTTCACTCAGCCAATTACACACTGCACACATTTCTTTGCGGTGTGTCAAAGATGGCAGTGAAAACAAATAGCAAGTTATATCTTTACAATTCTTTCTCAAATCATGAGAAATCCCTGTTGTACCTGTGTGCAGTGTTTTGCTGCTAGTGTTTAATTTAACCTAAAGGAGTTTTGAGTTTTTGAATCACACAGACCTAATTAAGGTATCAAAAGTGTTACTTATTAATTACACAATAGGAGTAACAGTGTAAATGTAATACCATGAAAATCCTACCATGTAACCGTAAAAATTGCATTTGATGAGTGTAGGTTGGAGTCTTGTCTTACATAACTTCGAATAACTTTATAATTCATCAACAACTGCCCTTTTTACTTTATAATTTCATCATTATTCCTGTATGTTGTGGCAAAATCAAGGATGAAATTTAAGTATATACAGCAATCTATGAATAAGACCCCAGAATTAAATCTTGAAACTATTTAAATCGGTCTGACGATATGAAGGGAAGCAAAGCATTGATAAGTTCCTGTGGTCTGTCAAACACATCCCCTGGCAGGGCCTAATGTGGCGTGTGACACGTCACACCCTATCACTCTGCTTTACAGATGACCAGCCGCTTACGTATGCCGCGTGCACCACTGGATCCCAAACCAGACACTGTCAGGTGTGATAACAGCTCGAGCGCCAAACCCACTCTGAAGCCTTGCCCTCTCCCATTCCCACACAATTCATTTGATGCTGCAGACACACAGCTCATGGTCGGCTACGCACTTCTGCAAGCATGTGCCGTGCCCTTAAGATACTTTTATTCCTGGTTCACCTGCACATTTCCCCCAGGCTGACGGCCAGAGATAACTCTGCAGCTCAGCTCCCTTTGACCGGCAAACCACTCTCCATCACTGAGGCGGTACAAATACTTGTAAGTCACCTGAGGTTCACTTTTGGGGTTACTTCGACAGTCAGCAACACTGCTGCATGCTGTACCTCATACATGCACCAAATACAGCTTACATTGTACAAACAAGTTTTTCCCTTCCTTCAAGAGGAACTATCCTCTTAAAATTGTGCGCAGTTTTCCCGCTGCTCTTTATCTCGTAATTTGTGCCCTTTAGTACCAAAATGTGCTGCTTACATTTGACATTGGAGGTAAATGTTCCCCCAGCACACGCTCATTATTTCAATCCTCCCAACGCTGTGGACAGGCCCCGGCCTCTTTGACAGCATTTGATACTCTCTTGCTCTTTCTCTCTGTGTGTCACCATCTCTTTCACTTGATGGAGAGAGGGTTTCATTCTTTTACTTGGCCTTTTCTATTAATTTCATTTCATCAAGGCTACCTGGCTTTCTGTGAGCCTGTGTGGTAAAACATGTAGTTTCATTATGTTACTTTGTAGCAGTGACAATCATTCTGCTTGTTCACACAAAGAAGTAAAAAGAGAATTCCGCAAAATGTTGAGTAGGAACCCTTCCACAATAATGATTTCATAATACTTACATCCGTCTTGTAAGGATGTTTTTGTTATTGTAGAAGAGGCCAGCCCCTGTGTATAAAATGTTGAAGCTACAGTGTACTAAATATTTTTGTAGCTTTTACGTGAAGCAACTCCATTTTCTTTCATTAAGATGAATCTCTTCCCATCACCTTCTTGTTTTTTTGTCTTTTGACTGGGTTAAAGTTGAGTTCCCTGTATATGCGTATAACAAAGCTAGTGAATGAATGAGAGCACATCAAAAAAGTGAAGAGTAAAGACTTCTGGTTGGTAACCTGTTTTTTGGGGGGCACTGAAGTCGGATAAAAACAATGTGATGTTGGAAGAGAAGAAAAATCAGCAAGGCGCAATTGTTCTGTGCTGGATTCTCTTTGATCTGTAGTGCAGTGAAAGGAGGGCATTATGTAACGTCTTCAGCACACACATGGCCGACTGTGTGACTGCCAAACACACGGGGGGAGTGGTGGTGGGTGGTGGTGGCGGTGGTGGTGGTGGTGGTGAGGTGCTGTGGCAAAGGGGGGGTAGGGGGGGAGGCAGACAGTCAAGAGGAAACAGATAGGGCCATAGAAGACAGTAGAAAATGGACTTGTGAGGAAAAACATTGCTGCTCGTAGTGTTGGGTCACTTTCCTTATTAAGGCTGCGCAGTCATGCAGCTGTAACGATGGTCCTAACAAGCCTCATTATGAGACATGAGAATGCCCCTTAGTGATGGTTCAAACATTTATCTGATGCTCAGTGCCAAAAACCCACTGTCACAATATACATCTTTTTCTGCCTGCTGTTAAGAGAGGGAATTTGAATAATTACACGGGGTCTTGATCTCGTAGGAAGAATATGGTCTGTGGCTAACAAGTAACATTACCCCATCATATGCCCTAATTGGAAGCAATCCATTATCTTGTAAGAACAACAAAATGGCAGCACAGTCATGCTATTGCACAGCAGATGGCCCTTTAAATTAATCATTTACAAATCAATCAATAATATATAGAAGTATGACATTTAAGCCAAGTATATGAGTAGGAAATCACTGGCTGTGTCAAGCACCATACGGCCAGATGGCAGGCCAAATGTGCGCAACAAAACAGGTCAAAGATGGAGCTGAGACAGCATTTAACATAGAGGGATGCAAAGGAGAAATGTATTAATGGGACCCTGCCAAATCAATGTAACATGCACGGCACACAAGACAGCCTTATCAAGACGGAGCTGTCTTAATTGATGGAAGGAGGAAGTAAGGAAAAGGCAAAGAGCGATTGGTAGAGTGTGTAGATGGTGGTGTAAAGCTGAAAACTGACGTTGAGATGGCCTGACAGGGTCTGTTTCTGTTCATTGCAAGACTGTGATCCAGAGTGACCGTGTTGTCTTCCCTTCTTTCCATAAAGGTTATGCCATTGCCAGCAGTCCAAATGACACAATGAATGAGCTACAATTTCCGGAGCCACAGAGGCTCGTCAGCTCATTCTTAAAGTACGTACAACTCAATCTATACCACATTCAAGAGTCATTTATGGGTAGTTGGATGTCAATATTATCCCCCTTGTTTGCGACCTATAGTGAGGCTACAACCGCATTTTAACTGCATGACGTGCTTGGTAACCGAGTGTGTTGGGCTGTCAGCTCAGGGTGCATGATCTTGCCAGCATGACTCAAGTCTGCCCGTGAGCTGCTTCCAGTGCATCTACTCCAGTTGCTTGTATGATCTATTTTAGATTATTTTGCCCAAGGATGTGTGTGCATTCTCACAGCAGAGAGCCACAGAAATAAGGAAAAGAGGAGGGGGGGAATAGATAATGTTCAAATAATCTACAGGCAATCATGCAAATTCCCCAGCCGTTGTTGTGCGCTCAGGGATGCTGTGGATAGGGGTGTAGCCTTGCATTCTATTCAGACACAACAAATTTGGAATTATGCAAAGAATGAGATCTCTATCACCCATTTGTACAGGCTAACATGTAGGGAATGTACATGTGTGGCACTGCAAGGGTCACTTCTTTTCCATTGAGTCTGTAGTGAAATCATGTATTTTATCCAATTGGATTAATTACGCCGGTGTCCAGAATGCACTGTGTTAAACCGTTTCCATTGGTTCATTCCTTTTACGTAACCCAGAGCAAAATGGAGAGGACAGTATTCAACATGTGTGTCTTAACCATGTCTGAAAGCAGCAGAGTCCATCCTGTTACAGCAATAACAGGAGGCAGCAACTGAGAAACCAGTCCTCTATTGCAAGCACAGATGTCATGCTCCTCGTGGCCTTCACACATTGAAGGGGCCAAGTCGAATTTGGCGTGACCCTGATGTGTCATCTTGATTTAGACAGTAGTTTTATGTCGGTCACCAATGTGGCCTGATATCTGTGTGCGTGCATTTGTGTGTCTGTGAGTGGATCTGCGATTGGCTTTGCGCAAGCGGGAAAAATGTGGATCTCATCTCCATTATCCCACAATAGCAGGCTTCCTTGGAAGACATGGTGCAACAGAAACAGGGGCATTGTGGTTGGTGAATGGCTGGGTCTAATCTCATGGAGGCAGTGGTCTGTTGGAGGGGCTTTTGAGCAGATTTGAGCCTGAGGGGTGAGAGCAACAACAACCAAAAAGAAAATGAAAAAAATCTTTCTTTCTTATCTAGTTTAAAGATGTGTGTTATGAATGGTGTCCAGCAAATTGAAATTAGCCAAAGTGGAGGTATAATCATTTCAATTTTTCAATCAGCCTTTAAGGATTCTATTTATAACTTAAAATGCAACTGTGGATATGCTAATCTGGCACAATGTTTCCAATACATAAATGCATCTACAATGAAATGTCAAAAAAGATCTTATAAGGCAAGACACTGGGATATGGAGCCATGTTTTGGTAACATCTACAAAATGCATTCTGCTCTCAGCATGACGTCTTGTTAATTAGAGACCCTTTTTACATGTAAAGTACATTTTCACATTACTAACAAATACATTGAAAAAATGCTGCATCCATATCAATTTTCCCAGAATGACGCGTGTGTCTTTGTTTGATCTCCAGGGACCAGGAGAATTTGGGGGCACCTGTAAAGTGGTTTAAGACCGCCATCTGCTGGTTGGGAAAGAAAAATCAGCTAACCTCTGATCCAACCACAGTCTTATCCCATTAAAACATAATGATGTGGAGGCTAAATGCTTTCTAGGATACTGCTTAAATAGGAATCAAACTATTCTCATCACTGACAATCTACTTTTTTCTCGGTTTAAAAGTAATGGATTTTTCCAGCAGCAAAATATCCACTCTTATGTTACCATGACATCAAATCAACAACATATTTGGCCAACTGAGTCCACAGAGGCTTCAACTGTAATGTCTGTGCAAAGATGTCAGCTGCTTGTCGAGAACATGATGACTTGTCATAGGATTTTTTTTTTTTTTTTTTATGCACACTGCAATTAAGTTGAAATAGAAAGATATTAAATATTCAGCTGTTTTGAGACTATAGTACCAACAGGCACCGGATACATGAAATCTGAATCACAGGAACATAATAACTGCACGTGCAAGACCTAAGGAGACACACTGGGGCAAGAGAGGGTGACTTACTTTAATAATATTGCAAATATAACAGTATTTAACTCTTAAAAGCAACAGTTCCTTTAATATGTTTTACAGATCCCTCCACTTTAGGTTTATCCAACTCAAAAATAGTAACAGAGAAGCTGGTGACAAGATACTGAAAATAGCACAAGGCTCTTCCAGGAAGAAACGCAAACAGGCACTGTACCACATGTACAGTTTAATCCCACGGAATATATAAAGTTTAGCATAAAAGGGTATTTGTCCAATGCTGGTCCCTCTAAGCCAAAGAGGTCTAGTTAATATGTTGATTAATCACTTAATTTTGTGGTCGTTGCAGTGCTTTTCCAAGGAAAACCGAGAAAGAGCTAGGACTCCTGATTGCTTGTTTCAAAAAAAGATGTGCTCTAATCAGTGAAAACACCTCATCGACTAAAGTATCTGCAAAATTAAAAGGTGTAACAAAGACAGCTTTGAATGAACAGTTTGACAACATAGCAGTACAATTAAAAAATGATCTTGTTTTATTTTTGGCCGGTCTGCAAGAACACTTGGATTAGAATGAATCTCACTGCCATGCCAGTTGATTTATATGTTCATCTACATCAACCATGGCTTTGTACCTGAGCTTCAACGAAATACAGGGCTTTTTTTTCCTTTTCCCTTAATTATAATTGTTTGTTGATGCTTTGATAAAATTTTGATGTTGCCTTGAATTAAGAAATCTAGGCAAAATGAAGAAAAAAACAAACCTTTTGTTACTGCAAGCTACAGACATGCGAATAATATAATAGAGTATCTCATTTGCTGTTTTGACTCGAGTTTGTCACAGTTAGGTTAAAAAGATGTAACAAGAAAGGTGCAAAGGTAGGCATTTGTATGTTTATTTGGAAGAAAGTAAGTACAAAACAGTGGCATTTTCTTCCAGAGAATAAGGACCCAAAGTCAACAAATGTTACTTTTTTCTACATGGATGAAACCTGGAGCAGGACCTTTCTGCAAACAGTGTTTGCGATAAAGGTAGTCTAATTATAACAATTAAATAACAATGGACTAATATCCCAAACATATTACTGAAAGATCTACTTGTGTCAAACAAGCAAATTCTATGCTAATCCCTAAATTCCACTATAGTACACACAGAAAGCTAAACAAACTCTTTACACAGTTAGTACAGTCTTTGACACTGCACCAAGAAAATCTTTGATCAAAAGACCGTCGTGTTCCTGCACTTATTCATCATCTGACAATTGTGGGAAAATAACTAACTCTTAGAAAGATTTAAAAAAGCATGGTTAGAAGGATATGAGCATCCATGCTACATATGAGTACACTTCTCTGAATAGAAACAAAATATCTATGATCATTCCGCACGGCGCAATGATAGTCTTATGAGTAAAATAAAATATAAAGACAGTATAGTGTATGTAACAATTTGAAAACTGTAGAATATTAATACAAATGTATGGTTTCACATAGTTAATTGACATTCAAAAAAAATCTGAATTTACACTACCATATCTTAAACAGTGTTGACAAATATGTTACGCTACTATAAGTAGAGAATTTCAAAAGGGTGAGATATTACCACCGATGGGGGAATTACAAAACTCAACTGCACAAAAAAGAAACTTTTGGAACCTTTTCTGCATTATAAGAAAGGAAGACGTTGGCAGCTCACACCATGACATCACCTTAATTAAAAAGGAAAAACATACTTGTCACACTTGTTGTGCTTGCTAAACACAACTAAAGTGACTGATAAGTGTCAGACAGTCATGGTGGAATGTGGATACCTACTTGTGAATTAACGACACCCATATTGCAGGTATATTGGATCCTAAGCTTTAAGGCAAATCAACTGCTCTGTCATTGAGACAGGGGAGACATCCTGTTGTTCTCATTAGAAAGAAACATTTCGAAACAAAGTTGAAATTCGGTTGTCACCGTGTTTTGCCGAAAGTCAACAGGAAACTATCCATAAGTTCAGAATAAATAAAGCCACAACTACTAGACTGCTACCGAAGATCAGATTCAGCTGTATTCAGACATGTAGAAAGCTATGTAGCATCCAGGTCCAGAGAATAACAAAGCAACATTAGCCTTTTTAACTGCATTCAGACAACCTTGCCAGAGGCTGTGGTTTGTAGATGGGTGCTAAAGATATACACCTACATATAGTAATGAAAACCAGATACAAAAAATATATTGAGTACAACTGTACCAGCAGTGAGTATTTCTAAAATGTTACAGATAAAAAATAAATTCTGAGTAAATATTTAGTATAGAATAAGGTTTGTAATAGAAACCAGCTATTTGAAACATGCTTTCTAGTTAGACACATCTACTATGATTGATATTAGTTTACTACGTAATCAGCCACAGTGAGCATACAGACAGGAAACTAAGATAATTCAGTTAACAGTGGATAGGTCCAGTTCCGGATCATAAAAAGAAGACCCATTAGTCTAGGTTCTTCAGAAAGCAGGGAGACCAGAGCCTTAAACGCATTATCACAATTTAAAAACTCAAAATGCATTTTTGAACACAATAGTTCCAACTGAAAGAGGTAACCTGCTACCTAAACTGTCAGAAACACAAAAAAGAGCAAATGAGACCTGGTCATTTTTTTTCAAGTAATATAGATTGAAAGCAGAGAGATTTTAGAATGAAAAACAATAAAGACCAGATCTATGGCTTACATGTTGATGGGAAAGGCAGGGTATTTCTTTGGCTATCAAGGCAGCTGAACGGCAGGTAAAACAGAGCATCAGCTGCTAACCGACCACTTTCTGGATCTCATTATCAAAGCAAAATAAAATACCTGATTGTACAGTTTCCACAGCTAACATTGTCAACCAAACTACGCAGTATTTATTTTCTCTTCAATAAAAAAGACATTACCAATTTTTAGAGTACAAATCTAAGTGTTAAAAGGTTGACCTCAATGTCCACAAAGGAACAGCCTATGTGAGAACCATGTGTACTACATTGTTCTTACGGTTGTGTTCAAAATAATAGCAGTCCAACATCACTAACCTCATAAATCATATTTTTTGGTAGAAGTGATATTTCTACATGGCAAATAATTTACTATTAAGTGTTGTAGAGTCATAGAAAACCAACAGTCATGACATACAGTGGGTACGGAAAGTATTCAGACCCCTTAAATTTTTCACTCTTTGTTTCATTGCAGCCATTTTCCAAAAATCAAAAAAGTTCATTTTATTTCTCAGTAATGTACACTCAGCACCCCATCTTGGACAGAAAAAAACAGAAATGTAGAAATTTTTGCAAATTTATTAAAAAAGAAAAACTGAAATATCACATGGTCATAAGTATTCAGACCCTTTGCCGTGACCCTCATATGTAACTCAGGTGCTGTCTATTTCTTCTGATCATCCTTGAGATGGTTCTACACCTTCATTGGAGTCCAGCTGTGTTTGATTATACTGATTGGACTTGATTAGGAAAGCCACACACCTGTCTATATAAGACCTTACAGCTCACAGTGCATGTCAGAGCAAATGACAATCATGAGGTCAAAGGAACTGCCTGAAGAGCTCAGAGACAGAATTGTGGCAAGGCACAGATCTGGTCAAGGTTACAAAAAAATTTCTGCTGCACTTAAGGTTCCTAAGAGCACAGTGGCCTCCATAATCCTCAAATGGAAGACGTTTGGGACGACCAGAACCCTTCCTAGAGCTGGCCGTCCGGCCAAACTGAGCTATCGGGGGAGAAGAGCCTTGGTGAGAGAGGCAAAGAAGAACCCAATGGTCACTGTGGCTGAGCTCCAGAGATGCAGTCGGGAGATGGGAGAAAGTTGTAGTAAGTCAACCATCACTGCAGCAATCCACCAGTCGGGGCTTTATGGCAGAGTGGCCCGACGGAAGCCTCTCCTCAGTGCAAGACACATGAAAGCCCGCATGGAGTTTGCTAAAAAACACCTGAAGGACTCCAAGATGGTGATAAATAAAATCCTCTGGTCTGATGAGACCAAGATAGAACTTTTTGGCCTTAATTCTAAGCGGTATGTGTGGAGAAAACCAGGCACTGCTCATCACCTGTCCAATACAGTCTCAACAGTGAAGCATGGTGGTGGCAGCATCATGCTGTGGGGGTGTTTTTCAGCTGCAGGGACAGGACGACTGGTTGCAATCGAGGGAAAGATGAATGCGGCCAAGTACAGGGATATCCTGGACGAAAACCTTTTCCAGAGTGCTCTGGACCTCAGACTGGGCCGAAGGTTTACCTTCCAACAAGACAATGACCCTAAGCACACCGCTAAAATAACGAAGGAGTGGCTTCACAACAACTCCGTGGCTGTTCTTGAATGGCCCAGCCAGAGCCCTGACTTAAACCCAATTGAGCATCTCTGGAGAGACCTGAAAATGACTGTCCACCAACGTTTACCATCCAACCTGACAGAACTGGAGAGGATCTGCAAGGAGGAATGGCAGAGGATACCCAATCCAGATGTGAAAAACTTGGTTGCATCTTTCCCAAAACGACTCATGGCTGTATTAGATCAAAAGGGTGCTTCTACTAAATACTGAACAAAGGGTCTGAATATTATGACCATGTGAATTTCAGTTTTTGTTTTTTAATAAATATGCAAAAATTTCTAAATTTCTGTTTTTTTCTGTCAAGATGGGTTGCTGAGTGTACATTACTGAGAAATAAAATGAACTTTTTTGATTTTTGGAAAAAGGCTGCAATGAAACAAAGAGTGAAAAATTTAAAGGGGTCTGAATACTTTCCGTACCCACTGTACATGTGGCTCATTCTGTGTAATTGAATCTGTAATTGAAAGGGGCATGTTCAAAATAATGGCAGTGTTGTGTTCAATTACTGAATTGATTGATTCTGTAAACAGAATGTAAAGTTACAGACATTTTTTTGAGGAACAGCGGACTTTGATTAAGAAGTTGATTGGACAGGGGAAAACAAAGAAGTGCAGAAAAGTATAGGCTGAAATGGAGAAATGGTGCAACATTCTGTAGACTGGGTCTAGGGGCCGCAGACTGTTTGACCAACGACCCCCGTGCACTGAATTCAAGCCACAGTACACTGAAGACAGTAAAGCATGGTGGTGCAGAAATCAGAGGAAACGCCTTTGAAATGGATCTTTCAACAAGACTATGACCCAAGTCTTGGTTCCAGATGAACAAGATTGCTGTTATGGCGTGGCCAGCCCAATCCTCGGACCTCAATCCCATGGAACACTTGTGGGGTGACATCATAAATGCGGTTTCTGAGGCAAAACCCAGTAATGCCGAGGGATTGTGGAATGTAGTTCAATCGTCTTGAGCTGGAATACCTGTGCCAGGTGCCAGAAGTTGGTCGACATGCAACACAGATGTGAAGCAGTTCTCAGAAATAAATAGTTATGCAACTAAATATTAGTGTAGTGATTCAAAGTAAAGCAAACCCTTTTTTCAGTTTATACAGTATATGTTTGAGTTGAGAAAAATGCAGATACTGCTATCTCTTTGAACAGCCCAAATCCTTTTTCTTCACTTTCTTTAAAAGGTACAACACAAACTTTAAACAAATCAATTTTGGTCATGTTTTGATTTGGAATTGAAGGTGCAGTGTTCCCAATGCATTGATACTATGGAATTAAAAGCTATTCTAAGGATTTTATGCATTATTCACTTTTTTTAAACACACTGCTATTATTCTGAACACAACTGTAGCTAAGGGAAGTTGATGCTTGGCAAGAAATGCCAGTGGGCAATCTCCACTGTTAATATACAAAGACTAAGAAAGTGATAGCAATGTTTACTCTCCTCTGCTTCATGGATCTGTCTCTGGGATTTGATGACCGCCATCCTTGGCCTTGATTTGGAGCCAGGCATCTCCCAGCGCCTTTGCAAAGTGATCATCCACTGAACCTGTGATGGACACAGAGTTGGAAACAGGCTCTGCTTCTTTGTAGTTCTTTCCAAGGCTGCGACGGAAGTGCTCCTCAATCACAGGATCGCATTCTGTGTTGGCTAAAACAACATCAAGTGTCAAGAAAGGAGACCAAAAACATAGTTTTTACCAAGCATGCGATGTACAAAATAACATGCTACTATTCAGACATCCCAGTCTGGTACGACTTTGGTAGAATGGAGGGAAAAGTAAAAATGCAGAAGGCATTTTTGTGTTTTATTGTTTGTCTCAGGCTGTACCACCTACTGTCATACAGTGTCTCCCCTAAGATAGCAGCAACAATCTGAAGTGTGTAAAGTAAGATGTAAACAAGTTCCCCACATCATCTCTAGACTCCATCTGTAACTTGTAAACAAATTAAGACATCAGCTATAAAACTGAAAACACAGCATCTCTGTTCTCTGCAAAGAAACTAAATCACCTGATTAATGCAACGTTATCACAACGTTTCCCAACCATTTTTCACCGCAGAAAGCTGCTCCCTGCCTGGCTAAAGCTAATATAGTTAGCCTGAAAAAACAAGGCATCTGACCCAACTAACGTTACGGTTTGGAGCCGCGACACTGGAAACTTAACACTAATCTACAACATCAGCCTTATCCACCACTCTTTTGCCTCTACTACTGTAACTGACTGGGAAACCAAAGTTTTCCCAAACTTGCAATCTTAAAGAGGATGGCGGGTCCGCTAACTCTTCGCCACCGCTCGCCATACTCGTCCTTAGTGCTGCTATCTCTGACTCACTACAACTGCATACATAGGCGGAGCTCGGCTACATACGGCGTGCCAATCAGAGCTTTGGAGCTAAGACAGGGCTACGGATTAGGTGTCCCTGAAGAATCCACGTGTCTAACAATAGTTCTGCATTAAATTAGTTCCACATCACATTAATAAATTTGCACAAAAGTTTAATTTATTTTTATACCATGTATTCTCCGTGTCATTTCATGCATCGAACCGTGACGCCCATACCGTTTCAGTTCAATACGAATACATCGACCGTTCCACCCCTAGAGTGTGCGTGTGTGTATGGACAAGCATTAGGTTATACCCTGGCTTACCATTGGTCTTCATCTGATCAGTGGGTGGGCTGGGTGAACATCCATTCATGTGGCAGTGCGAGAGGTTACAATTGCGGTTGCTCGCAGGGGCACAGGTTATAACAGAGGGACGATTCTATATTTGGAATGGAAATGGATACAATCAGCTAACACAGAAATAGTACTACATATGGGTTGGTACACTCCTTATGGATCTTCTCCAGAGAGACTTGACATGTAAAAAATACCCTGTACTGCTTAGTATATCGTCTAATCTTTGTTCAGAAATGTTGAATAAATTACTGATAACACCATTTCACCTAAAATGAGAATTCTACAATCTCAGAAGATTTAAACAGATAAAAAGGCCCATACATAAAAACGATGTACTTTAGCATAAGAATGTGACAACAACCTTCAACAATAATCTGTATGATGGATGGGCAGATAAGAAAATGTACCTCACACAGATCCCTCGCGACCATGTGGATACAGCAAGCATGAATTGCACATTTATTCAATTGATTAAACATAAAGATTGTGTTTTTTTATCTATACCTCATTTAAAGCTTAGTGCTTTTATTCTTGTCACTGTGAACTTCAGATGTGCCCCCCATAGGTGTTAGAAGTTGACGTACCTGCTGCCGATCTACAGTCCCACCCATGGTAGACCTATCTCTGGCCCCGACTCTAATGTCGTGGCTGCTTTTGGTCAGAGCCAGAGGCTGGTCTACAGCATAGCTAGACATGGAAGCATACAGGTGGTTCCCATGGAGACCGTTGGAGGAGGAAGTAATGTGCTCCACAGGAGTGTGGCCTAGGCTCCAGTGCTCATTACGATTGTCTCCAGCAGAGGGACGGGCCCTAGAGAAAGAGAGCACAAATTCAACAAATACCATCAACAGTTTCACCTTTTTCTAAATAATTTATATATCAACTGTCCCATCTCATTTATGAAAAAGATGACCGCACTAGGCTTAAACTGGGGAGGTGGTCTTGTTTGTCTTTTTTAGTGTGCAGCCGTTGAAGAGAATTAAAGATTATATGCATGATTTCCCGCTTGCAGACTTTGTTGTGCTGGTAATCCAAGTTGTCTCTTAAAATCATGACACAGCCTGAAGGGAATCTTTGCATTCCACCAGAGATAGTGCTGTAAGGTTTTGTTTCATAATCTCAAATGAGGCTATGTCAGGCTGAATGGTTCAACTGTTCTTTGACTTGTTCAATAAATAAAATGTGTTGAGGATTGAGTGATCCTGCCAATATGGCTTTCTGTTGTGTAAAAACTGTCATGACTGTTTCATGGTTTAAAAAAAAGTTGGTATTACATATAAACTGCTCTTCTACAAGTGTAATGTACGCTTTAGGGGAAGGCAATCAATGAGTACCAATGTTTTGGTTGGGGGAAATCAAAAAGCATTATTAAAATGACCTTGTGCTGCGCAAAAGTATTTCCATTAGTTGGCAACAAAAAAATCAAATCTTACTTTGAGATTCAAGCTTCCATGCAGTAAGATATGAATGTACAAATCGGAGTTCTGGTGTGTGTATATTTTGAGCACATTTTACTCTTCACAATGACTTTATTTAACATTGAAATTCAAAGAGCCAATGCCATGCATTACATGTTGACAATACCATGGTTGACATAGGACAACAATTTATGCTTCAATTTTTTTAAAGGCACTTACAGCTGAGTGGCAAACAATCTGCTCATTTTGGTCACGTGGTCATCATCACAGTTGACTCGGTCGTCCATTTGTTCTTCACCGTACTTCCTTTTGCTTGGGCAGTGTGGAGGACGCCCAGTTATGTTGGACATAGCAGTGGGTAGGGAGGGTGTCCTGGACTCATCTGCGAGAAGGATTCGGGAGTACATATAATCTAATTAAATTTCAATTATAGCAACAACTGCATTAACTCCACACGCAACAAACTACTATGGCCTACTACGTCTACCAAACGTAAACAGTTAGTTTGATTTAATTAACCTGGCCAAGGCATCAATTCAAGCAGTCTCTGGTTAACCAGATTTTCAGTTTAAGCAAACCAATTGTTGGCCTACAAAGGAATAAAGCTGAAAATAGTTTTATTCATGTCATTTTAAAATCGGGAAAAGACAATTAAAGTCTGACCCAAATTACCCCGCTGACATCCCAAATATGGAAAGTTGAGGACATTCTTTATTCTTCAGGGATGGAATTGGTTTCTGAAGGCAGCTTTGATTGAAACGGTCAATTGAGCAATAAACAAGTCACAAGAAGAGTAATTTACTTCTGGAGTAAAATCACCTAAACATTGAGAATTTTGTGCACAAAACCAACTACATGCAATGTTATTGCCAATACTCAACGCTAACTTTTTAGTTAGTGGTTGCCAGTTTAGCAGGCATCAGCTTTTGGTTGCCAAAATTGACAATACAGTTGCCAAGTTTTAAACAGACTATATTTGGAGTAATTAATTTTGTAAATTTGCAACTATACCACACATGTTAATAGTGAACAATGAGAGAATGGCTGGCAATATAATTTCCCATTCCTTTCAAATAGGGGTGCAACAGATCTTAAAAATGTATTAACTTTTAACAATAATTACTTCTTTCACCATTTACTACTGTAGCTAACGGTAGGCTAACGATACCTGCTGCCAAGTGTAACGTGTTATTAGTGTTTAATAGCGTGACAGGCAGCAATGCTTCTGTTACCTCTAGTGTCTGTTTTGTTGCATCAGAGAGCAGCGCAGACATTTAAAGTAGCAACATAAGGCACTGAAATCTGTGTTGCTATTCCGTCTTGTAGATACCTGGCATTGGTGCCATTTTAGCAATCAGCATGCGCCGTTAACAGCGTTATATGGACGTAGGAAAATTAAAGACCTGTTTTAAATCCTAAAATTTTGATTTGAAATGTTACTTTTTAAGACTCCTGACTGGGGATTATGGTATTCCCATAGACACAAAAAGTGTAGGCTTAACAGTCTTAAGTCTGTAGAGTTTGCTATTGTTCTGCACCATATACAAAGCTTAGTGGGTACTTAGGTCTGTGTGCAGTGTATGAAATGCTAATAAATAGGAGAGTTTGCAGAAAGGAAAGATTGGAAATAGAACATTTTTAAAAAGGGTATAGGGATGAGGAAGTGTTGGTGGACTGAACGTGAGGTATATGGTTGGGGGACTGCCCATTTCTCTGACGCTCTATTGTTCCGACCTCTCAATAACCTGAAAAATTCCTTTTGGTCCTACAGCCCACTAGTCTGACGTCCCTTTGTTTTGAAAAAATAAACCCTCTGCTCCGACATCCCATTGTTTCGAGCCGATTAGTTGGGCTTAGGCATTTGGCCTTGCGTGGTTAGGACAGCCGATTGGCCAGGGGATAGGACCTGTACAAATGGGGTTACGTTACGGGGAATTTGGGGCACAAAACTGCACGCAAAACAGTACAGAGAGTGGATTAGGCTAGATAAAGATTTAAATGTGTTAAACTAGAGAAAAGCAATTTTGCTTGTGATTGTTGATTCAGATTTTAGATTATGGAAGGTGATCCACAAAAGCCTAGCTTTATGGTTGGAACAATGGGATGTAGGAGCAGAAGGTTTATTTTTTCGAAACAAAAGGAAGTTGGACTAGTGGGCTGTAGTATCAAAGGGAATTTTTCAGATTATTGAGAGGTTGGAATAATGGCGTGTCAAAGAAATGACATTGCACCTATCGTGGCACAGTAGTTTGTGTTGTAGTATATATAACAAATAAGATTTAATGGTTTGAGTTATGAAGGGGTAGACGGTTTTGATAAGTGAAACTTTTTTCTACCCTTTTTTAAACATGTAATATTTATTCATGTTGTTTATGTTTTATGAGAATTTGGATACTGAGTTTGCTATGTGTGTACTGTACTTGTCAGTAGGGCTGCACAACAGTTTTTTTTTTTTCATCATGAAGTTATTTACAATAAACGCCTGCACAGAATGCAAAAGACAGTTTTTTTTAGTTGATTTAAGAGTTACCAGTAGAAATCTGCACTTTAAAATGTAGCTATCCTTTTTTTTTTATTGGTTCCTTTGTTTTCAATGTTCAATAACAGAAAGTTGGAAATAATTTTTAATTCAAGCAATGTCTTGAATTTAACCAGTATACTGAAAGCAGCATAACTGAATACACTTTTAAAAAATTTCTTTATCGCAAGTAATGTCGTTCTACCATATTTTTCTCATATAGTGCATATCGTTAAAGTTAACGTTACTTGTCAAACCAAACCACTGAGAAAATGATGGTGGTAATTAGAGAAACCGCAACGTCTTTCTTTCGCAAATAAGTTAATTACACAGTATAAAGACTTATTACATCACACATAATGTCAAACTAACCTTCGTAGTGCAGTCTCCCGATGTTATTGTTCATCTTGTCCAGGAACTGAGAGTTCAACAGGTCCATTCTAGTTATTAGCATTTACACGAACAGGCTAGTTGCTAACATCGATGTTAGCAAGACACACCAGCGAAGGCAACACAAACGTTATATCCTGAGAAGATTTAAAAAAAGGAAACAGATAGTAAACAGGAATGTAAATGCGGCTAAAGGTTAACTAGCTACATTTGACAAAAAAATTGCTAAACACATAGGCTCAGCTAACCGCTAGCTAACATTACAATGTTAGGCTAATGTTAGTTTTAGCCAGCTGGCTTTTACTGCTAACATTAGCTAGCTAGTTAGCAGTTACATGAGTTAGTTTAGCTAGTTAGCGTTAACTACATACGACATTTAACTACAATCGCTAATGGCAATGATTAATATTACAATAGTTTTACGCATTTGGTTACAGTAGCTAGTTACCCAACTGTTAGCGTTATCTTAGTTGCAGGAGCTAACAAACTAGCCAGCTAACTTTAGCTATTTGACACAAACTAGCCAACAGCTAGCTAGCTAGTCCTGAACTTTGGTACGATAATTAACGTTAGTTCACTATAAGGTCCCAGATTGTTGAACTAACGTTACAAGTAGCTTATTAGTGACAACTTACTTTACGTTACGTTCAGTGCGTTTCTGTCCAACAACTAATTTTCAAAGTAGCGTAACCTTAAAACTTTACTCACTTCATCGACGACATTAGCTTTACAGCCACAACATCACCACGGCTAGCCCAGCTTGCCTTTACACTGCCTTCACGGCACGCACTTTCCCACCGCATCAGTCGTCAAACAAAAGAGTGGTGAGAGGCCCTAGCGGAGACGAGGCGAACGGGGGCGAAGTTACCGTGTCTGGGGATCTGCTCGAGAAAAACGCGTATCATGATATCCAGCTAAAAGATTCCTTTATTCTGTAATACGGTAATTTTCGGAAGCGCATTGCATTCACATTAAAAAGGAATTTAATTATGTTGTGGATTTTCTCATCAATAAACATCTGACAAAGTTGAGGTTGATTTTGATTCACTACACCACTTCTACCAGACGATGTCATCCTAGGATCCATGCATAGTATTCTGCACAAGAGGCAGCTTTTTTATGAAGCCAATACACAAGTCCAATATATAAGTATCCAATATATAAGTACACATTTAGACTGTCCTTATGTCTGGCATGACCGATATTCAAAAAGAAAATGAGACCCTCAGGTCCTTGTTTCTATAGGTATTCTGTCAAGAAGACTTGACCATAGGCATAACCTTCATTTATGTATCACAAAAACAATTTGCCCCAAAGAGCTTTACAATCTGCACAACAACTCCCTCTGTCAATCTGTCATTAGATCCTAGATTCAAATAAGGGAGAACACTCCAACGGAAAGAAATATAGCTATGCATCAGCTGTTAAAGAGTAGCTATACAGAGTGACAGTAAAAAAAAAAAACAATATTGAGGAACAAAATGACAATATTAATGCAAACCATAGGTGCAAACATACAAGCTATAATTAGAGCTGCAATTGTAACTGTCATGGATTTAACAAAACTCTGAAGTTCAGTTTTGAAAAATGTTGTTATTAATTTTTCAGGATGATTTACCAATTCCTTCTTCTGCTCCTTGTGCAAAAAACAGATGCATTTGCTCCTCTCCCAAATGTGTTACACAAATATACATAGCCTAGATATACAAAATGTTAAGCTAATTTAGACAAAAGGTTAACTTAGACCCTAGTTAATCCACATTTAGAGGTATAAAACAAATCCAAGTATGTATTTTGTAGACAATAAATTATATTTCAAATGTGGCCTACACTGTTATCCCAAATTAGTTGTTTTTACTAGAAATTTGCGTGGAAACCTGTGGCCTTAAAGGTCCCATGACATGTTGCTCTTTGATGCTTTTATATAGACCTTAGTTGTCCCCTAATACTGTATCTGGAGTCTCTTTCCCAAAATTTAGCCTTGGTGCAGAATTACAGCCACTACAGTCCCTGACAAAAGTTTTGTCGCTTGTGTACAAATTGACCTGAAGTGCCGCTGAAATATATTTCTAATCAAGATTTATTTACAAGAAATGGCTCATTTTAATCCCAACAGCTTCTGTTATAATGTTTCAGTGCAAAAAGAAACTGTCAAAAAGTATTCTAATATTCACAGCTTGGTAAAGCCCATTGAGTCAATTTTTGCAAAGACGTAAGTGTTGTCACCTTGTCATATGAGCTTCACCTGGGACTAATGATGGATCAATTAGGTCTCAGGTGTGTATAAAAACAACCCCAGTACACTAGACCGTCACATCAACTGCAACTAGACCTCTGCAAACATGCCTAAGATTCACTCTGAGACTAAAGTTTTGATTATCAAGAGGCTGAAGACCAGATCCACTGCTGATGTGGCAGACACCTTCAATGTGTCTCAGCGTCAAGTACAGAGGATTAAAAAAAACATTTGAAGACCCCGCAAGACAACTGCTCGAGAGGACCGTTTGTTGGCTCGAAAATCCAAGGCCAGCCACTTTTCCACTGCAGCAGAGCTCCACCAGACCTGGTCCCCTGAAGTCCCTGTGTCAACCTGAACGGTTTGTCGGATTCTGTCTTGAAATGGCCTCCATGGTCGAATCAGTGCCCAGAAGCCAGCACTAAACAAAAGACAATTGAAAAACCGTGTGGCATTTGCCAAGGCCCACAGCCTGCTAAAAGGATGGACGCTGGAGAAGTGGAAGGAAGTGGATTTTTCAGATGAATCTTCTGTTGAATTACACCACAGTTGCCGCAAATATTGCAGGAGACCTACAGGAGCCCACATGGATCCAAGATTCACCCAAAAAACAGTGAAGTTTGGTGACGGAAAAATCATGGTCTGGGGTTCCATCCAGTATGGGGTGTGCGAGAGATCTACAGGGTGGAAGGTAACATCAATAGTCTCAAATACCAAGAAATCTTAGCTACCTCTTATATTCCCAACCATAAAAGAGGCCAAATTCTCCAGCAGGATGGTGCTCCATAGCATACTTCCATCTCCTCTTCAAAGTTCCTCAAGGCGAAGAAGATCAAGATGCTCCAGGATTGGCCGGCCCAGTCACCAGACATGAACATCATGGAGCATATGTGGGGTAGGATGGAAGAGGAAGCATGGAAGACCAAACCAAAGAATATTGATGAACTCTGGGAGGCATGCAAGACTGCTTTCCTAGCTATTCCTGATGACTTCATCAATACATTGTATGAATCCTTGCCAAACCGCATGGATGCAGTCCTTCAAGCTCATGGAAGTCATACAAGATATTAAATTTGGATCTCACAGCACCACTATTTAATTTGCTGACATATTTTAGTATTTGCAGTAAATTTGTTCAATTTCTGTATAGGCGACAAAACTTTTGTCTTGCCAAAATTTGCCCTTTCTGTCTTGTTTAAATGATAAATCTTGTTTCAGTGAAACCAATTTATTTCAGTGCATTGAACATTATTTTGGAGGGTTTTAGCTTTTCATATGAGCTATTTCTTACACCAATTGATTAATTAAAAGTCAGGTAATAGCAGGTGTTTCTACAAAATAGATAAGCGACAAGACTTTTGTTAGGGACTGTAGAGCGAGTCCTACAATGAGCTTTCCTCAGGACGTGTCATTTCTGTGTCTGTAGCTGTTGCCCGTTTGAAAGCCAGGAGGTCTCTCTCTTTCTCATGGGGGGCTAAATTCTCAAAGCAGAGCAGAGAAATGGGAGGTAACCTTGCTCCTTGTGACCTCATAAGGAGCAAGATTCCATATCGCCCTATCTGAGCTTTCATTTTCTCAAAGGCAGAGTAGGATACCCAGTGCTCAGTTTATTCCTATCTCCGTTTCTAGCCCCTGGGGGACCATAGACATGTTGGCGGAACGCATATTAATGTTAACAAAAACTCATAAAGTGAAAATTTCATGCCATGGGACTATTAAAGTTGTATTAACACAGAGCTGCAAATTGATGCACTAGTAGTCATTACTAAAAATCATTAGTAAACAAACAATTTATTTTCTGGAGTCATGTCTTAAATAAGCATAATAAGTTATACATGCAAAGACATTCTACATTGAATTGAGCTACATGTCACTACTTATGAAATAAATGATTGTTTACACTTTGTGGCAGTATGGTGATAAGACTCATTTAATAAAAACGTGTATTCCTTAATTCCAAAAAGTCAACACACATACAATGTGACCTTATGCAATGATATTGTGTCTCATAGAAAGTTTCATACAAATTTCAGAATTACAGTTTATCTATATGTGCAGTAGCCCCAGGATGGAAATGCACTGCCCAGATTTCATCAAGCCTCACTTGGGTCTTGGTCATGGTACTATAAATCTAGCTAAACATGAACACTAAATCAACCATACACAACTAAAACCCAGATAACATAAATGCACACCCAAAATATTAACAGATCATTATTAAAACCGACTTAAACTAGGACAGAAACCATTCAAAACCTATTTTATCCCATGAGCCTTTGTTCCGCTTCAGATCCCTTTATTTGAACAGTTCAAATGACCCTGCTTCTCCCAATGATAAACTTACAAAATCTTTAAGTGATCTCTACTTAATAAGATCTGTGCACTGCATACTTAAGCTGATTATTACAAACAACTAATGTGATTTAGTAATAAATACTTTTTCAACAAAACATGAACAAACAAGTAGTGACCACTAAAATGTTTAATTACAACTAAATCTGAGTTTACATTGTAGCTATGTACCAAATATTCAACATTTATTTAGGGTGTCCACCAGTTCATGAAAAATTTATTGTTTTGATTAATTTTCTACAGCTGATTTGTACTATAGGGTTATGTTTTATTGTGTGCAAAGAGCCTGATGCTATATTTACCATATACATTCTAATCACTTATTATCCAAGTGCAGCACTGTCTGTGTTCAGTTTAAATCTCCTACTGGCCGAGGGAATTTGCTCAGCGTTTAGCAGTTAACCAGTCGAGCAGATTTCAATAGCATGATGCACCAGTCAAATAGTAATTTCAGCTTTAAAGGTGCTCTAAGCGATGTTGGGTGACATTTCTTCTTGGTGACGTTCAAAGTATTTTCAAACAAAACAAGGCTAGCTTTTCCCCCCCCCCCCCCCAAAAAAAATCCTTCTTGTCAGTTATTGTGCTGGAACGCTGGAACACTGTTTGTGTATGCTTTGTGGTGCAGGTGGGCACAGTTTGTTTTTGTTGCTGTTTGTAGACCCTGGGCTGTCTACAGAGACCGCATTTTTTTACAGTGTGTAGTGAGGAGATGTTTACTGTATGTAACAACAAATGTAGCCTAAAACATGCGTGACATCACTTAGAGCACCTTTAATGTTGTTTGGTAGAAACATATTCATGCTAAGAAATAAAGATTTCATTGTGTGTGTGTGCGTTTTTGTGTGTGTGTGTGTGTGTGTGTGTGTGTGTGTGTGTGTGTGTGTGTATGTGTGTGTGTGTGTGTGTTTCAGAGAGAGAAAGTTATTGATTTATTGATCTGTTTCCTTCAAAATATCCATCTTTTACCATTATTGTAAACATATTGGTCTGTGATGGTTCTAAGTCATTCCATATTCCTTGTATACAAACCAATTATAAGTGTGTTGCATGAGCAGCCCAATCCACTATTATGGATTATCATGGCAGTTGTGTCCTCCATCATACAAAGTTTTTTCTTCTAAATTCCTAATGATGTAGTAGCAAATATATGCCTTTCAGCATAATTAATGTTAATTAACAGATCATTCAGTACATCAATTTTTTGTGAGTTGTGTTCTTGTGCATAAGCATTAAGATTGTACACATGCAGAGCTGAATGTGTTTTTAAAATGAAATTGCACATAATAATAAACTGTGCCATAGAAGACAAGTGCTGTCCAATTAAGTCTAAAAAAACAGTTAGGTAAGCATGTCTTGTAGAAAATTGTAATAATTAAATTAGTAGCTATGTAAGGATTGATAAATCAATTAAGAGAGAGGGTCTCAGGGGACTTCTGCTGACGCTACTCCTCTCACTCAACATTGCCCACCAGTCTAAACAGCCATTTTAGATTTCATGGCTACATGTTACACAAACAGAAATGCTGAACATGGACAGAGGGCGAAGAAGACACAAGGAAGAGAGGGCGATTATGCTGTAGTCCTCGGTATACCCTCTTGCACTTACACTGGCTAGCCCTGTATTTTAAATGATGTGGTTCAAAAAGGCATGATGCCTGTGAGGCAGTAGAAAATGGGGGAGGGGTAAGGCACACCAGTGAGAGAGTGGAGAGATGAGAGAACGAGAGGAGGAAGGAGAGGCAGTGCCTGAGCATCATTTGCAATGGTTGAGGAAAGCACAGAGCAAGGGGATTGGTTGAGGGAGAGTGTAGCGTCATCGCCACTGAGGGGGAGCTCTGAGGATGCTCCACTGAACTGGGAGGGAATACGTTCACTGGGAGTTTTGCATTGAGAGCTCAGCCATTATCAGCTGTACACTGGGAACAGGGACTCCTCTGCAGAATACATTTTGGTGCTTGTTGACTCTTCTTCTCTATCAGCTGCAGCCATGAATTATTTGCGTCGGCGTCTCTCGGACAGCACATTCATCTCCAACCTGCCCAATGGCTACATGACAGATCTCCAGAGGCCTGACAACGCTCAGCCTCCGCCACCTGGCTCCACCACCCCTGCCAAGTCTCCTACAACTGGGCCTACACCTCCAGCCACTTCCCCGGCTCCAGAGAGGAAACCCCAGCCATCTCAGTCCAGCGGAGCAGGCTTCTTCAGCTCCATCACTAACGCTGTTAAGCAGACAGCTGCCTCAGCAGGGCTGGTGGAGCAGACCCAAGTCACGACACCTAAGAAGTTCAAGATTCTCTTGGTAATTGATGAACCACAACAGGAGTGGTAAGACAATATGTTGCTTTACTCAGTTATAATCTTAAACCATTTATTGGCGATGTTTTCTTTGTGTGCTCATCCTGAATGCCTATTTTTTCCTCATAAATTCCTCTGAATGTAGTAGTGAGGTAAGGGTTAAAGAACCATTGAACCAACATACATGTGTTATGTGAGGCTGCAGATGTGAATGGGAACTGCTGCTGTAGTTTGTTGATTCAGCATGCATGTGTTACTATAATACAGTCCATAAATTCCCCAGCAGTAATGATATTACACCAAGATAGATTACTTTTACTGTCCCCTATTGTTGTGAGATGTGTTTTTCTGTGGCAGAAATTAGGTTTGATTAACTTAAATCAATGACAGTATTGTCATGTAATCTGGTATTTTGCGATTGTTAGAAAAAAAAGATGTTCCACAGGTTATGCAGAATTAGGAAAAGTACATTATTTCTCTGGAAGGAGTCTAAATACTGCAGTGCTTTCCCTCCATCAATAGGGTTTCCCCCTGCTCACTGATAAGAGATCACATGACATGCCCTGCACTGTGCATGGTGCACAGAGTCCCATTAGTCAATCATACAAGTGGCGTGGTTGTCAGAAAAATGTAGAAACATCATCTGCATGGCTATATTTGTCTGGGAAAAAGGACTATTGTGTCATTCATTTTAAGAGTGGGCTCACATTAGGCATTTCAGACCATAAGTCCTAGGGGATCTTACTCAGAGGTAGCTTAAAACAGGCATCTTTGTCAGTCAACTGTGGTAAGGAATTAAAGTGATCTAAATGAGTGTGTACACAGATTTAGAGGAACTTTATTTTGACTAAAATCTGGTCAAAGGGTAAAAAAATATGGTAATTCTATCACCACGTGATCAACAGTTGTTCACACAGATAATATTTTCCACAGCAATGTGTGTGCTTGAGCTGTGCAGCTGGATACAACAATGGATACCAACATTTGCTCAATTAATCTATGTGATTTTCAATGCATTCTATACTATTTATGAGCATTATTGGTTGCCACTTAGAGATAAAAAGCAGGAAACTGAAACTCAACTCTATGATGCCTTCCTAACGTACAGTACAAAGAGACCATTTTCACATTGGATGGCATGCTGAATTTTTGGACATTTTGGGCTTTCTTGATGTAAATAAAATCAGTATTAAATATACTTCCACCTTCTTTAAGTATTGGACAACGCACTCCCTCATCTCTCATCTTCAACCTGTCCGAGGTAGCAGCTCCACCATGGGACCCCATACGTCCCTTCCTGAGCCACATTACTGAGTCTTAACATCAAAACAGTTGATAGTTAGATCTGATTTGTTACTAACTGATTTCTGAAAATTACCTACAGTAAACCAAAAGGCTGAATTTGCCCTTAGAACACACTAAATCACACAAAAGATATCAGCTTGGCTGTGTCCACAATCCTGTTTGTGTGTGCAGGACTAGCCATTCATATAACAGAACTGTTGATCTATTTTAATAAGATCAGACCCCCATCAGCAAGATGGATGCCAACCTTATGCGTTCACTTATTCCACATTTATTGTGAGAGAAAGGAAGCTGCTTGTTAACAAATAAGGATTCCAGTCTGTGTCTGCAGTTCTGGCAGAGTAACACAATATAATAGTATTCATCAAAAGGTCATTTAAATTGAGAATATTGAGTAGGTTGAGCTGTGAGATAACATTTCACACTCCATCGTTCTCACTTTTGGCATGTTACAATATCTGATATGAAGTACTGTCTCTGTATTCTGTTAAAAATGTTAAGTGATTTCCTGCTCGGCCATTTTTTCTTTCCTTATGCAGCTTAGTCAGTATAATGTTATTTCATTGTGTTCGTGAGCTCCGCAGACTAGCATTGCTTCTAACAGTTTCTTGCTTCATATATCTAGTACACATCCACTTGGGAGAATCAGCTAAAATACTCTTTTCAAGAGGCTTCCTCTGTCTGAGTGCTGCATCTATTTTTCATGGCTTCTCAATATCACTGAGTGGGGAGATGGACATGTTTGTTTTGGTTGCTTTTAAGCAACCTATCATCCAGTGGTTGTAAGACACTATGGCGGTGTTACGTAGATTATAAATGTTCATGTAGAGCCAATTTTTGAAATTGTAATTGAAACACTACATGCTTTGTATTCAGCTCTGACAGAGGAAGGATGAAAACCATACCAAATATAGCTGTTGGCAAGCTATCAGAAGATGAATTGTGTCTATATTTCCATGCAGATTTTGCTGAGTACCTAATTTTCTCTTTAATGTTGCAGTTGAATGTTGGCACACCTTGATCCTGACCGCCTGTTTATGTTCTGTGTCTCATTGTGTGACGTCTATTTTAGGACTTTTGTCTGCCCGCCACTGCAAATGAAAGACAGAGTGATGAGTACTTGTGGCCCCGAGACAGAATTAAATGACGAAATAGTCTTTCAGACAAATTAAATCTGGCAGAAGACTCAGACACCAACATTCATTTTTTCAAATCAAATGAGTCAAATCCCAGTGTGTGTGTGTGTGTGTGTGTGTGTGTGTGTGTGTGTGTGTGTGTGTGTACTATGTTTATTTACATTTGTGGGGACCAAAAACTGGGAATACAGTATACTTATGGGGTCCTGACAGCTTTGTGGGGACAAAATGCTGGTCCCCACAACTTTAAAGGGCTGTTTGAGGAATAAGACTTGGTTTTAGGATCAGGGTTAGAATTAGGTTATGGTTAGGGTTAGGGTAAGGGTTAAGGTTAGGCATTTAGGTTTGATGGTTAAGGTTAGGGTAAGGGGCTAGGGAATGCATTATGTCAATGACTGTTCCCCGCAAAGATAGTGAGACACACTTTATTTGTAAAACACAGAATTTGTGTAATCCTAAATGATGTATTCCATGTGTTGTAGAAAGAAAAACGTTACTTTAGATTAGGTAAAATGACTTATATAAAATGTGTACAAAGTGTTTGCAAATGGACACCTATCCAGCAACAGACGAGGATTATTTTAGTGTCTGGGATGGGTTTTTTATTGCACATCTCATTCGTACCATGGGCAATTACTGAGAGCTTGGCAATCAGTAAAAACATAACATTTCACAGAGGCCTGTAAATGCAAAAGGTCCTGCAATTTTAAAATCAGCCAGAAACACATTAGGGCATTAGGATACATATTTGAACAAGGAATTTGTTGGATAATAGGTGATGCTAAGCAGAATAATTAACTGTAGGATAAAACGTGTGCTGAAAAAAGTCACAGAAATCATAGTGATCACCGGGGTCTCAGCACACACAGCAGCCTACCTTCATTCAGCCAGCATTTGTACTTGTGAGATGACGCTGCCAGTCACCCAGAGAGGTCCGTTTGATGCCAGAAATACTGTGCTATAAATTGCTCTTATGACAGGAGGAGCAGATGTTCCACTGTCTTACTTATCAGACTAATGGCCGTTATGTACTGCTTCCTTATTCTCTCCTTAATGGCGCTCAATTTAAAGCAGAGAAACTTCACTTTATATAGTCACTTTGTGTTAAAAGTACAAAAATACGTAAGGGACTGTATTAAACTGGAATGTTTTGTACTGAACTTAACCTTATTCAAACATTACCCACATGTGAGAGTGAATGTTAAGCAGGTTAAACGATGGCACATTAAAATGGAGCATGGAGTGCTGCTTACCAAGCCCTTGGGTGAATCATCTGAATGAAAAATTATTTTGCCGCAATGTGTAATTTGGCAATTTGACAACCTGCAACCATTCATGCAATCACTGTATTTGTCATTATTTTTAATTAAATTCATAAGTATGAGTACCCAAATTGATTCTTACAAAGGAATGATCCAAGAAAACATCTCAGTGAGAAGAACGCAGGCCAGTACATTAGTCGAGGGCAATAGCAGAAGTATACCTAATAAATTACAATTATGTCCTTTGTTTTTGGATTAAAAGCTAATGCAAGGAGAACAGAAATGGCCTTGATGCTAACCACAGGAGCTGGTGACTGTGAAATACTAATGCATATTAATGCACTGTGCTGAAAAATCACATCAAACGTGGTGTCCTCTTTGAGCGGGAGGCTTCCATGCTCAGTATACCGAGCTGGGCAGGGCTGTGGAGAGTGAAATAGCATTGATTCAACTTAACACTATGGTCCCCCACAAATCCATTCCCCATGCTGACTAAGATTTTGTTTTTTTTAAATTGAATAGCAAAATACAACCAGAAGCTTTTTAATGTTTTATCTCGATGTTTGTTTCGAGGAGTCATGTTTGGGAAACACTGTCTCAGTGTACAGTAGGTATCGGCAGAGCCCGTTCATCACAGTGCAGATTAGGCTCTTTATCCACCCTGATATAGGAGCAGTGAATCATGTTTTATTGCTTGTTTTCCTCCACAGCTAAATAGATCCCAATGCCCCAATTAGATTGGGAATGAATTATTCAGCTTTACCTCCTCTCTTGGCAAGGAGTGCAGGGTACATGACAGCAGGGTGATACAAACTAAAAGGAAAAGGAAGTGAGAACGCCACAGCATGTTGTCTAAATACAGTATTTTTGGATAGAGATGGTTTCATAATGTTCTGCATCACACCATTATACCAGTGTTGCACTGCTCTATATGTTCGTTTAAGTATGGGCTTTAAGCTGTGGAAAAGAAACCAGAATGAAACCTGAAATGGAAGGGAGGAGTTCTTTTTTGGGCCAACATAACTATTGATTTACTGTAGTCTGTACTTTATCACCCCTAGTAGTATCTACTGCCAAAGCATATGTTGTCAGGCCCAGCCCCAGCATATCATTGAAAGGAAAAAGCCAAACAAATCACACACAACAATCGTTGCGGCTTTCATCTCTGTGTGGTGTCAGTATTTTGACACTGATCCATTTGAATCTTAAATCCCATGGCAAATGATTTCCACTTCACCAGTGGTCCAGGGAAAAGAAGAATTAAAGGACCCACAGGTGTCATTTTTCGTCAAGTCAGAAAAGCTCAAAAGTGCTGAATCACAAGTCATGAAAGGTGCAACCATTTTCTGAAATTGTGTATTCAGTGTCTATAATCCAAATGTTACCTCACTGCCTCGTCCTGGATTCACCGCACTGGGTGGTACTGCTAGTGGAACCAGACAGAAGCAAATACTCATTTTTGCCTGTGTGTGTGCCGTGGAACGCTTCCCTTTTAAAATGATGTAATGTTTTATCGCTATCCTCGTTGCCAGATCGAAGGGAATAAGTGTTAGAGAGGCTGTGCATCAGTAGTTTGAAGAGTGTGAAAGGGAACATTTGTCTATTCTGTGCGGTATATACACTCAACAAAGTGGGATGTGTTCAATTATAATTCCTATTTAGGAGTCCTTATTCTATTACATTTAAAGTTCAAACATTGTTTCTGTTTTAACCAGGGCAAAATTATTCCGGGGAAAGAAACTGCATGGGGATTATGACATCAAAGTGGAGCAGGTACGTTTCACCAAGCCAGTGTTATCCATTTGAATTGCTTACAGTATGTAAAGAGAAGAATAAGTACTCTGTCCTCACATGCTTCTCTTGTCCTCGACTCCTTAGGCGGAATTCAACGAGATCAATGTTGTGGCTCATGCCAACAGGACTTGCAACGTTAACATGCAAGTTCTCAGAAATGGTACCAAGGTTATGAGGTGAGACACACATGCACACACATATACACACTCACACACACACACACACATACACACACAAACACAGACACACACACAAGAAGGTGATAAAGGAGAGAAGATTTATCCACCAAAGTCATAAATTTGGATGGTTGTGTATGGTTAATCAATAAGGATGTCGTGAATCAACCTAAAGTGCTTTCAGATTATCCTTAAACACAGTTTGTAATTGTTCTGGTCAGATGTTTCTCACATCTCTGTTACAATTTCTTTTTCTAGGTCATTCAAGCCAGACTTTGTCCTCATTCGTCAACATGCCTTCAGTATGACTCAAAATGAAGATTTCCGCAACCTGATCATTGGTCTGCAGTATGGAGGTGTCCAATGCATCAACTCACTCGAGTCCATCTACAACCTGTGTGACAAGCCATGGGCGGTAGGCGCTTAGCAGCAAGAGAGAGTTTTACTGTAAAGCAACGCAGCAGGGAAAGGGACAATCATAATGAGCTATTATCTATCTGCATTGCATCCTATCTATAAGCTAACTGTAAGTTGTTCTGTGACATGATTTATAAAAACTCATATCTGATTTATTTACCTTTTTTTTCCAGTTTGCCCAACTTATCAACACCCACAGGAAGCTTGGTTCGGAGAAGTTCCCTCTGATCGAGCAGACCTTTTACCCAAACTACAAGGAGATGGTGAGAACCAACGTTTTATTGCATCCAAAGATCATTTCATAAATTGTGTTTGACATGAAACAAAACATGGGTTGGTTACGATGAAGCTAAATAAAGGGCCATCACTTTCTTACTTTAGGTAAGCATGCCATCATTTCCTGTCGTTGTGAAGATTGGACATGCCCACTCCGGTATTGGAAAGGTATAGAGATTTCTCTTCTTGCAGTAATATGACAGAATGCATCATTTTTGTTTAGCTATTTGTCTGTCTACTATTATGTTGTCTGCAAGAGTCAATAAGGTGCCGGATGCCTTCTTAAATCCTGGGTATTTTGCTGGGTTCTGTCTCATGTGTCTGTTTTTGTCTACAGGTGAAGGTGGACAATCACAGTAAGTTCCAGGACATAGCCAGTGTTGTGGCTCTCACCCAGACATACACCACCACAGAACCTCTCATCGACTCCAAGTATGACATAAGAATCCAGAAGATTGGCACTGACTACAAAGCTTACATGTAAGTATAATTACACGTTTGTTACCTCAACTTTACGTGAATTTAAGTGAATGAGAAACAAAACTGTTGTAATCTATGGGCTTCACACACTTCAGGAGAACGTCTATATCTGGTAACTGGAAGACTAATACTGGCTCAGCTATGCTCGAACAGGTGGCCATGACTGATAGGTGAGTGCTAAACAAGAATCCTACGCTCCAATAAAACAAACGTTTCATTGTGATGTAGCAAATGATCTCATTTTGAGAAAAGGTTAATTAGCTCAGCTACATGTGATTTCTCAGCAAGCGTCTACCGGTGTGTTATTTTATTTGTTGTTGATCAGTTGTGATAATCAGACCGTGGTGTCTCATTATGCTGCCATTGGTTTTGAGTCATGCCTTGATTGTTTCGTTTAGGTACAAGCTGTGGGTTGACACCTGCTCAGAGATTTTCGGGGGCCTAGATATTTGTGCAGTCAAAGCTATCCATGGGAAAGATGGGAGAGATTTCATCACAGAGGTAGGAGTCAAGGAAAATCCTGTTTTAAGGGCTTACAATGACATTCCTGGTACATACTGAAATTGTTACACTGGGTCGAGTATTTCAGTACATCAGCCAAAATAATCTGACATTCGTGTCAACATCCTCTTTCTCTCACTGCTATGACCATCCTCCATGTGGCACAGGTGGTGGGCTCCTCCATGCCCCTGGTCGGGGAGCACCAGGCCGAGGACAGGCAGCTCATCGCTGACATGGTGTTGGCAGCAATGAACCAGTCAGCAGAGAAGGAAGCTAATGCTCCCCAGAGACCCACCACCATACAGCCATCGCAGGTATTGTAACGCACAGGCACAGGGTTTTAGAAACACGAGGCTTGTTTTTCAAGTTTTACATTGTCACATTAACATAACAATTGCAGAAGATAGACAGAAGAAGTCATTGTCACTGAAAACCTTAGGTCTCAGGCTCTCTCTAACAATGCTAATTAAAGTTGTATACAATAGAAAATCACAGGTAAAACAAAACTAAATGAGAAATAGATAGAACAGAATTAAACAAGAAAAAGCAAAAGCAAAGTTGTGGAGGAGCCCGAAACATGGCAGCCATCTACGTCCAGGGACATCTTTTCAAAATGTAATTAAAGGATCTCATTACAGGCAAACCATCACAGTTGCTGGATGAGTAAATTGTTCATTTGTCTTTTCAGGGAGCTGGCCAGAAGGGAGAGATTGTTGGTGAACCCACTAAGAACGGTGCCGGGCACCCGCCTCAAGGTTGTCTGCAGTACATTCTCGACTGTAATGGCGTTGCAGTGGGTCCAAAACCAGTCCAGGCCAACTGAGAACCACCCAGGAGAAAGCGGGGGAAGTCTAGATAACAATGACGAAACTTAGCTGAACACATGCGCAGACGTGTGCGTGTGTGCGTGTAGATGCTAATAGCTAGAATCGGATCTGGGGGACGTGAGCTCGGCACGACTGAGTGCTGGTCTGGACTGTGTTTTTAACTCTATGCAGTGTCAAAATGTACTGTCTACTTGTTGACCTGTTGATTTGTGTGCTTGTATAGGTCACATATGTTTCAGTAGCTGTGGTGTTTTCTTTGGGGCTGTTGTTGATGATGTAAAAAGCAGATTGTGCCTACACTGAGTTCAGTGCTGCTCTGTGCTATCCGTTTAACCCAGCTATGTATCTTGAGTTTGCCGCCCTAACCCCCTTTTCTGTTTTCTATTTTGGTGTGCACCTTTAAATATTGTTCAAATTGTGGACTATCGGGCAGTTTGAAGTTTGTGTCAAATTCAACATGTATACAGTATGTGAGTGTGTGTATGGCTGTAGTGGTGATTATTTTTCATACGTATACTAATAGATATTTATTTTTGTTTTGCATGATTGATACAAAGTACGGCGCAGTCAGTTAATAATGTCTGATCAAGTGAGATGTTCATGAAACATCGCTGTTTTACCCAAGCTGTGTTCCCTATAATTCATGCATTGTGAATGTGTCATATAATACATATTATAGAAGTTCTACAGGATACATGTATTCATTACCAAACAATTATTAACATAGTGTGTATACACATACAATAGAGACATGTAGTATGTGGCCTTTCTTAGACTTCCTGTTTTTAATCTATATTGTCACAATATTACCATGGAGAAGTAAAGGGATTTGAGAATATTGATAGACAGAGACGTAATAAATATTAAATTTAAAAAAAATTAAAGATTTTATCATTTAGGATGTTGTGCAGATGTCTGCACACACAATTTAAATATATTCAGATCATTTTGAACCAAAGAACAAATGATTTCACTCTTTGCACTTCAGTAACCCACAATGTAAATATCAGTATGGGACTGTTAAGACTGCAGCACGTCACATGGAGTGTATAATTTCACCAGAGGACAATGTTATGAAACAATATTTATGTTTTTGAATATCCTGTTGTAAATCACACGCCGCTGTGAGCTGATGCTGTATTCAAATTGTTGTCTTTTTGTGTTTGGTTGTGTCGAGGCAGACGTCACAGCTGATAATAAAAAGGTGTATAAGGTATGATCTGCCATGTAATGACAGGTATAATTGCTTCCCCTGTGACCCTCACACTGGATATTGGCTATCATGGTGGTGTTGCCATGACAACAATGCAAGAGTTCTGAGGTTTTAGTGTGCTCGTGTTGCTGCCATTCAAAGATTCAATACTCGTCCTGTGACTTGATGGAAAGTGCAATATAGATCTTAGTTTTTTACTCAATAATGTAATGTGTTTATTTTGAACTCAGATCTTAGGCGTAGTCATCCACACACTCAAAGCATTCTTACACAAATCACGTGGTTGTTGTCCAGTGGCTTTAGTGGAGGCCATTTCATATATCTAATACACTAAATGGTGAAACAGCTAAAAAGCAACCAAATCAACTGTAAAAAGAAATCTTTACCGTATTCCAAAAGTAAAAAAAGTATGTTACTAGTATAAAATATGTTCAGCAAGCTCTGTGTGCAATTCTTTTCCAAGTTGTATAAAGTTGTGTCTGTGAGCGTATCCTTGTAAAAAGCCATGCCTGAGGCTTTATGGGTGTGATGTTCTGTTTAATAGGAAATATGCCATGGCATTGATTTTTAAGGGAGGAACATGCAGAGCTACCCCGGCTGCATGGTAGACCTTGGTTCAGTGATTGTGATTGAATATTTGATAAATTCTAAATAACTGGTCGTGTTTATTTGCCCATCGGGTTGAGGTGAAACTTATATATTCAGACCTGCAGGACTGTAACTATTAAGGGCCATAGTAACTTGCTAAATATATGTACTTTTAAAACCGGTGTTGGACTGTTTAAACTCAAATTCAGAATACAATATATTGTGGAAAAACGTCCTTTCTGGATATTTCCTCTCTGTCACTGGCAATAAAGCTTCCCTTGCAATATATGTTTGGTGTGTGGCCTCGTATGTGTGCTGTTATGAGTAAAAGTATTTCTTTAGAAAACCATTATGCTCAACAAGGTTACGAGTTTTATCAAATATGCAAAGAAGTGAGGAATCCATACCACTCCAACAGTTTGTATACACTGCGCTGCACACACCATATTACTTACAATGCATGGAGCGATATCTGTATTGTGGTAATGCACTCCCTCTGCTTTGTTTGTGCCTTTATTTTGTGGTGTCTGTCTCACAGGGTAACAATGTGGGATTACTGTATTTGTGTCGGATTGGTTCACAAATAAATCCATGAGAAGACATATGAACGTGCTAAAAAAGGCTGGTCTTTTTGGGGAAGATGCCTGAATATTAATATGTCTTTTGCTTAAATTGGAGGGCACAGTGGAAACCCGAGGATTTCTTTCAGAAAGGCGTGCTCCTCTCATACAAAGTCCCGATTCTCTTGTCTTCCAGCAAATCCACACTGCCGGTGAAGATCCAGCGAACGCTGAGACCATCTGCACGCCGAGGAAGTCCTCTGGAAGTCTGTTCTCTGACTAAAGAAGCTTTATTTTCAAACTAGATGACTCCACAACTGCTCACCTACATGTTTGCTTAGATAGACAGGAAATACTGACGTTATAGTATATATTAGGTACAGCATTAGGTTCTAGTAGGTGTTTTGTCAATGACATGATATGAACCAAGCTGTAAGGTGAATATCTTAAAAGCCATTCCAAGAATATTGAGTTTTGCTTTTGCGTCACTGGAAATCTATTTCTATAGGTGTACACCGTCTGGTACTCACTTTCTGAACATGTAACCCTAAATGGTGGTCATAGTGATTATCATTAGTAAATACTGTGTACTAAATAGTAGTTGTAATGGTTATTTTTAATCTATTTCTAATCACTTTAACAAAGACCCATGGTAATGAGTTACTGGGCTTAGATGTGTTTATTTGAATTGAGTTTTAAATGTGAACAGTTACTTTTGGGATTTTAAGTCCAGTTTATGAAGTGAGATGAAGCAGCGAGTTGTGTTTAGGCTCATAAAGTGCAGGAATTAAAATGTGATTAACTTTTCTTTCAAATATTGCATGTGTGACAGATATCACCTCATGACTCACCAACGTTTATTAATCATTCAGGTTTTGTTATTCTCTGGATAAGGCTTCTACCACATTGAACAATATCACAGAAAAGTTGGATGAGTGCCTGGAGGCTCCATCGTGATTGCCTGGGTATCCTGTGCAAGCCAACTTGTGACAACATCACAACGTCCCACCAGATCTTCATTTCAACTAAACGCTGCTTTCTTCACTTAGAGAGCACAAGGAACCCACAGCATATGCATACTGTACATGATCAAGTTATCATACATGGGGTCTGAACATTGTTTCAGTGTTTTTGCACAAGATTTGTTGATATGCAACACGTACAGTATGATCTGTACTAATTATTATTGATGTTATCAAGGGCAGTATTTTCATACAATGTGAAGACATTCTGAAACCTTTAAGAGATCCCCTCCAGACATGATTTAAGACACACGTCTTGAACTCAGATTTCACAAAGAAACTTTCCTTCGTGTCACATACATCATTCTGCACAGCGGAGGTCAAACATCTACATGACGATAACAATAAGCAAAACACATTTTTAGGTGGAGGGTGTCTTCTTTAACATTTTAAACATTTTACCTGCACTTAACCATGAGAATATGTTCAAAATGTTTCTGATAACCTCAACATTTCTAGTGTGCTCTTTTCACTGACATGATGCCTTGGTGCGCGTCCTCATGTTATTCATGCAGGTCACCAGCCACCAACATTGGTACATATTCTGCATACAGATGACGCATTAGTAATTGCAATGGCTGCAGAAGCCCTGATGGGAGCATATGTTTGCTGAGAAGTCTGGAGCTAGATGACTCAACATCTGTTATTTGTCTAAGAACAGCAAATTCATGTTTTTTGCTTTAACAAATATCAGCAAACATCTCCCACAGATCAAAATATGTTCACCATTATGTATTTGTGAGGCTTCCAGATGGTGCTGATGTTTTTGCCCTCTTATACCAAGCACACTGACCTGGGTCTGGTGGCAGTAAAATCCACTGAAGAACTCAGAGGAATGACACTGTGGGCCCTGAAGCTCCAGCTGAGGAGCTTCCGTCTAGACTCTTCCCAGCTGCCTGCCAAGCTGCTGCACAACATGAACAACTTGTGCCTTGCGGGTGCACACTGCACTGACCATCTGCTGAAGAACACATCCAAAGAGCAGCGCTCCCATCCCGCAATGAAGGACAATGAAAAAGTGCAGAGTGATGAACACAGGGATCATTGAATATCACCTGATTATCATTTCTAACATAACGTAACATGACACAACACACTTCCTTTTTAACACTCACTGCTTTTACTGGATTAAAATGGAAAAAAAAACACTGCACAAATATTCAGCATCAACATTGCTGCTTCAATAGTTAAATACTGTGGACAACATGGCAAATACAGAGCTTCTTGTTGCCATCTGGTGGTAGATTTGAGGAGGTCTACATACAGTATCAGTGTTATGGTTACATAATTAGCCAGCTGAGCTGCATGAGTCTGCCTTCACTATGTCACAGAATTGAGGAAGCTATTTAAATGACAATCACAATACATATGCTTAGTAGGCAATGGATCTTTCATCATAGAGATTTAGCTTGCAGTTACAGCATCATAGATAAATATGCAGCCTTCTATTCTGTTCCCATTAGAGAACAGCCCCCATATGAATATCAAATTTGATGGGTTTTTATTGCCAGATAGAGTTGAAATGCTGGTAGCTGTCTTGGTAGACACTATTATAATGCTCACAGGGCTCCTGTTATAGATTGGAGCACCATGTCTGGAGGTCGTCTCTGTCAAACAGCATGTACTGTATAAGGAAGCTGTCTTTCTCTCTTCCCTTTGACTCTGCATTGCCTGAATAGATTTGTTATTTCCACTCCAGTGGAGTGAGTCAAACAGCAGAGAGCAGAGTTCTTTCTGCCTGTGATGAGCTAATTCACTTATACACTTATCCAGGAAATAAAATAACTTTATAACTTTTAAATTCATCATCTTTAGAGGTGGAAAGTAACTAAGTGCATTTACCTAACTACTGTACTTCAGTAAAGTTTTAAAGTAGGTTCACTGTACTTTTTACTTCTACTTTAATGCTATACATTTCAGAGACAAATGGTCACTTACTACTTAACTACTACTGAAAAAGGTATACAAGGTTATAAATAAAATACATTGTTAAATATTAAACAAGGGGTTCTCAAACATTTGGGCTTTTGACCCCTTTACAAAAGATAATTGTTGCCCTTCTCAGATGGTTTCAGTGCAACGCATGCTACTTCCAACCCCATAAATCATCTCATCTTATGGTCCTACTAAAGGTATATTAAGTAGTTCTAACAGCTTTTGCTGACTATACTTCTGTAGTTTACATGATTAGGCAGAACTTTTACCAGTAATGGGGTACAATCAGTTGCCCCTCTGCATTAAAATAAAGTTGTATTTTATTTTTACATTACTGCAATGGTACTGTTTCAATTCCACCACTGTTTGTCAGGACTTATGTGAATAAGGCCAACACACATCATGGAGGAACCTCCACTAGATGGAGCTGTTGTAGGCTAGGGGTGTCGGACGTTTGGGCTCGGTGGGTTTCATTTTGGCCAGCCAGTGTGGCTTCTTAGAATGCAGAAATAGAACAGATATACACATATAGTAAAACTGTTGTAAAAATAGATGCCTAGCGGTCAGCCGATGGTTTTGCTCATATTGTGTTGCTCCACTTTTGATGACATGGTCTATTTTACCCTGTGATCAAATAAGATAGAATTTATAAAGCTTCTATCATGGTTTTTGCTTCAATTCAAATTCAAAATAAACATTTTTTTTCTATATTTTGATTACAGCGAATATTCCAATATTTACTATACATTTATACCTGGCACTGAACTAAGTCAAGTAGCTCTGCCCAGCAGGACCTACACGTTGGATGTTTACACTTAAACAAAATATAACTGTCTTTTTTAACCACCACGTGTCCCTGCCTTACTGAATGATTGTTGTTCTACTGAGCTTGTCAGTGGCTATGCAGTGCACTGCAGCATCAGCCAATGGTGGAATCCCCTGGTGGCGTGTCTGGACTGGATTCCCTGCGGGATTACACCACGTTGCCACTGCTACAGCAAACATTTCACCCTGCCACAAAGTCTTGCACATGCGTGGGATTTTACTGATAACGAACAAGAAGAGGGACTGTATAATCTGATGTCAACTGACCACCTCACCTGCTTCCATACCTGCACTTGAAATTAAGGTCAAGTAGTCAAACATTACCCATGCAACATAGAGCATGTTGACTATACATGATATGAAGTAAAACAAATACAAGGAGCACATCTTTGGCAAAGTAATTTAACTTAATTTTATTAAAATATTGAATAGACAACTTTCTCACCAAGTACACAAAAACATTTAACCTCCTGAAAGAGACATCAAAAAAAAAAATACAAATTAGTTTCCAAATCATTTTAAACATTTAAGACAACCGCCAAATGTCCAGCTCATGATAGCCTACCCATGGTGAGGACTGATAAGAATGTGTGTTTACTCAGCGCCTTTAAGCAAATGTGTAGACTGTTGAAACATAACCGTTGCTTTTGCTAAAATGTGCAAATTGAATTTTTCCGTCATCACTCGTGCTCGCTGTCTGACAGGCTATAAGTCCTCCAACATGACCCCAAAATATAAACAATTAAAAGAACAAAAAAAAAGGACAACAATTTCCCATATCTACGCAATTATCATTTACGACAATGCATAATCAACTACCACTGTGCAACTAAAGGGACTACATCCAACGGCTTTGTGATATCAAGAGGAGGTGAATTGTGCAGGATCTTAGTCCAGGCTTTGTTTCCTCTTAAGGCATATAAGCTTGAAAGGTCCTCTTCATCAGAAAACAGGGCTGCCAGATAGAAGGGTGTGCTTCACATCCCAGAACCCAAATCAAGAGAGACACATCTGTCTCTCTTGAGCTTCCTTCAGTGTCCATTTATCGTCGTCTTAGGTAGGTGTGCGTGCATGTATTTACAAACTTTACCAAATGCAATTCCACTGTGGAGACTCTGCCTACTTCCTAATACATGCAGTGATGAAAAGCAAGGCACCAACTCGATGCATCTTAAGCCATCCTCTTCACGTGTACATCCCAATGCAATCCATCATCACTCACTCCCTTCCATTGTAAATCTCAGAGGCACTTCCCTCTCTCCTCTCTCCCTTACATATTCTATTGATTAGCATGGGTCTATGTATGATTGCATGTACATCCTTAGGTCTACATTTCTATCTGTATGTGGAGAATTTTGGGCGTACTGAGCATTTGGACTGTTTGGGATATTTTTAAAGAGAAGGAGGAGGGTGAGGTGTAAGGGGCAGTGCTATCTGAGCTTCTAGAAAACAGGCAGTCTGGTGGAGGTCAGAGTACAGGCATTGATATCCTCAGTGTGAGAGGCTCTGTGCAGGGACGGTTCTGAGGCACTGCGGTTTATCTTAGGTAGGGCGTGCTGGAGAAGCTCAATGGACGACAAGATCTAAAAAAAAAAAAAAAATGCATCAAAAGTGAAAAAAAGAAAAAAGATTAATTAAACAAAACTCTTTTTGTTTAGCTTTAGTTTGTCTACAATTAGACTGTACTTCACCTGCGGGAAGAGGGGCCTCTCGTCCTTGGACTTCTTGATGCAGTCGGCCACCAACCTCTTCATGGCTTTAGGGCAGTTCTTGTAGAGCTTACTGAGGTCTGGAGACAAATAGCCTCTTCCCACCATGAAGATAATCTGAGAGGAGGGAGTCACACACAGCAGATAGACTGAGGGAGTGTGTGGAGCTTTTGGAAATATTTCAGAGTTGAGCTATTGATCCAAGTCAGTGTGACAGTAAGGACACCTGATCAGTCCTAAATCAGCAGTCAATCGCAGAGATATTATAGAAGTACAGCCCGTGGGCCAAAGGTGGCAAGCCTCTGAAACACTGCAACTATTGTGAAGGCATGATGCAGCAGAGATAGAATGGATAATAAGAGCACTCTATGTGCTTTCCAGTTCAGCAGTGCATCATAACAGTACTTATGGGCACACTTTGTACTTCAGCCTATTTTGAATACAAACACAGTGAACCAAACTGAACAAGGAGCCAGACACGATCCAAACCAGGTCTCATGGCCTGTGGGAGGACGACACAGAACACACACACACACACGCACCCCTTTCCTCACCCACAAACAGGGTTGTGTTACGGGGTCTAAAATTAGGCCAGTGGCTCCAGGACGCCCGTCTCTGTTCCATGGTGGGCCTTAGGGCAGCTCCACAGACAGCGACCCAGTGTCTTTCCACCACCTTCAGGCCTTGGCTGTGCAGCCTGACACTGGGACCCAGGCGAGGCCTAGAGCTTAGGAATATGTCTGACTGTGGGTTACAGCTCTGTTTTACACGCCCAATTTAACAAAGTAGCAACAACTTGCAGTCTTATTACAGCATCTCAATGCCACCTATATACATGTATAGAGCTGTACCACTAAACTATTGTCACCTGACATACAATATGACATGTGAAATGATGAGACTTTACCTGATCTCTAGTTGCTATCAGGGAGTATGGGAGCTCTCCCGTCATCAGCTCAAAGAGAACAATTCCATAGGAATAGACATCAGACTGGAAGCTGTAGGGGTTGTTATCCTGCATGCGGATAACCTCAGGAGCCTGTGGACATACAGATTTTAAAAAGAAACACAAGGGATGATATTTTATTTTGGGATTTTTATATATTTATTTTATCCGTTTGTGTTTCAAAACGTGTCTCAATGAAGTCTTCTTATATGCTTAAGTGAACTCAAAGCTGTGTTACTGACCATCCAGAGAATGGATCCAGAAGGCTGCTCCACCTGATGAGAGCCGCTCCATCTGGCCTTCACCGTCGCCAGACCAAAGTCTCCAATTTTCACCGTTAGCCCTTCATGCAAGAAGATGTCTACGCTGCTGTCAAGGAATCACAGCTAAAGCACACTGAGGAAACACACATCCTGGTCAGTAGGAGGATTACACTGCACTAAGTAATCACACACACACACACGCACACACCCACCCACACGGTTGAAAGGATACTGTTGGACTTCATGTCACGATGAATGATGTTCTTTGCGTGCAGATAGCTAAAAATGAGGAAGAAAAAAAAAAAAAAAAAAAATCAGATGATATCTTGAATCCTTTTATTTTTGTTTATCAGTAAAGGTCCATTCGTCAGGGCTTACTCCATGCCCTGAGCTGTCTGCCTGGCGATGTCTATGAGCTGGATTATCTTGAAGTTTGTCTCCAGGACGTGAATGTGTTTGTAGAGGCTGCTGCCTTCACACCACTGGGTCACAATGGCCAGGTTGTCCTTCGTCATGTAGCCCATGAACAACAGTATGTTGACATGTCGTGTTTTCCTGTGACCAGAAGAAGAGCAAAAGAGGAAATCACCAAAATGAAGATAAAAAAAAAAAGTTTGCAGTGAAGATGATTCACCAAGAATTTACCAATTTGTTACTTTCAAAACAGCAGAAAAACACAGCTTAACAAAAACACCCAATGTATCGATGCCATTTCTTACCTCAAGACTGCCACTTCATTTCTGAATGCCTGAAACTGCTCTGGTGTGGGGTCAGTCACCTTCAAAATCTTCACTGCTACATCACCTACAACGCAAATAGTCTGCTCAGTTACCACTGACCCATAAAAACCCAATGTGAGCTCATATGAAAAGCCATGCAACATGCACACGGATCACTTTTCAACCATTGTATGTGTCAGGTAACTGATTTGAAAGTGTTAAGTGTAGTATGAAATTGTGAAAGTGCTAGTGGTTACACCTGAATGTGCCCTGCCCCATGTGAAATGCATTCCTACCATGCCATTTCCCTTTGTACACAGTTCCAAATGAGCCTGAACCAATGCGGGAGTTCAGATAGACCTCACTGGCCTCAATCTCCCAGTAGTAACTGGAGTCCCGCTTGTCCCGAGGCCTCTGGATAAACAGAAATCACAAGTAAGGTAGATTGCATAACTGGTCTGAAAGTATTTACTAATATACACACCCCACACACACACATACATACACATATATATATTATATATATATCACACACATATACACCATATATATAATATATATATATCACACACATATACATATATTATATTGTGTGTGTGTGTGTGTGTGTGTCTTATTATATATAATATATATACATATAACACACACACACACACACACACACACACACACACACACACACACACATATATATATATATATATATATATATATATATATATATATAATAATATATATCTATAATAATATATATATATATAATATATATTTTTATATATTAATATATTATAAACACACACACACATATAAAATATACATATAAAATAACACCACACACACACACCACACACGCACACGCACACGCAACAACACGCACACAAAAACGAGACTTAAACCCCGTACCCTACACACTAGCCAAAAGGAATGTAAAGAGTACTAGAATATTTTACTCAAATAAAGTAATATTACTCCAATACTTCATGAAGAAGTAAAATGGCTGGGCTTTAGAAAAAGAATAGCCTAATTCATTGCCTCCTCTTCTGCATACAAGACAAGACATAGGTCTTACGATTTTATTTTTCTCCTGAGTGTTGAAGGACGGGGCCCTCTCTCGCTGGGCAGGTGCAGGGGCTTTGGACTGGGGCTGGGACCAGCCTGTGGGGCTCTGGCTGGGGGAACTCCCCGCTTCAGGAATACAGAGAGAAGGTTGAAGCGATTCAGGATGGAAAGAAGTCAATCATTTACTACTGGCTGTCCAGGGAACTCTATGTACATGTTGAACTTACATGTGGCACTTTGTAGTTTGGCTTTTTTGAAGCTATTACTAGTACGCTAGCACTTTGAAGCTAACGCACTTCAGTTTGTACCTTCATGGTTGAATGCACTTACTGAAAGTGGCTTTGGATAAAAGCATCAGCTAAATGAAATGAAATGTAATGTAATAAGGTTTATATAGCATGTAAGATAGGTCCGCGAAAAAAAATTTTTTGGGGGCCAAATTTATAAAATTGATTATTTTCCCTAGAAACGATATTTGTCTTTTTACAAATGATTCACTTCAATATTTTCTGTTTATACAGTACTGCTGACAGCAACTACATATCTGTGACCAGCTAAACAGACCGGAAAGTAGAAAATCAATATTATGTACTTCTTTACAAGCAAAATAAATGTCAATGACAGACATGTGATGGGCATTCTTTTTAGAAAATGAGTTTTTACAAATGTCTTATGATATAGTGTCAACATGATATTCTAAGTGCATTATTCAACTTTTATTTTTGTTAGAAATGTACTCTACAATTCTCTAGAATATATGGGTGCCAATCGAATCAGCACCCATTGGGAAAGAATCGAATCGGGACAAAGGCATATCGTCCCAGCCCTAGTGTCAGATAGCAAAACATAACTTTTTAGGATGTCACTAAATGGAATATCAGAATTCTCTCTAATCTAGTCTTCTCTATTTAACAATATGCTACACAACTGTCCTCCTTCATGCTTGTTATCAGGCTCACCCTAAAAAAATGAAGCTATCGCATACAGATTAGTGTTGTATTACCACTTCTACTCCTTAGCTATTAGTACTGTCTGTTGAATATGATGGGTAGACCTCAATGTCCAATGCTGTAATGATATATTTCTATTTTGGAGGTAGAAGCGGATGGCTAGATAGTCAATAGACAAGGAAAGTTTTGAATTTGAACCCCTAGGTTTTAAATGAATGCACAATTAAAAAGGGGGGCGGGTTAGTGGGGTGGGTGAAGGGAGGAAGTGTGTCATGCAGCACAAAAGTAAAACGACAACATGACGAAATGCAGAGCAAGCACTTACCAGAGTCATGATCACGCATTGCATCCTAGAGAGACAAAAAAAAAAAAAGAAGACAATTCTGTCAGCGTGTTCAAACAGTAAAACATATGCTGTGCAGTCACTCATGGTTTGATTTCAGTACAAAGATGTGAATGCAGATAGCCTGTTTGCAATGCATGCCATTCAGACCGCACACAGACGCTCCGCTTTCTAACCTTTTCTGGACTCTCAGATGAGGCCTCAACAAAAGACTGGGAGAAGTGCACAATACCTACTTTCCTCTTCAGCCAGAATCTATGGCACCAGGAGCTGGGGGAGGTATTCAGGCAGTCTAGCTACTCCCCAGCAGGGTACACAATACAACAGGGCCAGTGAGGTCAGGAGGAAAAGGGACACAGTAAAGGAGAGTAAGGAAGGAACGATGCAAAGAGTGATGCCCAGGTTACTTCCTGGACAGAATATAGAGAAGATATTCTACAAAGCATGTAAAACTAGTGAGCTGATTATGCAAGAACATGGACAGTGAAAAAGCAGAAACTAGAACTACACAGGGGGAAGTCAAGTGTCGCATATTTTAAAAATCGCTAAAATAAGATGCCATCAGGGGAATTACAAAAAACAGGCCGAACCCCACCCAGGTGGAATGGATTACATAACACAGAAGTAGATAAGAGGTAGAAAGATGCAGGGCGAAGATAGTTGGGATGCCTAGAGACGTATGTAGGAGATATTTTAGGGAGTAGCTTTGAACAGCTTCAAAAGTGTCCTGTTATTGGCTGCAAACAGGACCCTTTTGAAGCTGTGGTGGAGGGGAGGTCACTGAATAAACTGTTGTCATGGGTAACCCCGACCACCCTCTCCACCCCACACTGGTCCAACAGAGGAGCACCTTCTCTAAGAGTCTCTGACAGCTTCGATGTCGCACGGACCGCTACAAGAAATCCTTCCTACCACAGGCAATAAAACATTTTAACACTTCATCACTGGGTGGTAGATGCAGTAGGACATCACAATACTGCACTAAGTGCACCTTGCACAATAGGTTTATCTCTAGCTTTATCAATAATAGTTAAACAGTTCATACATTTTTATTCCCAACCTGTATACATTTTAATTTATTATTTCATGTTCATTGTATCCTGTTATTTCACGTACATTCTGTATGTGTGCTGTGTGTCTGATAGTTTGCTGCTGCAACACCGGAATTTCCAATCTATCTATCTATCTATCTATCTATCCATCCATCCATCTATCTATCCATCTATCCAACCTACAGGAGTACCCAAGAAGTTCGGTGTGTAGTTACCTCAATCATGCTGCTGTCTACAGGCATGGTAGTGCTAACCATGTGGACGTTGGGCGTGGAAGTGGAGCGCTGTCTCTGGGAGAGCCAGCCGCCTGTGGGTGTGTAAGGCGTGGTGTAGTTGAAGGCATGGGGGGTGGAATATCGGTGGGCTGAGCTGTGAAGGTGAACACGGATGGAATATTACGACCGAGCAGCTATTATTTTGTCTACATCTTGTGTCACTGATTTGTCACTAAAACGACACACAGTGTTGACATTTGACAAAAAAAGCAAACAATGAATGCTGGGACTTCTTTAAAATCGGACTGCCATGGGTGTGGTGGTGGTTGATGCAGGGGCTTTCTGGTTTCATTTCTGTCATTTTCTCTCACTTTCCCCATTCAAACTTCATCTGTTTATATTGTGCCATCAACAACCTGCTACCACACATGCAAAATCAATAAGAGGCCTGCTATATTCGGGGTGGGGGGGCTGCAAAAAAATAGCACTGTGAGAAAATAGTTCTTGGTTAATTTTGTTGTGGCCTTGCCAAGATCAGCATTGGCTCAGCTAGTACAAAGCTCACCAGCCAAAAATGTTAATCTGCAAACAATCCAAATGTTAGTCTAACTTGAGAAGTTCATTTTTACAAGCCCAAAAATCTAGTACAGTTGAAATATATCCCAAAACAGCCCTGTCACTGGATTAAACTGTGCTGTACTGTAGCTGTTGGTTAAAATGGGGACAGTGGAAGCTGAGTGAGGTGTATATAAACAGAGATCATATTAAATAACACTTATGACCATGGAGTGCACTCCTTGAGAGCAATCCCCCTTCTGGCAATACATGACTATGTTTCAAAAGAGTATTTGAGATCGCTCTGCATGGAACAACTTGATACTTTGTGAGCACTAATTTGGCAGCTCAGAGTGCTTTTTAACAATTTTAAGTGCTCCTGAAACAACAGGCTCTTTTCACACATCTCATTACATCAGCACTTGGACTGGTAAGCCCCCATAAAGCTGAGGACGTTGTCTTAAAAATAGGATTCCGTTCATTTAAGATTAAGGTTCTTGCCACATTAGAACTACGGCTGTTTTGTAATCGAGCACGACAAATAACAGAAAATGAGAAAAGGTCCTCATGGCTTCCTAAACCTGCCAATGTATCTCCACATCTATTACCAGTACACTCATCCATTACCTCATTTTTATTATTCACAGCAACTTAAACTTTATTTTTTTTCCTTTCTGCGTTGCCAGCAGTTTGCCGTTCACGTAGCACCCCACATGTTTTTGACCTCTTGTAGCTGTTTTTGTATGAGAGGGTCCCGGTTTTGTTTATCTTGTGCACACGAGACATGACAAGATATGCGGCAATGATCCCGTAAAGACAAGGCAAGAGGAAACTGTTAACATTTACATAAACATGGACGCAAACAATGTTGGATTTGAAATACCTCCATAAAAGAGAAACGGCTTTGCAATTGTTTTACGAGGATTGGACACATTTGTTAGAGCTCAAGGACGGCGCGCGCACACCACACACACACACACACACACACACACACACACACACACACACACACACCACACACACACACACACACACACACACACACACACACACACACACACACACACACACACACACACACACACACACACACACACACACACACACACACACACACACACACACACACACACACACACACACACCACACACACACACACACACACACACCACACACACACACACACACACACACCACACACACACACTTTGAAAACTCTACAGGGCCCGACTAAAGACAAGTAATGTCCTTTCCTCTGAGGCAAAAGAGGAGGGCTCAATTCCGCAAAAGCATTTTCATATAGTTTGTATCTTGTGTGTGCATGCAGATACTCGGTTTTCCAAAATGTCTCATTAGTGCATGTATAATTTGCACCTGAGAATGGGAAGAATGTAATCTTGAGGTCAATAACTACTGTAGGTACGTACGGTATGTAGCCTATACTCCTAAAAACATTGAGAGGATGGGTTATGGATTGGTCATGTATTAAAAACTTCGCCTTACCTTGGAAATCGTGATAAGGATTCTCTCATTCGCCGGGACGTCAGCGGGGGAAGTGACGGGGCACCGCTCTCACCAGGTGTGGGACACAACCTGAAGATAAAGAGTGATAGAGAGTGAATCTCTCGTACCATACACCTCGTGGGAATGTGTGAGCGCTTAATCAAATAACAGCTGACTGCTACAGACGGCAATGGTTGTCAGGTGAAAGGGCTTATCTGGGGTTATAAGGGCTGACAATGATATGGATCTTTCAATGCTTACGGTCTGTGCAATAGGTTGCATGCAAAATACCACCAACAAGCTTCTATTCTCAATGTGAGTATGCAAATCCATATATACGGGCTTAGACCTAATCAGGAGACGTGTGGCATCAGCAAAACCAGCTTTATCTCAACAACACAATTTCTGATGCACTATGAATCCAACTTCAGATTGAATTAAATGATATACACATTTTATATAATTTGTATTCTATATGGCAAGCATATCTGTCAGTTATATTTCTATAATGAATTATTCGGGATGTAAATGTTATTCTATTACAAAAAGTATTGTTACAGAATGTACTGACAGGTTACTGATGGCCTTTCTGACATTATGCTCCCATTTTAAGGTGAAGACACTTACAGGAGTTGTCTGATATTGCTCCAGTCCACACACATCGTGGGCACTTTGGTGCTACAATGCTCATGGAATTTGTAGCCGCACGTTTGGCAACGGAAACCATTCAAAAGAAACTTCTGGCAAATGTCACAGAACGCTAGTTTCAGATACGTTTTCCGAACCTGGAAATGACAGGGGAAAAAAAAAAGTCTTTCTTTAGCAGTAACCCTTTGCAGGGACTTGAGTGTGAGGATATTGTAAAAGCTTTAGCTACTCACAAAATTATGCGTTGTCAAGGGAACGTGATCTAAAACCTCCACCAGTAGCTCTTCTCCAATAAGGGAGGTGCAGTCAGTGTTCCAATCCATCCGTAATTTTTTACTGGTGCAAGCAAAAAAAAAAAGAAACAGGACAAAAGGCGTTGCATGAAGGGGTATCAAGCAAGCAAAAATAACCACAGCGGGAAGGAATGTGATTTGTACAATTTCTGATCTTGCAAACCCACGGTAGCAGCTCACCTCCTCTGTCCTGGATGCAGCCTAAAAACAGCACAGCACTGAGGTTGCAGACCTCGCACCTTTAATGCTTTAATCAGGCAACTGTGCAGGGTCATTCCTGGTCGCACGTTTACCTGAGGGACAAAAAAAGTATTAATTCCTCTGTTGACTGCCATGATGTAAGCAGCTCCGTACTACTGTATGTGTTCAACAGCAGTCATTCTGCAGCCTTATTGGAAGTCTGGAAATCAGTATGCCATCTTCTGCATGCAGGAAAGATCCACTCACCACAGTGCGTTGCTGGTTCGGGAGGTAGACACGGATAGTGCTGCTCGTCTTAGAGTCGGGCATCTTGCCGTCATCTGAGGAGCGACGCTGACAAGGAAAGCCCTGGACCAGCGTCGGGGAAAGGCACGGGCCCTCGAACGCAGAGTCCTTCATTCCGAAACCGTTGCTCAGGGTCTTCCACGCGCCCTGGAGGTGCTCCATTAGTAAAGCCAAGTGCACTCAGTCTGTCAAGTGCACTCTGAAAAAAAGAAGAAATGCACACAGTATTACCAGTCCACATGCTTAAGAGCTCACGACAAGAAGTGACCACCTAATATTACATGAGTTCTCTTTCTTCTGTGTGAGAATATCGGTGGTGTGCAAACTTGGTGTCGAAGTTAAGGTTTGGGCTATGACATCGAGAACTTGTTGGTTGTAATCTCTAAACATCATCTCCCCAAGTGCAAGACGTGATGCCATAATTAGGGCCATTTCAGGGTTATGTATGTTAATAGCAAGTATGACAGGAGAAGGAAAGAGAATATGTACTTTTCTGAACTTGCTAGTGGTTGTATTTGCTTATTAAACTATGGGCTCAACCCTATACTATAGCAATAGTTTTAAGAATAGCAAGTGGCATTTTTTTGGCATAACCCTAGCAATTGGAGCAGGGAGCAGCAGAGCAATGTAGACACACACACACACACACACACACACAACACACCACACACACACACACACACACACACACACACACACACACACACAGAACAGGAATCTCAGGTTGTTACAGAATTCAGCCTTACATGCACTCAGACTATTTCTGCATGGTCTGGCAATTAAAAGTCAACAGCTTGTAACATTTAGTATCACAATGTTCATATATAATGAAATATAGAGGAAAAGAATAACTTTAATAAAAACACTGGTGCACTAAATAAAAACATCTATGCTTCTTGAAAATAAGATTATTTGTTAACTATGCCATGGCTTGACAAAACTTGGCTGATTCTTGGTCTTCATTTTCAGTGTGTATACCTTATTATAATTATCTCTGGTGAGTCCTAGACAAAGACATGTCAACAATGAAGAGATGATTACTGCAGTTAGTGGTTAGCTGTCACACACACACACACACACACACACACACACACACACACACACACACACAGGTGTGTCATCAACACAGAAAAGCAGGAACTTGGAAGATTGCGGGTCTTCCACCCTTCCCACCATGCTGCAAGAATGAAGTTCAAAACAAATGCTGTGATCCATCCAGAATAGGGCTAAAGTATCAACAGAAAAAAAAAAGTTAAGTCCAGAATAATTAGACTCCTGCTGCTTAGATCTGTTCTACATAACAGATCCGTCTACATAACACAGTCGACTTCACAAACCCACAACTATTGTTGCATCCACAGAGGGGATATCTTTGACTTGGATGAAGTCATAAAATGTAGGTGAGGTCAATGTCAGCAGGTTTGCATATTTTGGGAGACTTACGTGGGCTCGCTGACTTTTAAACGCCTTCAATTGAGTTCCAATGAAATCCAACTTACTACTAAACGTAGGCCTACCAGTAAAATAAGCCTGCTAATGAAAGGCTTGCACGATTTACACCACTACAGAAGCTATTGGTGTTTCTATAAGGCCTGGTAGATCCAGTTATTAGTGAGAAATTGCCTGTAGGCCCTCAGAGGCGATCTCTCTATCGTTAAACTTCACTGCTCTGCTCTGTTCTCTCTCTCCATTCAAATTCCCCTTGTTCAAACGATGCATGTCGTGGTCATGCGCCTTATGGAGAAGCATTAACAAGTTGAAGTTAGTTAGTTTTTTTTTCAAAAACATAATTCAAAGAGTAGCGATGCTAAGAGCCAGTGGCCTGTGTGTGCTTACCAAGAGAAGTTAGGAAAGTTGTGCTCCGCCATAACTTCAGGAAAAAGTGGCGTCGGTGACATCATCATATTTGCAACGCATTCAAAGGAAAAGGAAAAAGTCGAAGTTGGTGAAGAACCTGAAATTGTATCAAATTGTGGATCCGGTAAAAGTAGCAATAATGGAAGACGTGGAGGTCACAGGCGGGTCTCTTATACCAGCCACCCAATACAATAGGCTAGAGGAAAAGTTTGATCTCCCAGTCGTGGTAAATGCGAGAAGAAGAAAAAAATCCGTCGGACCCTCAAAGCGACAAGGCGAGGGATAGCCTACGCTTAAGTCCCGTGAAGAACTTTCAAATTAAAACTCCGATAATTGATCGGCGCTGCCTCGCTTTTAAAATCAATATTTACGTTGTTACGGAGAAGGTGAAAAGGTTTGAGTTGGTGTCGTGCGTCCGTCTGACGCCAGTGATTGAAACAGGACCTCGCAGTCATAACAAGAGTTGCAAGCATCATCAGCATTACTCCCACTGCGCAATCAGAGCACGATATTTAATCCCACCCACTATGGGAAAAGACTGGATTTCGCTTATCATAAATGAAACGCACATTTTGAAGTGTTGGTTTCTAAATATATCACCATATTTTACAGCACGCTTATTTAAAGTCACATTCTGTGGCCACTATACGTCGCGTTGAGCCCATACAAGTTCATTTTCCCTAAAGGCAATGCATGTAAAACATTAATATAGTTTATCAATGCATATGTGTTAAAATAATAGCTGCAAAAGCAACTTTTGAAAAAAAAAAAAAAAAAATCGGCCCACTACCGGTTTGGAGTAAAGGAGTCTAGGCTTATCCATTATGGACTCCAAGTGCACCATCATCTGGAGATTTGGGGACAGTGCACCATTGCAGCATTGGACATTATTTCGGAGCCTTTCTGACATTCATGACAGCCATGCTACATTTTACACATCTATTCAAAAAAAAAAGACAATAGTCAACTTGTAGTATGTAGGCTACTGAAAAGGTTCCACCTCTAGGCCTAATATTAGGTGTGAGGATTTTCTTTAAATTGAAGGAAATGCACAATTATTTAGTTCGTGGATTTGTAATGGTTACAAACATAATAACAGACTTAAACATAAGCTTTTTGTTAGCCAAGAACACACCTTATCCTTTCCAAAACTGCTCTTGAAACAGTACAAGTGTGAACCCTCTACACTCACCATGTGTTCACCATCTCTACAGCATCCCGGTCTGGGTCCCCTGAGGTACCCTAATTACAGATGGCCCATAGGTCCTTTCAGCAAGCTGGAGTTGACACCATCTGAAAATAAAACAGCTTCATCAACATCCCGGTCTGTGTGACTTGATGGCTTCAGCATACATTGTTTCCATAAAGAAGCAGACCATTTTTGCTAGAAATCTAAATCACAAACCCATGCTATATTCCAATTTTGCGTTCATTCTGCCCGTCTAACTTTCCAATTTAGTCTATTTTCTAAGAGATATCCCATCTAACAAATAACAGACATGCCAAATACTGTGTCAGTGAAGAGGAGGGCAGGGCTTTGCATTGTAGAGCGTTTTAAGGTACTCCACCCCACATGCAACAGTACAAGTGTATTTTAGCCAGCATGGGGTAATCTGGTGATCCATGTTTTAATCGATTTAAAATGATGCACCACGGGTTGTTACATTGCCCTGCTTTGTATCTAAGGTTGTCAGCTGCAGAACAAAGACCATGGGTAATAATAATTTCTATCTTGGAGCTTTACAACAAAAGCCACCTTAAGACTGAGATGAATGCATGTTTCCCACTTATTGATCTGACTGAGCACTCAGGCCAGTTAGCTGAGATGCTTGCAGCTCCCATGGATTGTTGTCTCCATCAGTCCACTTGTATTTAAAATATGATGCAATCAGGATTTGTTAAACAAGAAGGGCCCGCACCAGGGTTATCCAATTAGTCTGAAACACATACACACTATTGCCAGATTGTTATGCTATTATGTAGGTCTATTCACACTTTAATACAATTCAGGATTCTTAGGTTTTCCCATTTTTTTAGTAGTTTAACACTCTCAAACAAACTAAGTAGCATATAAATGGGCATTTCAGATGTTTTTAAGAAGTGCACAATTTTTATAAAAAATGACTTCAGTGTGTTAAATTTACTTCTTATATATTCATGTATTATTCATCAGAAGACCACCAAAAAAAGATTGTGATCCACTTTAGTCTGTTTCTCACACACTTCAAATACACTTTCATCTGCCTGGTTAGCTTTAACAAGAAACAGTGGTAGCATTAAGAGATTAAAGAAGTCACCATACAGCCTAATCACACAATAAAGGCTTTTATCACATGAAACTATTTCATATCTATTTTAAGTTTCCTGTTAAAATGTGAACAGTTTGCAATTTAGATCCTCTTTTCTTAATTTTTGGAAACTATAGTATGCCCTTTATTGTGAGTTTAGTCGTAGCTAGTAGTCTACCAGTTGTAGCATATTGCTATTATCTACATATTCCTTCCCCAATGTTTGTCATTAAGTTGGAAAAACAAGTCCAGTCTAGGGAAAAGGAACCATCATGTACCCATGATTGGTTGAATCATAGAGGCGGTGTCCAGACATTCTCGTGTTTGATTGGTTGCTTGCAGAGTATGTGACCAATGACTGTGCAGCTTTTTACTGGATCCTGTGAATGACAATTCAGGAACTCCTGTTCATCACACACCGCATGTAGCGCAAAGAAGGAGGCGTAAACACTGACCGAGCTAGGTAGCCAGCGAGGTAAGCAATAAAACAGCACTGAAATGTGTTTAATCAATAAATATTACATCTGGAAACGTTGAAACGATATCGTGTTAAAACTGGTGATAGTGGAAAATTGGATGTTTGGTCGGGTTTCTTTTTTAAGAACGCACTGGTTGGTCTTAGTAACGAAGCATCGGGTTCTCCGCCCGGCCTGCTAGTAACGTTAGCTCGTCACAACGACTTTGGTGTGTGCGCCCTGCGCGGGAAATTTTGTTTTCACGGTATATTTACTTGAATACCCGGCAGAAACCATCTACGGCAACCCTTCATCGCCCTAAGTGCCGCGCCGACACTTTGTTACTAGGCGGAGAAGACCGATCGTCGACGGAACCGTGCTTCTTGGTCGTGATCGTGAGGCGGTGTGCTAACATGTGCTAGCCAGCAGCGCCAGTGTCTCGCGAGTACGCAGAAAAATCAACGTGACTAGGCCAACGTTAGCGTAGCTTCAACCTTTGGCATTTCATTCCGTTTCACATCGGAAACACGTTGTCTGGTTTACTTACGTGGATGATGGCCCGTAGATTATTTCATAAAATAAAAAACAACGACTCGCGTTATCTTTAATCTTTAGTAGTCCTCCGCCTTGCGATTTTAGCAGATGCTCATCACAACACGATGGGATGGGACTGCCCTTTGGAGCTAGCTTCCCGACTTAGCGCACACAACCCACGGCATGCTTTCATGGTCATGTCTGTTGTGCCGTTAATCGGTGGCGTGTATAGCACCGTGGTGGACTAAACGATCGAAGATGATCTAAAGTCAGCTGTCTGTACTCCAGGGGAAACGAGCTCTCCTGTGGCTACTGTAGAAACATTGTTTCAGCAACTATTTAGTAAAACAGTTATGTAACCCATAACTCGAGGCCCGGCGTGCATTTGGATGGCAATTATAAGCATGGGAAGCAACAAGTTAGCCTTAGCTCTAATACACCGGTTACTTTAAATCCAAATGGCTGGTTTTGTTTCTGGGTAACGTTACTTACCACTAAGAGCTTGGTTACTCATTAACTCCCATTCTTCCCGACCTGATGTCTTTAGCACCGTCAGCAAACGAAGTGTGGCCTATGGCGATCACAGCATGATTCCATTGAGGAACTCGTGTAAGTTAGCTTAGTAGTTAGATGTAGTCTGATGGCCAATAATGATATACACCACAGCTGAAAAATGTACCTGTTTGATTGTAGATTAGATCCCCCTGGTAGTCATGCTAGACTCACCCGTGCAGAACTGGTGGGATGGTTAAGTACTGTACTCAGAAATGAAGAATTGTGTTGAAATAATATCAACCTGAAACCGATTTTTTATTTAATGTTTTTCATGAGATGATTATGTCCATGATCGGTTCATGATGACATGGCACTAATGCCACCTGGTTGCACTGCTTAAACATCCCACCATCAGCTGTCCATTTACTGCTTGTAAACAGCTGCATTGGTTAAAATGTAAGATTTACTGCTCAAAAGGCTTTTACACCACATATGACAAATCGCTAAAGATGTGTGTTGTAGAGCTAAAGCAGATTTAGTTTTTAGTTGTTTGGGGGGGGGGGGCAGTTTATTTTTGCACAATTTAAAATAAATCAAACTCTGTTAGTGTTTGGAAGTAGTGTAAACAGATTAGTCTACTAGTGACGAGAGTAATGCGCTATGTTAATGCGTTAGGGTTTTAACAGCATACAAAGAAGCTTAATTGTTGAATGAGAGGTCACTTTCTAAGCTTCATTAAAGCCAGGATGTGGAAAATTAAAAAAAATATACTGGCACAAATATCCTCCTAATTATTGCCTGTGCCAGGTATGATTTATAATGTACAGATGGAATATTATGATTCTTCCTTCTGTGTCTGGCTGGAAATCCCAGCTAAAATGCGCCCAGTGTAGACAGTGTGTGTGAGTTCAGTGGTGCCTGTAAAGATTTTGCTTTCAAATGAATTTTGTGTCCTGATATGTGTCCTGTCATTTTGTTCAGAGAATGGAAATGAGCAGCAGCGAGTGCTTTGGATGTGGCCGCTCTGGGCATTGGGTCAAGCATTGCCCAAGCGCACGTGGTGGAGGTGGACGCGGCCGGGGTCGGGGACGAGGCAAGGGTACTATCTAATATTCAGGCCACACCCAGTACAAAATCATTATTACAATATTCTGGCTTACATATTTTTCACTACACTTTATCATAGACCACATGACAAATGTTATCATGACAACGTTGGCTGTGATTTGACACTAGAGCTCAAACTGAATGGGTTATTCCCTATGTACTTGTAGTGTGGGGTTACAGATGGGCCTTGTCACAGCGTTCCCAATGGAACATATTCATTTGAGGAGAAACACTTGGGGAAGTTGCAGTCATAAATTAAAATCTTGTCTTCCGTTCATCTTTGCATACTAATGTCTGTCATTCCAGAGCTGTTCTGTTATCGGTGTGGAGACCAAGGACACATGGCCAGGGACTGTGACCAAACTGAGGATGGTGTGCATTGCAGTTCTAATTCTTCCATTTCAGTTCTAGTTAGTTGGTGTGAAGTGCTGTTTTCTTACACCACATTACAGAAGTAATTACAACATTTTGATTCCCATGGTACACACACATAACCGTATAGTATCCCCAAAAATTGAGTATTTCTTTAGAACCAACCTTTTTTGTGACATGGCAATACATTTTTGACAATTGGGTATGTTTATTTCATGTATTTGTTCTGTTTAGCGTGCTACAACTGCCACAGGAGTGGCCACATTTCCCGGGACTGTAAGGAGCCCAAAAAGGAGAGGGAGCAGCTCTGCTACACCTGTGGTAAAGCTGGCCACATGGCCCGTGACTGTGATCATGCCAACGAGCAGAAGTGCTACTCCTGCGGTGGGTTTGGCCACATCCAGAAACTTTGCGATAAGGTGAAATGTTACAGGTGAGTTGACTCGTTGTCCTGTTTTAAATCCCTGTCTTCTCTTTAAAAAGAGTGAGCTTATTGTGTTCCTTTTTTTTTTTTTTTTGATGTTCACTTGAAAGCTTCTTTTTTTTTTTTTGAGCTAACAACTTTCGTATCCTCTAGGTGTGGCGATATTGGCCACGTTGCTGTGCATTGCAGTAAAGCCAGCGAGACTAACTGCTACAACTGCGGAAAGGCGGGCCACCTGGCAAAAGATTGCACCATTGAAGGCAGTGCATAATCAGCGCCCTCTGTTGCCCCTCCTTTTTCAGATTGATGGTTGGTTGTATTATTTTCTCTGAATCCTCTTCACTGGCCAAAGGTTGGCTAACGGAGGCTAGTCCCAGGCCAGTGAGCCTCTCGACATGTAATACAATGAAAGGGGTGAAAAAATATCTTTCTGCATTCAATACAAAAATGTTTTAGTTTGGTAGCGGTGTTATGTATAATGCTTTGTTAAAGAACCCCCCTTTCCAAGCCACTGGTGATCAGAGATGAATAAATGGGACTAAATATGGGAATCTATAGGACCTCTGAGCTTGTGGAAGAGAGCCTCAGTAAAATGAGATAGAAGAAGGGAGTAAATGGAAACCAAACTTCCATGTATGGTTATTTTGGTTTGTTTTAGTGGGATATGAGTTGGCCAAGAGAGTATGACATGGAAACAGTTCATAACATGATGCATTTCAGACCTACGAGCAGCTAAGTAGGCGATAACAAACCACATGTTATATTGCTACGATATAAAAATTTTGGAGGTATTAAAAGAAACGCGTTCTTTTATAGAAATCTGTTTACAATTTAAATATCACTTGGTAGTCCAAGGTAGACTTTTTCTTTTAAAATGGCTTTGGAATTTTTGTTTTTTTACCTTGGCAAACTTTAACATCAAGAGCAGTTGTCAGCAGAATTAGGAGTTATTTGGGAATGAAAAAATGTTTTCACAGAAATCAAAATGTTATTTTTGTACAATATCACTTAGACTACTGTATAAATACCATTTGCTTGTACTCAGTTTTTAAGTCGGAAGGAAAGTGCAACTGAAGTCCTAGAAAATAGAAATGTAATTTTAAACTATCAATAAAGCTGGAGGAGCACGGGGAGGACCTGGTGTCATATTTAATTTCTTGTTTTAAAATGCCTTACTTTTACAGATGCTGGTCCATTCTCAAATGATCTGTTGTACTCTGAGTCTCACATACATGCATATTCACCTCATGAGCCTGTATTAAAAAGAAGCTTAAATCCAAAATGACCTGCTAGATATACACATAAGTGATTTGGATCTGTAAGTTAACGGTACTCAAAGTAAATCTTCCTTTGTTCCACAAACATGTTGTCTTCTTATACTTGGCTGCCCTTCATTAATGTACCTCGGCAAGACATTGCAGCATTAGATCCCTAAAATTTGACCATATTTATCCCAGACTATGAGCATTTGATTTGTGCAGCCACTCTTCAGTTAAAAGGGGAGCTTTGATTCACAGAACTGTTGGGTAAAACTGGAAAGGGGATTCTGGTGTCAGGTCAGGTTTCCCTGCCAAATTCCTGCTGGTTCTCTGGTGCAAATTTAGCTACCCATGAGGCGCATCTAGGGCATGAGGACAGACTGCTGCACTGTGACACCATGCTTATGACTCTGTCATAAAGGAAAAGTTGGGGAGAAGAATGAAAAACCTTTATGGTTCATTCAAAATCCTTAAACATGAATCCCTCAATGGGGAAATTCACACTGTATCCATGTGCAAGTCGCACTGGATATAAATAAGACATTCCATAAAATATATAGGCTATTTATTAAAAAAAACAAAGCTGATCGGATGGGTAAATGCGATCAATGAGCTCGTGTTTTTCTGCAGCAGTCTCCCATGATTCATCGAGGTGCGTGTGCGTGGCGTGTAAGAAACACAACACCTCGGTGCCTAAAATGGCAGCGGGGGTTGCAGTGCAGATGCAGCTCTCAAAGCCTACGCCTCATTCCGGCAGAGATGCAGCAAGGGACCCGCCTACTCCTCATATGTCGTCATCGGGTCTCGTCCAATCAAATTCTAAGCAAGAAAGCCTCCGACGAAAAAAAAACAAAAAAAACCTCATCAGCCAGTGCGGCCGGACCGAGCCGGCTCTCGCTTCGTGCTCGGTCGTTTTGGTTGCTATTGTTTTCTCTATTTTAAACCCGGCAATAAACAAAAGGGATGAGGGGACTCCTGCCGTTTTACCGGGGCCTGTGCACCCTGAGTAACCGTCAAGCCAGACGAAAAGCTGGGATTGTCGGTTCTCGGTGCGGGGTTTGCGGAACTCAGTCTAATAGCAAGGTACGGGTCGAGCTGTTGCTGCGCCTCGGACTCATGCAAACAATACATTGTTGACAAGGCGATACTTTGTACTTTGTAAGCTAGTTGGTTCAGATTGTTAGGGTAAATCAACTCGACGCTGCATACGCTACAATGTTTAGCTGCGGACGCGCTGGCAGGAACAACAGGGGACCTGGCATCAGGGATAAGAGCAGATGTAGCTTACAGTAGCCTGTTGGGTTTCCCCCCATGATAAAAACAACCGCAGGTTTTTTTTTTAGTCCCAGTAACCGCATACACATTGAGATGCCCTTAACATTAGTTATGCTAACAATGCATATTGTCCTACCCCTATGTACTGCTGTGTCACCATAGGATTCCCACCGTGGATTATCTGTGCCCCTTATTTTATATTATGTCATACTCGAGACTAGAGTCAGCTCTGTCCTTAGTATGATATTAGAAACACACTGTGATGTGTGGCAACAATTTTCACATGCATTATACATACTATAACGTACATTTAAGTCTTTAAATTTGGTAATTTGTGCAGAAGATGCACCTTTGATTATTGTGCAGGGTTACAAATTCTCCAGTTCATTCCTTACACCATCATATTGATCATTCAACCTTCTTCATCCACACTCTGGTGCTTATTTTTTTCTACTTGATTTATTGGCTGCCGCTTGGCTGATTAACTGGGTTTTGTCCATTCCTTTCCTTCTACAGCCACAGCCAAACTTTGGGCTGTTGTTTGACATTGATGGTGTGCTTGTCCGGGGCAAGATGCCAATCCCTGCTGCAAAGAAGGCGTTCGAGAAGTTGGTCGACTCTCAGGGACATTTTGTGTTGCCAGTTGTGTTTGTCACAAATGCAGGGAATTGCCTCCGACAAACAAAAGCAGACCAGCTCGCTCACATCCTGGGAGTCCCTGTGAGTTATCAAGCTGTTGAGATTGCTTTAGCTACTCTATGTAGAAAGAATATAACAAACTGAGACACAAAATCTGCACTTCTTTTTTTTTTTTTAATCTGGCGTCCCTTCTTAACGCTGCTATTAACATCGCCTAACACTTATCTGTTTCCAGATTACACAAGATCAAGTCATCATGTCCCACAGTCCCCTGAGGATGTTTAATAAGTTTCATGACAAGTGTGTGCTGGTGTCAGGACAGGGACCAGTCCTGGAAATTGCTACAAAGTATCCTGGAATCTCGCTTTGCTATGTTTTCTGTTTGTGATCCATTTATATTATGTTTGTGTAATACACGTCATTTGTCCCTAACACTGTGTCTTCAGCGTGGGCTTTACGAATGTTGTAAGTGTTGATATGCTGAGGGAATCATTCCCATTGCTGGACATGGTGGATCACAACAGGAGACCCAAGTTGCCGGTGAGATATTGAAATCTGGTGCAGCAAGTGGATAATACAAACATCACACTGTTCTCTAGTCAACAGCACATGTTTTGCTTTTCTTTTTGTCATTACAGTCCAATCCTGTTGGCAACCTTCCTAAGATTGATGGTGAGAACGTGCACCTTTCATCAGTCAGTTTCATAGTTGTTCCTCTGCACCGTCAGACTTAATGTTACTGTTTTAATTTTACCTACAGCCGTGGTTCTGTTCGGGGAGCCGATTCGATGGGAGACCAACCTCCAGCTGATAATAGACCTCTTGTTGACCAAAGGGAACCTCAGCAGTGTTCACCAAACCCAAAACATGCCTCATCTCCCCCTGCTGGCCTGCAACATGGACCTCATGTGGATGGCTGAGGCACATTCTCCACGGTACCCAGCACTGCCACACAACAGTTAAAAGGAGGATTTCATCTATTAGCAACTAAAGCACAGATTTAAAAACAGCCAAATGTAACTGTGTATTCCTTTGTCTTTCCTTTGGCTCAGGTTTGGCCATGGGACATTTCTGGTTTGCCTAGAGAACATCTATAAGAAGATAACAGGTAAAGATCTGAAGTATGAGGCGCTCATGGGAAAACCGAGTGAGCTGACCTACCATTTTGCAGAGTACCTCATCAGAACCCAGGCCATGCAGATGCAATGGAAACTTCCTGTCACTGCCCTTTATGCTATAGGGTAAGACCCTACGTTTTTTTCTTTATTGCAAATGTAGTTAACAACATATGGAATAAACTAAAGATACAATGAGACCAACATGATCAGAATTAGCTTTTGACACAATTGTTTGATGACAATGTGACTTTGAGTACCTAAAAAAGCGATACATATTGATGTAGTATTATTAGTAATGCACGTGTAAGTAACTCAAAGATGCAGGAACAAGAACTGCATACTAAAATTGAGTTAACCTCACCTGACTTTTAGTTATGTTTTTAAAAGTGTGTGTGCTCACATTTTAATTTAGGTTTGCAATGTTACCAAACTGAAATGCTGACATCATAAAAATACAAACATTCCCTCCTTTAAACTGCCCACAAGTGTACACATCACACCTTCCTATTCAGAACTTGCAAGTTTCACTACAACTTTTTATCACGATTGTTGCGGTTTTGTTTTTCCAGCAATTGCTTTAATTGCTCTTTTGTCGGCGGAGTAGCATAGAACTGCAGAAAATAAACCCATTCTTTCTGTAGGCTAGCTTTATGCAAACTGTCCGAGGCACTGAGTAATCTCTTCCCTTCTGTACCCTTAGGGATAACATTATGACTGACATCTATGGCGCCAATCTATACAACCGCTACCTGGAGGAGAGAGTTACTCGAAAGAACCCCAAAGCTGTTGCTAAGATGGTCTCCGCCACAGGGTCCAGCACTGCAGTGCCCCAGGAGGAGGAGAGGGACAATCTGTGGGAGAGCGAGCTAGCGCTGCCCTCTGCCACTTCCTGTAAGTCTATCCTAGTATGCACAGGGGTGTACAACCCCAACGCAGAAGTGCCGTCGGATGCAAGTCACTGCATCAAAGAGACTGTGTTCCATGGCCACCGGGACTTCAGATTTGACCCTGCGCTGGTGGAGCCAGACCACATTGTGCAGGATGTGGCAGAAGCTGTAGACCTCATCTTTGAGCTGGAGAGGTTTGTGCCTCAGTAGAGTTTAGCCAACAGGGGTTGTGTTATTATGAAAGTCCTATAGTCGGGAGGGGGAGGGGGAGGTGGAGCATTACACTGGTTAAACCACTCAATGCATACCCCACGTAGGAGCCGTGCACTGTGGACATTGATAGACAAAAAAATGGGTCATCTTCTAAACTTTCCTTGGTGAGAAAAACCTAATCATGTAACGGTTAATGTCAACTGCTCCTTAACATTCTATATGTGATTACCTTTTATTACCTGTTTACGTTATGGAAACATTTAAGGAACTGCCTTATGTGACCCTTTTTTTTTAGATGATAGCTATGTTTTAGATAATTCCAAATCCTGAAATGATCCTTATATTTATTACAAGAATTTACCAGTGTTTTTAAGAAGCCTCTTCAGATAACGGTTGACCCTTATTCTCATGGTGGCTTTTCATTATTACAATTTTAATCATTTGTTTACCCATTTATTCTGTTCTATGCATGAACATGAGAGTAAAACTTGTACTGTAAAAACAACAGTTTGATGTGCTGTATCATCCTCTAGTAGTACTGTCTGTCTGTCTGCATTATGAGAGCCTTGACCAGTATTTTGCACAGATCAGAGACTTTCATCTCCGTTAAATGTTACCGCATTTTCCTGCCATACCCTGTTTATTATGATGTAGAAATACATTTTTATGCTTCATATTGTAATTCCAAAAGCAAAACTATACAGACATTTAGATACAATCAAAAAACCTTTACCGCTTTATTTTTGATCATTTGTAGTATTTCACACATTGTAAATACCTTAGCATAAAAACTTCCAAGGAATCTTTAAACTTGCTTTGCAAACTGCCTGTGTGTTGTTGTTGTTTTTTCAATGAAAAATGATCCACAACTCATCACAAATGCCGAAGATTGTTCTGTAGGACTGACAGATCGGTTAAAAGACTAATGCGTGAATATCTAGGTTTTTCCAAAACATATAGAAGCCAAACTAGTCATCAATACTCTAGTGTATCTGTAAGGTGCACATTTCTTTAGCTTTAACCAGAAATGCTAAAATTAAGCATACTATGACTTGCAGTGTGCATGAGAAACTTTTCAGTTGGATTATTATTTATTATGCATTTATCTGGCGCATTTCCTGCTTAAATGATTAAAACGTCCCAGCATAAAATTGCTTTGTAAGAAAAAAAACGTCAGTTACCCAGAAGTCTCAAGAGACATTAGTGTAGCAGTTTCACATTAATGGTCCAATATGTAATACTGACAGCTAGCATTTAAAATAGTTATAGGTCCAGAGTGTAACGCATTTAGTTGTTCATTATTAAAATCGGTGATGCCCGTTCACAAACTTGTCCTTTTTCATAAATATTTACCACCACCATGTATTCCTTTTGGCTTGAAATTTTACATTTGCATTAGCATGAATGAACTAGGCTAGATGCTCAATATTCATGCACCATCTTGAAATACGCTAGCCAGAAAGGGACATACAGGATACTGCTCCACCTTTTTCTTTTTCACTGTCACATGGTAAACTCACAGGTGCTGCTAATGCTGCTAATGGATATCATCGCTTCCCAGCCCTGGCAAGTCTGAAGAAGGAAACATGGAAGACCACACATATTCAAAATCCAAATTTCAGAAACAGGAGTCTTCTTCTTTGCTAAGAAAAAGGATACTGAAAAGAGCAAAAGACTGGATTTTTGAAGCGTGAAGGCTACCGTAGCTGTAATACGTACTTTGACCTGTGTGGCGCGAGAGAGTTGATTGCTGTAGTGATATGTCACAGTTAGGCTTCCGTAGCAGAGGTACATTGTTGAGCATGCGCGAGACATCCGGCGGTTGTACAGTTACAAGCTGAGTAGTAAAGCTGAGTCCTACAAGGTGCACTACGAGTCCGAGTGGAATTCTTCATAAAGATAGCCGTCTATGACATGGTGTCAGAAGTGGGATCCAGGACGCCTACTGAATGAGATATGGCAAAGTTCGGACCACCGGAACCCTTCGACTTCTCCCGCCCGGCGGACTGGCCTTTATGGCGCCGTCGCTTCGACCGCTTCAGAGTAGCATCCAAGCTGGACCGAGAGAGCGGAGAAGTACAAGTTAACACGCTTCTTTATGCCCTGGGGAGAGAGGCAGAGGCTATTTATGACTCTTTTGTGTACGAGAGGGAAAACGTCGATGAAGCGGCAGACGAAGAAACTCTAGAGACTCATCCCGAGCTGGATTACATGAAGGTAATGGCGAAATTTAGCGACCATTTTGTGCCTAAAAGGAACATTATCCACGACAGAGCTTGCTTTCATAAGAGAGTACTGAAAGCCGGAGAGCCAGTCGAAGCATTCGTTAGAAGCTTATATGAGCTAGCACAATACTGTGAGTTCGGAAGCACTAAAGATGAACAAATCAGAGACAGGATCGTGATAGGTATATTGGATCGAGATGTTTCCCAGAAATTACAGCTGGAGGCAGACCTCACGCTTGAACGAGCTATTTAGATAGCACGCCAAAGTGAGCAAATCAAACAGCAGAGTGCAAGTTTGCGTGTGGAACATGCTGTGGACGGAATGAGTCAAGGAAGACGGCATTTTCACACTAAAAAGAGCAACAATGATGCACAATGGCGGAGAAAACCGGAGCACGGTGAGTCCAAATATCTCCTTACATGCTCTCGGTGTAATAGACAACATGGGAAAATGCAGCCATGCCCAGCAAAGAACAAGAGGTGCCGGAAATGCAATAAAACTGGACATTTCGAAGTAGTCTGCAAAACTAAAATGCTGAAAGAGGTGACAGTAGCTTCTGACAACCCAGCCGAGAGGGACGACATGTTTTTTCTTGGAGCAGTAACTAATACTAAGGCAGCAATAATTGAGCAGCCAGATTTGGATGATGAGTGGCTTGTAGACTTACCTGTAAATGGCTGTTCTGTCAGATTTCAAATCGACACAGGTGCAGACATTACAGTTGTGTCTCATGCTACATTTAACAGACTGCTAAAGAGCCCAAAATTGGTCACAGCAGGTAAAATGCCACCGGTCACCAGCCCTGGAGGCGAAGTCCACTGTGTGGGCAAGTTTCTGGCCACAAGTCAGTTTAAGGGACAGAAATACCGGTTCTGGGTTACTGTCATAAAGGGACCCTATGCTCACAACCTGTTGGGAGGTAGTGTTGCCAGGAGGATGGGTTTGGTCAGAAGGCTCAACAATATAAACACAGACCTCCTAGGGGACGTCTTTAGGGAAATTGGCCTGCTTAAATGCGACCCTGTTAAAATAGAACTGAAAGCAGATGCAGAGCCCTACAGCCTGACAGCGCCACGCCGTGTCCCATTTCCTCTTCTTTCGAAGGTTGAAACAGAACTGAAGCGTATGCAGTGACGTGCAGTCAGGGTAGGCAGTGCCTACCTTGCCAAAATTCAAGCATAAAAATGTTTATTAAATAAATGTATTATAAACTTGTATTTGTATTTTTACTGTTTATTCTTGTGATTTATATGTGTGTTGTTCCAATTATTTAGACGGTACTATGACAAATGTAGCAGTTACGCATAATCAAATAGAAAAAATGGCAGAATAAGCAGTGCCTTTCCTGCCCATTCAAGCGATTAGCCAATGTTGCGCATGCACACTTCAATCCTGTATTCTTTAACATGTACGTCAAAAGGCACAACTCTGCCGTGCCTTTGTACGTAAATGTGTTATGCCAGTAATCGTCTCCGTTAGATATCAAACATGAACCAATTAAAATCGAGATATTACTGTCCCTTTGCGTAGCTGACGTCATTACACCAGCTACGTTGTAAGCGCAATCCCCGCGAAATTCAAAGTCAAAATAACAGCAGCGGAGTCCGCCGACATCACAGCGGTGAGGAACTCCTCTAAACTTGAACTTAATTAAAAAAAACAACTAATAGCAAGATGGAGGTCTACGCCAGCCTTAGATGGACTGCTGCAGCAAAAGGGACAAATACTCGTCGCATCGTTTCAAACTGACTGGTACGGAAGAAGAGATGTGGCTATGTAGCCGTGCTAACAGTGAGCGGAGGGACCTCTACGGGGTCCTGGATCTGAACAACCCGCCCGCAGCTTTAACCAAGCAGGAAAAACCGTCAGCTCATATAATACCGGCAACTACAGCTTCGCACATTTTCCACCCTGAAACGGATCAAAACATCCAGTCGGAACCGGACCGGGCCAGCACGTCTTTCAGCCCTCGCCGAGTCAGAGACGATGCAAACTAAAGCGCTGTAAAGACGAGTTTTACAACCCTGTGATCGACGTCTTCACGAGGAAGCGTCGGATGGATTTTATGTACAAATCTACCGATTGGTGAGTCAGAAACTATTTTGGGTTTAGTGTGTTTGAACTAATGCTGCTAGCCATTTGCCTTCATATTCAGTTGAGCAGTGTGTGTTTTCATTGTTGCTGACTGGGACTGACAAACATAATTGGCCGCTGTGCAATAATTAGAACAAAGATGGAGAGAGAGAGAGAGTCACCCAGAGTATTTGTCTGAAATCTTAACTTTGCGGGAACACACTGTCGTTGCGGTCTTCAAATCAGCTGGTTTTAGAAGTCCTAAGGTCCAGGTATAAACGGTGGGGGGGGTCAGGCTTTTGCGGTTGCTCCCCCGAGACTCTGGAACAAGTTACCCCCCGATATTCGCACTGTTACAGATGTGGCTCTTTTTAGGTCCAAACTCAAACATATCTGTTGAATCAGGCTTTTAATACATAGCTGTGGTGGGACAGTTTCATTCTTTTGTTTCTTTGAGACCTTTTCTGATTTTACTGTTCGCTATGTTCTCTCTTTCTATTGGATGTTGTCATTATACTCATTCTGTTAAGCACCGTAGCCTGCTGGTTGCTGTAAAGTGTTATATAATTACATTAGATTGATTTTGACTGATAGATTAATTGGAAATGTCTTGCTATCGACCGCGCGTGTGTGCCGCGCTTGTGCGTAACGTTTTGATTATTAGCCTAAACAATAAATTAGGTAATCTGGCTTTCATAACTCAGTGCCTACCCTCTTACTGACATCACCGCACGTCACTGAGCGTATGCTAGACTTGGGCATCATAGAAGAGGTTACTGAGCCCACTGATTGGTGCGCCCCGATGGTTCCTGTTGAAAAGAAAAACAGAGATCAAGTAAGAATATGTGTGGATCTGAAACGCCTAAACAAAGCAGTAAAACGGGAGCGCTACATCTTACCAACTTTGGAAGACATTGCTCCAAAGCTGGCGGGGGCTAAGGTGTTTTCCACCCTTGATGCCTCATTTGGATTTTGGCAGATTCCTCTGGATGCTAAGAGTAGAAGACTGACAACATTTATAACCCCCATCGGTAGATTCTGCTTCAGACGACTGCCGTTTGGAATCACGTCAGCTCCAGAAATTTTTCAGAGACAGTTATCCACACTGCTAAAGGACCATGAAGGGGTTGTCGTCGTCATGGATGACATTCTCGTTTATGGACAGACCAAGGAGGAACATGACAACCACCTGAATGCAGTTCTGAAGACTGTTAAGAACAGTGGCTTGAAGCTGAACAAAGCAAAGTGTCATTTCAGCAAATCAGAAACTCGATACTTCGGTCACATCATCAGTGCCGAGGGCATCAAACCAGATCCGACTAAGGTAGAAGCCATCACCAAGATGCAGAGTCCCACAAATGTGGAGGAGCTCCGGCAGGTTCTGGGTCTGATTAATTACGTGGGGAGATTCTTGCCAGGCCTCTCCACCAAGTTACACCCAATCACCAGTCTGTTGAGAAGTGAGAACAAGTGGGTATGGAACAACACCCAAGAACAGGCGTTCATCGCTGTTAAAGGCATGCTAGTGTCAGCCCCAGCTCTTGCATATTATGATGCAAATCGGAAAACCGTCGTCAGCGCCGATGCAAGTAGCTACGGCTTAGGGGCAGCTCTACTACAAGAACATGAGGACGGCTTAAAGCCGGTGGCATTCTGCTCCCGCACACTGTCGGATGCCGAGAGAAGATACTCTCAAATCGGAGAAGGAGTGCTTGGCAGGAGTGTGGGCGTGTGAGCGGTTTGCACGCTACGTTCAGGGAATGGACAGTTTCCTTCTGAAAAACAGACCACAAACCATTGTGCCACTCATAAATACTTACGACCTGGACAAAACCCCTCCAAGGTGCCAGAGACTGCTGATGCGCCTTTTAAGGTTCAACGTGGAAGCAGTACACTTTCCAGGCAAGCAGTTGGTGGTGGCCGACACTCTATCCAGGAGGCCGCAGAAACACGTGAGTGATGAGACCACAGATCAGGTGATACAAGCACATGTTTCGTCAGTTGTAGCAAATGCACCTGTCTCATCCCAAAGACTCTCTAAGATCCGTCTGGCCACTCAGCATGATTATGAATTGCAGCAGATTACAAGTTTCATCAAGAATGGATGGCCGCCCAAAACGATGATGAACCTTCTCTCCATCGTTATTATTCTGCAAGAGCTCATCTCTCAGAAACGGATGGATTAGTGTTATATCAGGACCGGCTGGTCATCCTACTGCGCAGAGGGCTGAAGTGCTGTCAGATCTACATAAAGGACACCAAGGACTAACACGGTGCCGGGCACGCGCCAAGATGGCTGTGTGGTGGCCGAGCATCAATGCTGAGATTAAACAGACGGTGTCGTCATGCAAATTCTGCATTGAAAATAAACCAACCCAGAGGCATGAACCTCTCCTGACTTCTACCTACCAGAGGGCCCCTGGCAGCGCATCGCTGCTGACCTATGTGAGTTTGAGAGGTGGAATTATCTCATCGTAACCGACTATTACTCCAGAGACATTGAAATAGCTCGACTGACTTCTATATCTAGTCGTGATGTCATTAGTCGACTCAAGGGCATGTTTGTGAGGTGGGGATCCCACTGGAACTGGTCAGTGATAATGCCACTCAGTTCACATCTACTGAGTTCCAAGATTTTGCCAGAGAATATGGATTCGTGCACACGACCTCTAGCCCACATTACCCTCAGGCGAATGGTGCGGCTGAACGAGCGGTTCAGACTGCAAAGAATATCTTGAAGCAGCCTGACCCCCATTTGGCCCTGATGTGCTACAGAGCAACCCCTAGTACCGCTACAGGTATGAGCCCTGCACTACTTATGATTGGGAGAGAGATTAGAACTACACTTCCGATGCTGGAGAGCAAACTGCGAGCTGCTCCGGTGGTACAGCAAAAGGACGATCAGACAAAGTCAGCTTATCGGTTCTTCCATGATCGCCATTATTCTGCACAACCACTTCCCACTCTACAACCAGGACAGAATGTCAGGATAAAACTGGATGGTGACAAAGGTTGGAAAACCCCAGCTAAGGTTATTGCCAAATGCAAGGAGCCACGGTCTTACATGGTGGAAACAGAAAATGGTGCTGTGCTACGACGGAATCGGAGACACCTGCAAGCTGTGCCACAGCTCACCGATCGACCAGATCAGCTACAGTCACCTAATTCCCCAGTGGAACCAACCAGTAGCTTTCCACCTGAGGACAGTTCCGACTCCACAACCAGAAGCCCTGTTCAGAGGCTGCTGCACCCGGAGGTGGAGCGTCCTACTACACTCAAAGGTTCACAGGTTACATCCAGGGGAAGAATAGTCAGAATTCCTCTGAGATATAGAGACACTTAGTGACTCAAAGTCTTCTACTTCATGTGTTTAGTTCAAGTGTTTAGATGTGAAGCATATAGAGTTCAGGAACAAAAAGAAATATATAGACAGGAGGAGAGATAAGGAGTAAATTGGAATTTGAAAGTGCATTGGAACTCTGTAAGAGTAAAGATTCACATGTTATAGATGTTGGTATTATCAGCAAGTTTACTTCTAACTAAAGGCTTGTACTGAAAGTTTGTTTTGTAGGATTGATAGGAACAGCAACTGTTGAGGGCAGAATAATCCCTACGTTGCTGCGGACTGAGGACAGTCTACTCCAACGTCCTAGTGTTCGGAGATGCTATTTTCTAAATGTTGAGTATTTCTGTAAAGTACCCATGTAAGGTTAAGCAAGCGGTTTCGCTGCTGGGAGGGGGGAGATGTAGTGATATGTCACAGTTAGGCTTCCGTAGCAGAGGTACATTGTTGAGCATGCGCGAGACATCCGGCGGTTGTACAGTTACAAGCTGAGTAATAAAGCTGAGTCCTACAAGGTGCACTACGAGTCCGAGTGGAATTCTTCATAAAGATAGCCGTCTATGACAATTGCGATATATGATCTAACGCTAGATGGGAGAAATTCCTACATATTGGACCTTTAATGCAGTCCAAATACAAAATACTGTAGAGAGTCATCTCCCCGGGCTCTCCTCCCCAGACTCGGAAGTTAACGGAGGTTGCCAGGTTGAAAGTGCTTCCAACAATGTTGCTTGCTATGCTCACATAGCCAGAAATTACTCCACAGCACAGCGGAGTAGCCAACAGTAGATGCTGGCTGTGTGACATTCATAAAAAGTGTGTGCTCACGCAGAGCTCAACCGCTAAAATGACCACTACCTCGCCGTCCTCTCTACCCGACCGACAGACGCACTTTCTTGGCTTCAAATTACGGCAACAACTGCTAAAAAAACAGCGCAAACTCGCAGTCCTCTCTACAGCCACCGTTTCTTGGCTTAAAATGACTCGCCGTTTGACGGCCACAGCAGGTATTGCGTGTTAGCACGTCGGCATTAGCCAGAACCAGTTGAGATTACTTCACTGGCTGTGTCTCAATTGTTTTTGCGAGTAACCAACGCGTATTCTATTTAATGTGAGTACACTAATGTTGAAAGGACTGAAAATGCTTATCCCTAGTAGCCGTGATAAATTAGCCTGAAGCTAATGCTTACCTGTTCAGGAGGAAATTAGCCAACTCAGCGTCCTTTCAGCTTCTAATCTGTCTCCTTCTTTCAAATACATCTACAATATTTATCCCGGGTTTCTTACGTCTCTGGTTATGCAACTGGCAATAGAATCTGTCTCCGTTGCGTTTGTTGCTGCTTCCATGGCTGTTCTACAGCTGTAGCATGCTGGGTTTGCATTTTGACAGGTATATCTGGCAACCCAGCCTGGGCAGTTGATAAGTATTATTTTCAGAAAAGATAGTATTTAGCTTAGCTAAATTTAGCTAAGTACCCATATTATTAAAAAAAGCTTGGGATTTGGGGTGTCAATTTGTGTCTCTGGGGCTTCCACACGCATACAAACTTGGAAAAAAAACTATCCATGCTGTTTTGAGTGAGATACGGTTTTTGAATGTCCTCTTCCTTCAGTCTCCGGGTGAGCTGTTCAAAATCCGCACGGCTTTCTACGTCAATAGCCGAGATGCGGTGGCTAACCGTAGCACATGCTAGCATGCTAGCTTATTCTCAATGGCAAAACACTGCTACAACACATACTAGTTCACCATAATTTCCAAAAGAACTACTCACAATGTCCCTGTTCTGCAGGTATTCCACAAGTGCCCCTCGTTTAGAAGAAGTCTCCCAACTAATCCTGCTTGTACCGACCAAAGTTGGAGAACAGTAGCTAGCTGATGTGATCTTACCTAGCTACTGAGCATGTGCAACTCCCATCAAAGGTAGTCTAGAAGTGAGATGTCTCACTCTGTAGCTAAAACAGAGACCTAAACACAGGGTGAAAACAGGGTCTGCAGCAATGTGCGATACAACCAAAATATGGTGTTTTTTGAAAATGAAACCATGTAAACCTATTCTGGTACAACCTCAAAATACAATGAGCATAATATGGGCGCTGATGACATATTTTAGTAATTTTGGGGGATTTAATACAGTAAATATATTACATATCGCACCTTTAAAAACAACTTTATTGCAAAAAAACAAAAAGAAATCCGTTGTGTATCCATTAATGTTGCCCTGCTGTGCCCTGTTACGTCCTGCTGTGCCTTGTAATGCCGCACAGTGCCCGGCTATGCCATGAACTACTACAAACTACTATTTTTTGTGACTGTTATCGCCACTTCCTTCTAACCCCAATCGGTTGTTGGACACCGCCTACCAAGAGCCTGGGTCTGTCCCAGGTTTCTGCTTAAAACCCTGTTGGGTCCTTGTAAATTCTGGAGTGTGGTCTAGACCTACTCTATCTGTAAAGTGTCTCGAGATAACTCTGGTTATGAATTGATACTATAAACAAAATTGAATTGAATTAATTTTATTTGCCATTTGTAGTGTTTTTGGGTAATTTCACTGCAGTAGGTCCCTCAGGTAGCCTTTATCTTTATATTGTGCTTCTTGTGCAACACATCCAATACTTGAGGCAGTAACTCCATGTTGATAAGTGTTTTTTCTAGATCCTCCACACACGTGAGGGAATCCGTGCTGACCTCTGACCGTGCAGTGTGCAGCCTCCTCCTGTGTTTGGGCTTCCGTGAGAGCAAAGAGTCGGCCTTGAATCCCGAATGTCTCTCATATATGTACAGAGTGAATGTGCATGCTTTGGCTAGTCTCAAGCTGCACAGAAGCAGAACAATGAGGCAGCATAGTATCACTCCCATCACAGTGCTATAAATCCCATAAGTACAGCCTGTCAGGACACAGGAAGAAAAGTAGTTGTCGCTGAGTTCAGTGATGGCTCTCTGAGACACAGAGCTTGGAGTGGAACAGGTGGGCTCCTTGGAGACAACATCCCTGTTCTTCAGTAACCAGTTCCTCAGGTATTGGATTCTACAGTCACAATGAAAGGGGTTGCCAGATAGTGAGACCTTTTTCAGACCAACCAGTCTGTCGAAGAGGCCTGGAGTCAACGAGATGAGGCGGTTGTTCTGCACATCGAGGTCTGTGGTATCTGAGGGAAGATGAGGCAGCTCCATGAGGTTTAAAGAGCTGCAGTTGACCTGCAGGCCATCAGGCAGGAGGGCTGAACATCGGCAGGGTTGACCAGTAGTGTGTGCGCTTAATGTGGCCCAGACAAGGAAGACAGCTAAGCTTAAAGCGGAGAGCATCCTGCAGGATGAGGAAAAGGTTATTCCCTATTTAAACTGTATTTCCAGTTAATAATAGAAACAAGGGGGAGCAAGATGTTATATTGAAGAATTCTAAAACCAGTGTTTATAAAGCTGTGCAGTAGAACAATATTAATATTAAGCAACAAACTGTATCTTCAGAATCTTGATTTAACGGTTTATGCCAAAAGTGAATACATAAATGAGATGGATGATATCAAACACCTCTGAGTATCCTTGAGCTGTGGTAAAGAGATACAGCCAAATGACAGAGTCAATGTATTTGTCAACTTAGAAGTTACCTCTTGTGCTGCCAGTCATCCTTAAAATGTAATTATATCTTCACTGCTGCAGTCCAATGTTGCATTTGAGTAATTAAAAAAATTCTCCTGGACTCAAGGTGTCCCTGTTTCGTAACATGTTGTTAAAACAGAATAATCACCCACCCAATACAGAGAAACGTCAGTGAAAGGAACGCACCAATAACACTGCACGGTTACGGCCCATTTGACATAGAGGAAACCTATCTGCTTAAAGGAGATAAGAGTTTATCTATTAAAAACAGGCGGAGCCTAAACGAAGCTCCCCCACACAATGTTCATTACTGACATCCAATGCAGTCCTGAGGGCACGGGGGGGGGGGGGGAGCAAGAGATATTTTGAAAGCCAAACACTAAATGAGCTTAAGGCCAATGTTTTTAAAAAAATGGAAATTCTTAGATGCAAAGCAGAATGGACAGAAAATCTACAATCCAAGAAGAAAATGTCACACTTCCATAGATCAGAGAAGTGGGTTAAAGCTGAAAGGTACGAACAATAATTTGCACAGGCTGATCTTGTGAGGAATCAACTGTGTAGCAGGTGCATTTTTCACCCATAGGTGGTGTAATGGCACAGTTCTTTTCTTTTAATTTTGTAGCAATTTAATGCATGCCCTCTAGTGGAAATGCTGCAACACTAAGTAATGGAAATTAATTCTGGTGTCTGGAAGTGGAAGATATGGGAGCCTAAAGATAAGGCATTAATGTAAAATGGATTATATTAAAAAGGAGAGAAAAGAAGTTATTGGTCTCATGACTCATATTGATGGCTGACTCAGTGCTCAATAAGATAAAGTATCTTGTACTTTATATACACTGGAGAGCAAAAACAACACATGCGTACCATAAGTCATATATTCGTTTATTTTGCGTTCTCAACATTGTCACAGTTGAAGTTTTACAATAACTGGGGTCTTACTGACTTACTACTCACTGTACAAACAGAATGCACATATAAATGAGGCCATTCTTGTCTTTTCCTTTTTTTTTGTTTTTTAAATGTATCTCACGCCAGACTGAACAGCTTGCAGAAGGATGCTTGTATTAGTCTCTCTGTGTGTGTGCGAGTGTGTGTGTGTGTGAGGGGTTGCATGTACTGTATGAAAAGTGAGCTGGGTGTAAATGGCAGCGGACTTTTAAAGAGTCTGGTCTTTTTTTTTTTATTTCTACAGCAAATGCCAGTTTATGACAGCTGGAGGACAATCGATATGTTCATAAATCACCTCTCTAATGCGTGAGGTGATATATATACATCCTGATCTTAACTGCAGATATCAGAATAGATCATATATACACATTATGTACAGCTGCTTTACCCGCCCCCATCTTGGTCCCTTTACAGCTTCATAACAATACACCCTCCTTCCAAGCAGTTCATCAGTTTGCACACCACAATCCCATATTTACACAATGAAAGCCCTCAGCAACAGAAGTGCAATGTTCTTAATGTTTGTAATGTACACAATGGCTTTGTTGATGAAATGCATGCCGAGCTTCAATAACTACCAGCCTAAACACGGAGCAACAAGAACACTTCAACATCTGGAAGTTCCAAATTAATCAAAACCAAAAATCAAAACGTATAGGCTGATTTTGTTTTTACTCCCCAATTGCTCACAGTGAATAGGACACATGATGATCCATGCAGTGCATTGTTGGGGTACTTTCTCACAAAGAATGACTGTAGACATTTCAAGCACTACAACACACACCAAAATAAACAGGTTCCTCGGTTTACATCTTCCCAAGATTTCAGAATTATAGCAAAACATTATGAAATCAATGGAAAAGACACATTCAACTGATCATTAGTGTCCCATAAGTGATATGTCTGTCATCTGAGCGTTCTTTGTTAACATCTCACATGAGAATAAATGTGTAAGAATAAGCCTGACTTATGGCAATGGTTTTCTTTGTGAATGTTAAAATACATTTACAACCTGAATATTGGAACAAACAGTTTACTGTCACTAATTTACACACTAGAATAGACTCTTATTTGTAGAATGTAGAAAGTTATTCTTTACATATACCCAGTTCACTTGTTCAGTTTGCATTGTGTATAGTATAACTGCATTTCCTGAAAAAAATGAAAGTGTCCTTTCATATGTGCTTATCCAGCAAAATATTTCTGCTCAGCCCAAAGAGAAGCATATTCCTTTTATTAAAATATATATACACATTCCTCTTCCCACTGTGAACTGTGTAAGTAAGTATTTATATATTTTTAAATGAAAAAAGATATTTTTTTCCCACTTAAATCTCATCATAGACAACAAGATAACAGACTTCCACTCTCAGTACAAGTCTGCATTTTCCAACATGATTGCACTTAAACTTGCTATGGTAACACTGATTTGTTATACAATGTGCAGAGGATTGCCTCACATTAACAACATTACATGCAAAAATCACTTACTAGACATTCCACTGAACTCCAAGTCTGTACCTCTCATTAGACCATGAGGACAGCCACACATTAATTTACTGGGAAAGACTCTGACAGGGGTCAAAAAACTAAAATTAAATAAATAATGACGCAACATGAGGAAAAAAAACGCACAAATTGGAGGGACACCTTGCTTGCTGTTAATGTACAAAATCAGTACGACGATATTGCACATGTGATAGAAAAAAGATGAAAAAAATACTTCACTATGTAGGAACTGATTCTATTCACTCACCAAACCTCATCGGTGAATAAAAAACAATATACTAAACAAGGCAAAAGAAGATTTCAAAAGTGTTTCTGTTTTCGATTTCCAGAGTCAAGAGAGCAGCTGTCGCATATTTTAAAAAAGGCAACAGACTCAACATGTTCAACGCGTTCTGTGGGTCCATTTGTAACATTTGAACTGAGCCTCGAAGCATATTCAAAATGTCTTCTCACTCTGAATCTTCATTGCTTTTTACGGTTTAAGCGGCTACAGTATGAGCAGTAAATTAAGATTAAAACAACCACCCAGCCCAGTTCAACATTTGTTAAGAGTTGACAGGGAAAGTTTGCTTTGAGGCTTCAGCTGTGACAGCACAGCGTTTTAAAGCCCATATGCAACAGCTGCCACCCAGAGGCTCCTTCTGATCCATTTGAAAAATTCCAGAATAGATTATAGGCCGCGCTGAATGGGAGTTCACTCCTTTCAGATCTACATCCTGTTACCACAGAGTCAGTATAATACTGATAAGTTTCGCTGATAATAATAATTGTAAGTATAATCTTACAAATTACTTTACGCACAATATACTGTACATGAAGTATTGACTAAATAGATTATGCATTAATAGTTGGCACATTTATTTATGAGAGCTAGGAGAAACACATATAGCTGTCATCTACAGTAAATACAGCACTAGAACTACAATGACTGAGACGGTCCACTAAGTTGTTTAACCTGTCCTTCGATTTAAGTTCATGTGAAATGATTATACCCAGCTTCTTCACTACATATGAGCTCTACGGGTAGCAATTACAAATTGCATTCATATGATGGTAGGTTCTGCAAACCAAAGAGTTGAAAAATGACTTCCGAAAGGCTGTGCACAAGAAATGATGCCATCGATGTGACAGAGAAAACCATGTTCTCGTCTCAGGTCATCTTTCCTCCTGATTATGTGAAGGTAAGACAGGCTATTGAAGGGATGAAGCAGTGTGGAGCGGCTTGGTGAGAGAACACCCTGACGGGGCCATGCCCATGATCAGGCAAACTAGTAGAAGGCCCCTGTTGGAAGAATTAAGTCCGATTTCCATCCTGCATATCAGTTGGACCAGGAGGTGGAAAAGGTGGCCGCGTGTGATTGGGTTCCATCACAGCAGCAGTAAAACACAGTGGACAGGCCATAGAGTTATGCTCTCAGTCCCTTTGGTGTAAGCAGTTGTCCCTCTTTCATTAAGTTCCCTGCTCTTCCTTTCTTCTTGGTGTTAGGAACATCACACTACGGTGCTGATGCCACTGTGTTTAGGTTTGGGTCCGCCAGGTGCCGAACCTGCTTGCTGACTGTGGTGGTGGGGAGCATGCTGGGAGTGTGAGGCGTGTTGGGAATGCTGGCTGTAATGGCTGTGCTGTGAATGGAGGTGTTGGTGTGCATGTGCGGCGTAGCCCGGGTGCTGGTGGTACTGTGTGTGGGGAGGGGGGTGGTAGTGGTGGTGGTGGTGATAAGGCGGCGGGTTCTGTGGGACTTGGCAGTACTGGGAATGGTGGCCGTGGAGTTGCACCGTATTTGCTACCTGTGCTGTGTGGTGCAGGTTGGTCGGGTGGGGCTTGTGGGAAATGAGAGTGGGTTGACCAGGTTGAGGGAAAGGGGAGTGGCTCTGGGATGACGGTTTGCCTCGCTTGCTGCCAAAGAGCGACCCAAGGATGGAAGTCGATGCTGAGTTAGGGACGGAGGGTTGCCCGCGGGGTGCGCTCTCACGTGGCGTGGTGGCTCTCCGGCGTGTGTGTGGACTGCTAATGATGGACCCCTGCAGGCAGGAAAAAAGGTAACAGCATGTCCGTCAGACACCCGGCACAACAGCTACTGAACAAGAGCTACAAGGCACCAGCAGGATGAATTCACATGTTTCTTATTTCTGATAAACAAGTAGCAAAATGTCAAAGGGCATGCAAATGAGAAACTAAAAATGTTTTCATGGTAGGCAGCAGCAACACTAGGAATATTCAGCTTCAAGATGAATGGAGCCAATTTTAAAAGGAGCTCTGCTGTAAAGGAGCTAACTGGCTTGAAACAGTAAATCTGTAACAAGAGTAATTACATTAATACCATTGGGAGCATAAATCATGACATCAACCAGGGGAGAAAAGACAACATTTCATCTTCATTGCAGTCAGTATGCCAAACCCTCAAAGAGTCACACATGCAACTTGTTACAATAGTTTCCACATGCAGAGGATGTGACAGGCAAACTCAGCATCCACACATTAGCATTCAACTAGAAGTCAGAAGGCAGGAGAAACTAAGCTCTTGTGTGCAGACTTCACAACCTGGACACTTTTCCTCCCGTTTCCAACCCTGCTCATTATCCAGGTAGGAATTCTCCTAAAAAAAAAAGAAGCTTTTCTTTTGGCACATGCTTTATCTAAGACTGGAGAAAGACCAAACAACGTCTTTGAAAGAAGAATGAAATTTTCAGGTTTCCAGACTCCAACCCAATACTTGAACACATGGACACATGACATGAAGGAAAGATGAATGAATGAAATCCACCTCTTTATAAGTCCGTGTGAAGCCCATCAGTAGACCTCTAAAGTAGGCTACATTCCTCCCTAAACCTTAACCAAGCATTTGAGTGAAAGTGGGGGTATTAGGGAAAAACAAAGACCCAAAGAGGAAGAGGGGTTTCCTAGTGTCTCACAGAGCTACCACCCTGCCACTGAAAAGAAGAACCAAATGAAAACTGCTTGGATGTGATTGAATGAAAGACAGAGACAAGCGACAAGGGGAGGGATCAGAGGAAGGGTTAGTAGAGTCATGCTTGTTTGAAGATAAAAGTGTATATTGGCCATATAACCAAAACAGGAGATCTCTGGTTTCCAAAAAGTGACAGGATCAGAGGCAGGCAACCCATTCATGCACACTAACTGAGGCAAGCAGGTTATAAGGCATCCCAGGAAGAAAAATAAATGATCCAAACAAATGGACTGAGTCTATGAAGCAAAGAAGGTGTAAGGCTAAAAATAAATGGTGTGTTTTCACAGTGCACATCATCACATAGAGAGTAGCTTGGATACCAGCTGCTTCCAACTTACTTCCATATTGCTGTCTAGTGATCCTGCACTGCTGCGACGCCCCCGCTTGCCTGCCCGAGACATGCAATACCACAGATTAGATATCGACAGCACTCCTGGATCGACTACAGACGTTTAGGCCGCCCACCAGTCCCGAAGGGGGCAGTGCAGTGAATTGTGACTGTGAGTAAGTTCCAAATATGGGCGGGAAGGGGAGAGCGCGTTCAGGTCTGGGAGAGTGGTGGGTGACAGGTGGTACAGTGGCTAACTGTATAGTGAAGTCACATCTTCACGCAGGCTGAAAACTAAAGCTGCATTTTTAATTTCAGTGATTTAAGTTTTAAAACGCACTTCGAACTGCTTAAAAAAATGTAATTCATTTCTATAAATCTCAACAAATAGGGACCCCCCCCATGGGCATTGAGTCTGATATACCAAGGAAATGTCCAGAGTGAAATTTTAACAAAAAATTGCAGGCTATTTCGAAAAACCTTTAAACAGGTTTAATGCCCTGAACCAAATTCTCCCCCATTTTTGAGTTGATAAAACATGAAAACTTGTTTGATAATGTTGTCCCAAGATGTAGATTTTTAAAAGGGTCAAGGTTGCCGAAAAGCCAGTCTCAGTGACAGTCACGAAGGAGGAAACACATCAAAAGCAATACAGTGGTTGTTGCACATGGGATGTACAGGCATATACAGGTCTGAGAGCAAACAGAGCACTTTTGCTGTTGTTAGGCACACTCAGCCAATGATACATGACCAATAATCACACATAAACAGGAAAATACCTGATGTGTATGGAAATAACACCGTAAATACACATGAAATGGGAGTATGGAAGGAAAGGAAAAAGAAAACACTTAACAAAAATGACCCCACTAACATGCCACATCCTGTATCGAAAAACACAGGAGACAGGAGGCGGAGGGACTTCTTCACTGACTGACCTATTATTTTCCATTGAGGTAGTGATCATTAGAACAAAGCATATCGTATTCCCAACTGTAAGGCAGACCCCTGACTGGATTTCATTTTGTTATCAAGATAATCACCCGATAACTTCACATAGCTGTTATCTGTAATGAATGAAATGTACTCTTGCTTCAGAGACAGAGCGGCTGTGCTAAACATTGATATTCATGGATGCAGAGTGACTTTTAACAGCAGACTGAGACTAAATCTTGATCTTGTTGCTGCTTAAGAATGGTACACGACAGCACTGATTTGTTTAGTTCACAAATATACATGAGAGGAAATGGCAAGTGGTGTTTGAATAAAACACAACATAAGATTATCATGGAATGTCTTTGAATAAAACAAACTTAGGAGTGCAAAAGTGAAAAAAGGTGACAATTATAAAACATGGAAATGTTCAGAAATAACTACATGATTAGAGGTGGCAACTGCCTGCCAATTTCTATAACTGAGAAGAAAATAATCCAGAAAAACTGTGTTCCTAAACTATGAACCTCTTCTCAAATGCATCTGTATTCAGTCTTTGAATTGTAAACACCTTTCCGCTCTATAAAACAAAAGTATGCTGAAGTTAAACATCGAAGGACACACCGTGTAGAGCAAACTATCCAATCATGAGTGAGTTAAATAGTGGATTTAAAGGGGAAAACTCTAAAATCAATGTATGGTGCTGTGAAACAACATTTTGCTATTTGTATCCCCTTGATGTCATCACAAAGAGTCAGATGACAGAAGGAGAGTACTTTTCCGTTAAAGCAGCTGGCAAAAACAAAGACCTTTTGGCTGTACCTGCTTCAGAGAGGTCTCGCAGGGAGCTGCTGAGGGCGCTTCTCTTCAGGCCCTCGCCCATGGTGTAGGTGTCATCCAGACTTGCGCGGTTCATGTTCCCGTTGCCAGCTTCCTTCTTCAGACCGGAGCTCTGCGACATGCTGGGCCTCACCACCCCCTTCTGCTTCTCCAGCTCAGCTGTGGAAAGGCGCCAAGGAAAGACTGAGGTAAGTGACAGTGGTTTCGCATCTCACTCTGGCCAGGGAATGACTTTATAAAATGTCTTCTGTAATGTATTCAGCCACCTTTCGCTGTCTGAAACTCACAAACGTCCACTATTGATGTACATCATTTCCCGCATCCTGTTCTTGTATGTCATGATGGAATTGATCTTTGAATGTCCAGAAAAAAAACCTCTGCTCTCCTTTCTGTTAGCCATCCTGTGATCTCTGTAAACATTCTCCCTTGTAAAGTGCTGCTGTTGAGTAATGAGGACCATGCCCTGTTTCTACTTTACACAGCCTGAGGTAGACAGAGTAAGGGGGGGGGGGAAGGCAACTCACACTCTATTCTGTATTTCTCCATTTCCTGGACCTCGGCAATGGACTCTCGTAGGTCGTCTGTGAACTTCTTACGGTCCTGGGGGTTGGGTGCGTTAAAGTTGATGAGGACTTTGATGTCCGCACCTGGAATCACTGATGTAAGTCTGATTCCATTTGGGTAATCTGGGGCAACAAAACCAAGTTAAAACACATTGGGCAAATCTGTCTGAAGTTTGGAGAGTATAAACAATGTCACAGCCCATTGGCTTGAACTCCCTTTTCTGCTGGATGTGTTACTGTGCTGAATCAAACCCTGTGGTGTAAACACTGTAAGCTAACACTCCACAGGGATAAAGACAAAATAAAAGGAAATGCCACTTACACTGATTTTCAAACAGAATGACTTGCATTCCATACAGAGAAAAGGACTGTCTGAAGCTGTACGTCACCGAGTTCTTCTTTTTCTGGAAAATCTTAGTCACCTGAAATCATGCAAAGAGAATATTTAAGGGTTTGTCTAACGAAAGAGAGTAGAGGAGAGGAAAAAGGAGAAGAGATGAGAAAAGAAGAGAGGAGACGAAAGAAGAGGACAGGAAAGGGCTTTTACCACTAGCAGGTCATTGAACAGGAAGATCTCCCGCTGATGCAGGCCCAGCTTCTGGAGCTTGTTGGGATCTGGCACTTCAAACAGACGGCAGTAACACACCAGCCGGCGATGGGGCAGCGACAGCACCTACGACGCAGAAAAAAAAAAGAGCACAGATACCAACACTTCAGAGGTCATTATGGCCTCAGTCCAAAAGATAATAAGGAACAGAAGTCCCCTCTTCCTTTGAGCAGAACTTCAAGGTGTAGCCAAAGGATGACTAATATACTCTTCCTATGAAGAGCATTCTTCACAGCATTCACAGTGATGTATGGGGAGACATGGTGTGATTTGGGGTTTAGTGCCGCCACATCTACAGTCCTGTTTCCGTAAATAATCGCAAATGCAAGTCCACAGCTCAAGATAGTCCCAAAAGCCCTATTTACTCCTGAAAGACTACAGTGCACAATTGTTTCAAGAAATTATTTAGGCTTCCTTTAAAACGAAAGCATATATTATGAAGGAAAAGAATGTGCTTTGTCATAAACCTGGCTCTGGGCCATTAAAAAACTTGGAAGGGACACAAAATATCAATAAATTAAAAAGGTCTATTACCAAAAAGAATATAAGCTTGAACTAAATACAGGTATGAGGTGTGAAAACTACTACCATCAGCTATGTTTGAGGTAGGGAAGTCAGAGAATACTGCGACACAGACAGATGTAACCTGTTAAACTGTTACCCAGTGGAATGATACTGTATAATAAGCACTATTGTATTACAAAAACATTTAGTAATACTAGTGCTAAATCAGCGCACAGCTCCTTCCATAAAAATAATAATGACTAACAATCTCCATACAAATATACAGTATATTCTTTGACTGAGAGCCATGAGCACGGTGGCATGCAGCCAGCAGTGGTGTAACCCTGCTGAGCACAGAATCTAAACAATACAGCTCAATGCCACCCAAGAATTTATGTCTGTCGATTCTTCTGTCTCTAGGGTGCAGAAATGACAGATGAGATGCTTCAGGGGGGAAAGCTTTCTGCCTATTTAGATAATCTGGCTCTAAAACTACCTGTCTGATGTGCGTTGTGCAATGTCCAGGGACTGAGACAGGGAGCCGTGCACACACACACACACAGTGAAATAATGATTGAAAAATGATCAAAAAGAGTGTGGTTTATGGATATTTAGCCTACTTACACATCCCAGGCCGTGGTGGAGTGATCCAATCTAAAAACAGAGAACAACGAAGATGTTATATGCAGCTGCTATGTTAGGATTGTTAAAACTATTGTGTCTGATAACATGACAATGTAACCTCTCCTGCTTATTAATGGATATAAGGATTTGCCCTTGCAGAATGTGCACCTATAGCCTATTAAAGTGGCCATGCAGACGCATACACCTCTGTATACAGGGTGGCGATCTTTCTCTGCTGCCGGAAGTTTGTAATGATGTTGGAATGAAAACAGATCCTCCCCTAGAAGCCCACTCTGAGCAGCACTAAGGGGACCTGATTATTTGGTGTGGTTGGTAAGTCCAAGTGTTTTACTGAGTCTCCTCCTGAGCTTTTAATTTTGCAGCTAAATGGTGACAAGGGATCATTTTTTAATATATGCAATTATTAGTGGCAGAGCAGAAGAGATTCTATCCCATTGGACACCAACTAAAACAAAGTCCTCCAAGTCTATCCCCAGTGCTGCATAGGTTAATGACGCTTTTAACCTTCACAGATGAACGAGACATCATTGCCTCCATAGTAATGCAGAATTGGTGCTCTCCATGCTCCTGAGATGCTGGAGCACAGTCCAAACTAAATATGATAATAGCTCTGGTTCAGTAATCATACACAGAAATAAACTGACTAATGATTAATGAATCAACGGATTATAGTAATTTCTGCCGCCAAATTAACTTGCTGGTTTTAAGCACTTGTCCCTCTGAAACTAAGGAAGAACTATAATGTGCTACGCTGGCAGAAAGTGCCCATTTTTCATCAGACTGCAGCACTTGGTGACATCTCTCAAGGGCTTCGGGTGTGTTAAATTCACCAGCGTGAAGGTCTAAGCCCAGGCATTTGTCCCCTTTCACACAACAAAACCCAAAGGTAAACCAGATTTATTTCTAAATCTCTTTGTTCCCTCTATGACTTAAACTCTGTAAAGTTTGGAGTGAGTAAATAAAATCAGAAAAACAGCATTTAATTTATGGAAAGTCCTTCAAGGCAGATTAAGCTCTATGAGTACTTAATTAAGAATGGTATAAACAATGTTGCATTTGTATAGGTCAAATATGTCATGCCTTAAAAATTAAATTATATTTTAGTGGACTTAGTCAAGTAGGTAATAAACAGAACTTACTGGTTTCTTTCCCACAATGAGCTTCTCAACTTTCTGCACCTGCGAGACGTGGTCTTCGTTGGTCTTGAGCTCTCTCTTACGGATCCTCTCATAGATGCCTACCAGAGTCTCCCTAGGGATATCTTCCCCATCATCAACACCTGGCACACACATTAGGAGAGTGAGGAGAGAAAATAATACTAAACTAGTCTATTTCCTAGAACATTTGTGTAGCACATTTGAAAATAGCAGTGAATACATTTTGGTCACAAATAGAGTATCCCTGCATAATCATATCCGTCATTGGTTATATTACCTCTTAAATTCTTTATAAAGTCCTCCATCTTCATCTTCCTCTCGGGCTTGACGTTGGGGCTGTACATGTCAGTGTTGAGGAGGATGATGGCGAATGCCAGGATGAAGATTGTGTCAGGGTTCCTGAACTGCCGCACCACTGTAGGGTTACAGATGCAGTAGCGCTGGCTAAAGATATGAGACAGGAGAACAATAAAACCCATCTCAATTTACAGCCAAACTCAGACTACATAACACATAGACAGTCATGGTCATAGAGATGAAATATTTGCAATACTGACAGAAGAAAACAGAAGTAGTGCTTTAGCAGGTTCTCTTTATGGATCAACAGATATCTCAACAATCCAGCTGTACGAAAACCTAGCAACAATGACTTGCGTTCAGTATTAAGATCCCAACACAGTAGTACATGCTGTTTCTTAAGTGACACAGGCATATTGTACTGTATGGATGGCTATGTGTGAACACAGCATCAGTGTTTCTTCTCCTGTCCCAATCATTCACCGTGATAATCGGTGACTCGGCATGTCTTGTTTCCTCTGTTTTCTCTGTGCAAATATTGGTTTGTCTCTGCTGTGTTTAAATGCTGTGTCATTGTGTGATCTAACCTGAAAGCTTCGATGAGCCGCTCTACCTTCTGGGCTTCACCCTGAACACGGATATGATTCTGAAATTTCCTGAGAGCCTCGTCCAGCTCCATACTCTGGAAGTCCATTTCATCTACCACGCAGCTGGTACATAAGAGGACAGATGGCAGAAAGAATGAAACACAAACATGGCATACAGCAGTTTTCAGATCATTATCAATTATTTTATATCTTAAGTTGCCTTTGATTCTATCATATATCTCAGTGTTATAAAATAAAACATTTGTGGTCACATTTGTGGCTTGAGTAATTCTTATCACCTGTAGGATTGTTATAAAATGGGTTTTAGGGAGCCTGATTCATGCTTTTTTTTTAAATAAATAAATAACTTGAGTTTTTTTTTTTTTTTATAAACAATGGAGGGGGGAATCGTACTTACTCCAAGACATCTCTGTTGAACTGTTTTTGTCGATTGCCGAGAAATTCTCCAATCATCTGCCGGCTCAGCCCCTTCCTCTGCAGCAGGAAGTGAGCCACACCAACCGGTGTGTCAGGGATGAATCCCCTCTCAGTCAGGTACTGGATACCCTTTTCCGGCTTCCTGATAAATCCAATATTTAGATACAGGTAAATAAAAAAAAAACTGGAGAGAAAAATCTCCTCCTGTTTAATCGATTAATTCAAAATTCTGAGAAAATACATAAAAGACAACTTTTTGAGGTGTCTTCTACAATTTGTATTAAAGTATTCTTAAGGCATGTGTATTCTCTAACTGACTATAAATGCCCCTTTCGGTTACATCAGTCTATATTATAAAGAATTACAAAGTAATGTTGTCACACTGTAGTCATATACAACAGACAAGTTAAATATTTATTTAATGCAAATATTTTTCTTAATCACTGCAAACAACGGTCAAGCGCCTGCTCCACCTGAGCCGAGTACCTACTTGTTGAAGAGATTCAGGCCGATCCGGTAGTGTCTCTTGCGAATAACATCATTACTGAAGATGGGCGAGTCCCAGCTGTTGCGAGTCTCTTTGTGGTAAGTCTGCTTGCTGAGCGTCTGCTCTCGAAGGCTGTCTCTCGACGAGGACTCGGAGCTGCAGTTGATGGTGTCGTTAGAGTTGGATGTGCTGTTGATGCTGTCGTTGTCCCCGTCCGAGAAGTCCGATTCGGACTTGCTCTGTCTGTTGGCTGAGCCGTTGATGGCTAAGTGGCTTTCCAGCTGCCGCTGGCGGTGGCGCAGAGGTGGCTCATCGTCGCGGGAGGAAGCTCGGGGCGGGGGTCCGTGGGAAATGTGTTTAGGGCTCGCCTGGGATGACGTTACAATGTGGCTGTGCGGTTCATACACAGGCGGCCGTTTGACAGAGCCCCGGTCAGACCGGTCACTGAGCTCTGCAGAGCTGTCACTAGGAGGTTCTATGGTCAACAAAGGAAGATGGTCCATTCTAAGTCGCTGCTCTTGGCACTCTAGAGAAGGAGTGCTGCGGCAGCTCGTGTCTGTGTCACGACCCTCATCTTTGGGGTCAATAGGCCAGTAGTCCTGGGACGAGTTGACTGACCGCAACCGCAAGTCTGATTCTGTGCTGGAGGGCTGGTCCCCTGATCTCGACAGAGCAATAGAGGGGGACATGTCCTCCTCATCGATGAACAGAGTGACATCGCTATAGGATGCCAATGTTTCGTCGTGCATTCGTCCAGCTGCCCTGCGGTGGGACTTCACTTGATAGGGCACTTCCCTTTCCACCTTGGAGCAGCCCATGGTCTCTGGGTCAGGACCCTCATCGCCCTGAAGGCTGCGACAGTTCAGTGCATCATCTATCGACTCAGCCAGAGATTTCACCTGCCTGGAAAAGGCGTCCTCCAGCTCCGTGATGGCATCTGTCAGGTCGCCTTGTGGGGCTTGGTGAGGTGCCATGTTGGACTGTTGGTGGACCTCTATATCTCCACATTCAGACTTCACCATGGACAGCGGGGTGCCATCCTCTGTCATGGACACCTGTCTCCCTTCAAAGTAGGAGCTGTGCACTTTCTCGGGGCCCTCAAACGAGAGCTGCATCCTCATGTTGGAGAGAACAATGCGTCTGGACATACGGTTCTCAGACATAGAGCTTCTGAGACGTTCAAAGTTCTTGTTCATCTGATACTGCCGGAAGGCTGTCTGGATGGTGCGGGCCGCATGCCGAGTTATGAATCGTCCACCATATTTACGTTCCAGCATTTCCACCTAGAGAAAGAGAGTAAATAAACTGTGAAACTGTGCTACCCATGGACTATATCATTTAAGTTTTCTTAGATATAGAAACGTCATCCTTCTGGATGTCACTGATAATCTGCTTCTTCCAGTTGTCAGTGGCTCTGTGACAAAATGTAATAACAACTTTTCCTGCTTTATTTGTACCATGAATGTTCTCACACAGCTGGGTTACTGATAAGTTACCCACACACAATTCGTAATTGTTCAAAAAGAAATTGCACTTTTAATCTTGTGATACAAGAATGTAAGAAACTTGGACCAACGCCAAAGCAAACCATTCAGCAAGGCTACTTTGGAATACCTGTTTGTCCTGGAGGTCAAAAGGAGTCATACTTCCGAGAGGAGGGGCCCCCGTGATGGCCCTCCTCAGCCTGCTTGCGGGGGGGTAGCGATTGCTGGAGTTGGGGCGGGGGGTCTTTGGGGCCCCGGCTGGACCCCGTGGGTAAAGGGGGTGAAAATCGTCAGGGCTGAGGGCTGGCCCTGGTCCGGGCCCTGGCCATGGGCGGCTCCACCATCCCGGGAAAGGGCCACCCATTGGCCTTTTCTCCCCTTCCACATGGAATGAAGAGCAAAGGGATGTTTAGATATTTTATCTTCTTGCTACTATGATTAGACAATGGCTGCTTAGTCGTTTTTACTGAAGTTTATCAGGTTAAGGGGGCTTTTTCCGGATCCATCTTTCTCCCATGTCAGGCAAAAAATGTTAAATTAGGGAAATATAGCCTAAGCTGCTTTAATAAAACAGTAAAATGAGTACCATAGTCTCTTTTGTCAAATATGCAAACAAGTATAGTAGTATAGAAGTGAACTGCAGTGTGTGTACATGTCTGGGTTGTGCTGATTTTACATCTTACACAGATATACAATAAAACCCACATTTCATTTATAAGCTGCCTAATACTAATATACTGGTATATGACAGTCAATGTGCTATATTCAAAAAACCCTAAGATGCCACGCAAACACTCCAAATACTAAACACATTGAGTCATCAGTTGTCCTTGAGGGATTACTTCTTACACAAATAACGTTAAAAAACAAGGTTACTCACTCACTCTTACATTCTGCTGTATTACAAGAGGACTGCTTATTACGAAAAGAGCGTCTATTTTCAATAAATTGCCAACTCTTCCTCCATATCTTGTCCACCATTCTTTCAGTCAAGTGAAGTCCAGAGTACAAAGGGTTGTCCAGGAAACTAAAGTTTATGCCACCTTATGGACCAATCAGCGACCAACTGGAGTTACATCATGTTTGCCGGAGTGACGACACACTGTTCCAAAACATGTTACAAAGTCCAGTTTAGAGTAGAATGACAGAGCAAAAACTTCAATGGTCCCTTAGAAATAGCTGAGATGTGGGTGTTTGTGGTGCCCACCTGCTCAATAAAGAATATATTACACTAAATCTTGCCCTTCGTGGTACAGTGCTCTCACTGTCAACCAAATGTGTTTGAACTGTGGCTTGACACACCCATACAGTGTACACAATCCACTTCCTTCATTAGACAGCCTGAAATCAACATTCTGCAACAACAGCTTGCAAGCAAACAGCAACCAATGCTGAGTGAAAAAAGTGGAATTGAATATGGTTGAAAGTTCAAGCAGCAGATGTATTTGTAAATTCCTTTTGAGACCACAAGAGTAAGGTTTTACTCAAAAGTGAATTCATATGAACTGGTTTGCAAGTCTACTACCACAGCATGCCAATAAAAAGTTCACAAAAGATAGTCAGTCAAGGTTCACTATAGCCTATGAATGCTTAAAGCCTGACAGAAATTTCAGGCTCGGGCATGTTGCCTACCTCAGTCTGCTAGAATGCATACTTCTGCATACTATTTTGGAAATTTGAATCTAATTTACAACCAACACATTTTCCCTTCTTGTCTGCTGATTCTTTATCTAACAGAGAAAGTGCAATGTAATATAAAGTAAATATAAACCCAACGCCTACTATTACTGCTTACACCTCAGACAATTGAACAAATTTGCTTCCCTGCAAGGGCTTCAGACACTTCCGTTTTCTAGACCAACAGAAATGCTCTTGGAAATAACCTTTTTAAAAAAAGGCACTTCTGCTTTTAAAACCAAACATTTGAGAGTGAAATATTAAAACACATTGCCATGCTGGCTGCCAAACTACCACCAATTATTGTAGGCAGCATCTAGAAATTTGGTAATTTGATCCAAAATTGTGTTAGAAAAAAATATCACATCCTTAAGTAGCACAAGTGTACACGTCCACTGAATGCTGCAGCACATCACATTAAGTGACTTCCTTCCCTTTTGACCCATTCAGGGTCAGACACAGGAGAACTTCAGGCCCGGGGTACACATGATGGTACACATTACAGGGCCAATAGAGAACGCCTTTATGCTGCCGGACCAACATAAAACCTTGGACAGCACAGTGAAAATCATACTTTACTGCATAAATCCCCATTGGGACGAATCTTTCCAACCATCTGTCGTGGCACACTGTGACGCCGTCATCCGTGGAGTTAGAAGACACACCTTGCGTGCTGTCACAGCACCAGAGTACAGCTGGTTGTAATTTGAAGTTTCATTATTTCTTCATTTTAAAATTGATAACTGACCTGGATAAAGTGATGATGAAAGAAAGCTTTTGGGTACAGCAGTATATTCAGATTAATATAAGGAAAGCCTATGTGACTTGTGAGGACTGACCACATAAAAAATAATTATATTCAGCTCCAAGGGCAAATTTATGGAAACAAGAGAGTAATTCAAATTTGTAATTGCATATTAAATTTTTTTTCAAGAAACTTCAGGCAAAAATATGATAATATAGTCAATCAATATTCATGTAACAAATGTCTCAACAGCTACTGACCTGATTGCCATGAAATTTGGTACATATAATCCTGCTCCCCTCAGGATGAACTGTAATAACTTTCTTTGGTGATCCCCAGACCCTATATTTGACACCATCATCAGGTCAATCTGTCCAATATGTGATTTAAAGATACCTGCAAAACTAAGACATTCCTATAAGCCTAACCTGTACTTTTTGTTAAGTGCTATATGCAAACGATAGCATGCTAAACTAAGATGGTAAGCATTATATTGGCTTAGCATTAGCATGTTCGCATTGTCATTGTGAGAATGTTTGCATGCTGTGTTAGCCTTTGTTTCACTATATTGTTTTCCTGCTTTGCTATTTTGTTGGGAGTAATTGCCTTTCAATTGTTCTGCCTAGTTATGTAATTATTTGCGAATCAAAATAAACTTAAATTCATGTAACGGGACAACAAATCTGTGGAACTGTGAATTGAGTACACATTAAATAACTGAACAGTTTTCATCTAGGGTTGGCTGTCTCACTCAGTCACCTCCAAAAACACAAAATACTATATAGCTGTAGTACTGGCTTTGACTCTACCCAATGGACCCGGAGCCAGCATCTTTTCTTCCATTTTGTTCTTTCTGCTTCACTTTCCACCGATCAAGCATCAAGACTCCAGAGGAAAGGAAAGAGTGCGCAAATAAGTGCTACAGTACTTTTTTTGCTCTGAGGTCATTGAATACTCCACAGAGTGAGGTCAGTTGTTCATGATGGCGGGAAAAGGGGGAAGGAAAAGAGAACAGCATTTTAAGAACTGATATTTTAAGCTGTGATGGATGTTGAAGGAAAAAAAAAGAGCGAGTGAACTACAGCAGAGCAGGAAGTTGCATGACGTTATTCCAGAGATACACATGGTTCAGACAGAACTCTGAAAAGCCTGTTTATCGTTTATATGACACTAACACTATGGCACTTTGCACAGTTATATCATATAATTTTTTTTGAGTTATTTTTTGTATGTTTACTGTCTGAGTTTGTTTTGCACTGTGTCTAAGACAATGTGCTGTCATAACAGACAAAGTTTTCTGAATCTGAATATTAACATATTGTATCCATACTGTACGAGGACTGTAGAACCAGTGTTGAAAGATGAAGGATGAGCCAATGACGTTTCTCTCCGGATCACTTCATGATAGTGACTGTACCGTCCTTGAAATATAATCTCACAACATGCGCAACAGTGTCTGTCGCTCAGTCTGGCTCGTTATCCACCAGAAGCCTCTGTTAGTTCTGATGTAGGCATGGATAAGCATGTCAGCTCAGCTGGCAGTGATTTCCAGCCAGGGGATCCAGGGATTTGGGGGGGGGTGAATTGAAGGGGGGGGGGGGGTTAACCATCTTTTTTTCTCTCCTCCTTTCCTCTCAACACATCCTGAACAAACAGGCCCAGGCCCCTGCCCAGGCCTCAACCCGTACCATCAGTTGGACTTGAGGGAGAAACATTCCTCCGTCCCGGAAAAGAGGAGTCACATCTACAGGAGTTCTGGGAATAGAAGAAGGCTAATGAAGTGCAGGCTGAAACTACGGAGGAAGAGAGAGCTACAGTGTGGAACTAACTCCCAAACCAAGTCACAGAGAAGACGGAGAAGTCTACAAACTGCTTTGTGCTTCCATGTTTTTCTAATCAACTTCTAATTAGTTTTTTTTATTTAAGATGGTCTTAAAGTATTAAATTATTATTAATTATTATTATCAGTATTAAAAGTGTAACTGATTGAAAGGAGCACTATGCTAAATATTCATAGAAAATCTTTCCACATGCAATGCGTTCACAGGCACAAAACAAATCTGAATCCTCCTCACCCACCAGTTTAGACTTGCCTTTGACTGTCTTTTTTATTTATTTCTACTTCATAGTGTTTTTACTGTCCTTGAATTGCAATACCAACATCGTTGAGAAGAAAGTCTGATCTGCCTGCTGAGGCTTATTTTGGTTCGTGAAGTACGAACGGCAGATGGTGTGGGAAATCTGATTCCTTCACAAGATAAAATATGCATAACAACACAAACGCAATAGCCTGACAAGCCAGACCCACATCAAGATGTTGGGTCTGGGAACTCACCATTGGCAGGGCTCAATCAGAGGGGCGGGATAAACGGCTGTCTTTCAAATATCCTCTGCACGCAATAGGCTAGTGCTACAACCAACCAGAGCAACGCTAGTTGATAGATTCAACTTTTGCCGTATCCGGTCGGCTAAACTCCGAACACATCTTCCTTTTTTAAGAATGACATCAGTGCTTAACTCCAAGTCTTCCAGAGTTGCAACCAAAGCTGAATTGAAAGACCGTTATTCGCCAGCATCAGCCATCTTCTTTGTTTTCAAGTTACAGGGATTCTGCCATCCTTATGTTAAGCCCGCCCACTGACTCCCTACACAATGTGATTGGCCTGAACAGAATTTGGTTTTTCCAGCTTGCAAGTCAACGGAAAGTTGCTAGACTGACTGTATCTGCAATTTACATTTGCTGGCGCTAAGGTGTCTAAATTTCTAGCCTACAAACGCAACACATATGAATGAATTGTAAGATGTCCAGGTTTAAGGGATAAGTCTTTATGCGTGTATGTTAACATACAGTGAACTGACCTTTAAAATCAAATTAAACATAACTTCTCCCCCCACATGCACTGGTCACATGTGCACTGGACACAACAAAAGCAGATGCTTTCTCTCTATTCATAGCAACTCAGAGAGCTCATAAATACAGATGCATGCACCAGACCTCACAACACAGATGTGAGGAAATCAATTTAGCAGGTAAAAAGGTTAGGGGTCCACACAGTAACATGTTAATGAAGTCCAGCATTAAAAAGTAAACCTCGCAGTAAACACTCAGGTATATTTCAGCACCAATAACCACACTAATGGCTGATTCTGTAATGGCTATGACTAGACAGTGAGGAGCAGGTTAGGGGTTTACTGTTTGACACCGCTGCAAACTGGAGAGCTGCACTGGCCAGCAGACTGACAGTATCACTCTTGAGAGTTTGCAGCAGACGGAATATAGTTGCCTGGAGCCTTATACAGCTTGTGGCTGATAACTACTGTAAGTTGTAAACTTTAGTTTGAAAGCTTTAACCTGGGTGTCTCTACCAATCAACGGTCATCTGCCGTCCAATCTGGCCAGAAACCGACTTTGTCTTGGATGTACTGGATGAAACAGTCTTGGATGTACTTGAATGTACCCGCATGTACACTTGAGTGCTTAATGGCTTCAAACTGCATGTACAAATGACCCTTCTTCTTACTATTATACTTATGAATAGCATGTGCAAGCGCGAAGGTATTAAAGGTATTCCTTGAGTACTCAAATCACAACGTATTGAAGATAATAAGCAGACGTAACATTATGATGACTAAGTGAAAGACACCAGATTTTTACTACATAAAGCCTGCTGATTATTGAGAAGTAAGAGTTTTCAAGATGACTTGAAATAAAAAAAGCTTCATCAACACTCACAGATGCAGCAAATTAAAACATACACCACTGCAAGTGTGATGAGTGGTTTGCGGTTTTGTTGATGCCATCAACGTACTTGTTAATTTAAGCAATCAGAAATCAATACCATTCCCCTGTTTACTGCCGGGCCTCATTCTGTCTGAATCAAAGGCGTCCCTGCTCCTCCCTCCTGTCAAGACTCACACAACAGCAACAACTACAGAGCCACTGTCATTATCTTTCAGTAATGAATAATTTAACAATCACTACACTCAGCACCTGCCCCTGAAGAACCAGCTATGAAAAAGCCCACAGTCGCGGGCAGCAAGCGGGAAGGCCACGACATAGCACAGGAATGCTCTTCAGCCAAGCGGGGGGGATTCTGTACAGTAAGACTGAACACAACACAATAGCATATGGTGACTCAGAGAGGGGACATGCTTTGTTTTCCACTGAGAGAATTTTGAAATGGCAGATCCCGCTTTCATGATCATTCATGATCTTCACATTATCATATTACTCCTGTGATCTTCGAGGGTGGATTATGTGAAAGCACAAAAGAAGCAGGTTAAGTCATCATGTGATCTGAGCTCTTTAACACACACACACACACACACACACACACCACACACACACACACACACACACACAACACACCCCCACCACACACAACCACACACACACACACACACACACACACACACACACCACCCACACACACACCACACACACACACACACACACACACCTGGTGTAACCTCAGCCAATGACAAAAAAATTACAAGGTAAAACAAATTTACAGTCTCCAATTATTCTTACCAGCCATTCAGCTCCAGTTCCAGCAGCGACTGGGTTTTCTCTGAATTACACTGCAAACACCACATGCTGGCCAGCACTCACAAGACGATGTAATCCAAACATTAACAGTCCCCCTCACCAGTCCGTATTACTGCCTAAACGCTTTCTCTAACAGACAAACACATTTCAAAACTGCCGTCTGCTATTGCTTGTAGCTGTCTTCTTCTTGCAGACGTTCCCATTTCTTTGCAGTGTGAAAGCAGCTCCCTATGGAGGGTAGGACTACATGTTTAGTGCTAAGTGGCAGTCTGTAATCTCTGACAGACAAATGGAGATCTTTCTTTTACTCTTTCTTTCTCTCTGTCCTTCGTGTGCCGGGCTGGTAGGAGTATAAGGGGGGCGGAGGCTGGGAGACAGGGGAGTGTGGGTTTTTTGCCAGGCCCTGAGCAGTATGGAAGGGGGCGGGTGCAAGGATGGGGGTGTGTGTGAGCGTGGTTGCTCTGTAGCTGGGTAGAAGGAGAGAGAAGGGGATGAGATACCTCCTGCACAACACTAATCAAGAAAGAAGGGGATACACAAATGACCGTGGAACATGGGACGTGGAATAGAAAAGAATCCCCTTTTTTACAGGTCCAGACAGCAAGGGGGGTTGGGGGGAATGATAGATAAAGAAAGGTGTTAAAAGCACAAAGTGTTTGAAGGGGGGGAGGAGTGACAGCTTGGTCCAGGTGCATGAGTATGGTAGATAAGTTCTAATGGGATTGAATGGAGAAACAGTTAAAAGGACAAAATATGAGGTGACGGTGGCATAAAGACAGAAGATAGTGTCAGAGGAAACGTGTTGGGAGTGCTTGAATGTCAGAGGTACCTTTTGGTAGCCTTTTTTGGACAAAGCAAAAAGGACTTAGTGGGTAGAGATGGCCAATATAAGAGAGCGACTATTTTTAGAGCCTTTCAGGGTTGAGAAGTGACTGTTATGATGTGCACTAAGAAAAGAATCACAGAGGATTCTGTCTTTGTGCTGCAGAAAATCACTGTCAAGCAGAAGTTTTCCACCATTAGCCCTTCTACTTTCATCCTCCTTTACATCAGCATTGTTTACTTGTATGGATATGTGATTCTGCTAAAATGCCACCTATATTGCACCATAGTTGCAAAGCTCGCCTAGACTTCCGTCCAGTTTCAAACTTGCAGCAGACCCCAAACTGATGGTGCCTCGTCTCTGTGTTGTTGAGACAGGCCAGTGACTAACCCACCCCTCTGAGAGCAGGGGGTTGGGGTAAACAGCCCCCAAGTCAAAGGTATTTTTCTACCTAATGCAACAACAGGCACAGGAAAGAGGAGAAATGGCTCCCACATGGAGCCAGTTTACAGGGAACACACACACACACACACACACACACACCCACACACACAAAACCACCACCACACACACACACACCACACACACACACCACACACACACACACCACACACACCACACACACACAACACCACACACCCACACACACACACACACACACACACACACACACACACCACGGGGGATGTCTTCTAATTACAGGTCTTCAACCCTAAAATGATCACCTTTCCTAGTCTGTTTTCATCTTAGACTTCAAACGAAAGATGCAGAATGAGAGACTAAAAGTATAAAGTATGCATATCTTAACATGTGTTATGGATCCCAGCTGGGATTTGTGCACAGACTTACTTGCAATGTGTGACTCAGGCAGAATGATTAGGTGTAGAAAGTCAGACAGACAGTAACTGGCCAACTAATCTATTTCAATTTGAGACCTTGGCCCTGGACTCTGTTGACTACAGCTGCTAATGCCTTGTGGAGCTGCAGATACTTGACTCAACTTACACATCTCACCTATCACGCAATCTCATCACTCTTACTGAAAACAATTCATTCGTGAGTGACAGCAAACAAAACAAACACTTTTTTTTTTTTATTTCATTTTGTTATCACCCAAGAGGCACAGATGGAGGCAGACATTTATATTTTGAAATGTGTGGATGATATTAGATTTTAGCCCCGGTGCAGGCTTTGTTGTGCTGGCAGACCACAGGGAGCAGCTAACAAGACGTTATTTGTTTGGTAATGACATATGAAGTAATATCATGGTCTCATTTTGCAGTCAGGCCTGAGATGCTACCAAGCCCCAAGCCTGTCGTGATCGTTTCAGCATGAGGCTCAAGGGCAGCATCAGTTTAAGCTTTGAGGAGAGCTCTGCTGAAATTATCTAATTAGATGAATACCGGGTAAAGCTGTGAAAGTTAGCAAAAACTCAGGACACTTGGTAAGCCTGTGCAATTCTCTCTGTCTGGCTGCCTCTGCGTCTCCCTCACTCTCCTCTAGTGTTACGGTCCAGTCTAGTCGTCCTGTCTGGTGAAGGCCCACTCCATCTCCTGGCTGCACAGCCCTGCTCCAGCATGATGTCATTGAGAATTCCAAGCAGAGGCCCACTCTCTGCTCATAAAACGCCATTTCTTCAACTCAGTACATATGGGCTTTCTGCATTTTAGCTCCTACTCTATCACCCCCCACCCCCACCCCTTGCAGTTCCACAGCCCTTCCTTCTTTTCCCTTCATGTTTTAGTGTGAGGAAAGTTGGATACATTACATTTGGAAAAAGGCCAAAGAGGCATCCACAGGTCAGCTACACACAAACACCTATATCAGGTGCATTCCCACAGCAATAGTAGAGACTGAGAAAAGACAGCAATGGAAATGTTACCAAAGGAAATGACAGGGGAAAGTTTCCTGGAAACTTAGTCACAAGACGCTATGGGCTGTCTACATGACATCATCACCGTTTCTTATTATCTTCTTTTGCTGGATGCTGAGCGACTTTTAGACCTGGGCTAAGAAACGGAAAATAAAATGAAAACTCAACCCTTGCCTGGTCTGGAAACAATTAGAACAGGCTGATGTCATAGTTTGATACAACAGCATACTAAATGAGATGCAGTGGCCCGGCATAGCTTTTGTGAACACAGAGGACTTTGTATAGGAGGGAAAAAAGAAAAACTATTTTCCTATGAATTCTCGGGAACAAAGAATTTGTGTGCATAAGAAGGATCTGGCAGCAGATGTATAAATAGAGCTGAAATTAGAGTAATTAAAGGATATGCTGCCTCTGCTCATCACATCCTGGCGGCAAAGCTGGAGCAGATGTGTTGCCCGTGGGATCCTGTGGGAATGATCAAAGATCATCAGTGGCAAGTGATGCCTGAGAGGCTTTTCTCGTTATTCTACATCACTTTGTCATTTCAATCTGGACAGAAACAATCTGCTTGTCCAGACACATGGAAACTGAAGGCTGAACTGCACTTCTGAGATTAGTTTTGGGCCATCAAAACATTATTTAGGAATAGTAGTAAACAGGCTTTTTTGCTTCTTGTCGACAATTAAATGAGAAGATTGACATCACTCTCATGACTCTAAATATGCGCCTATAGCCAGGAGTTGGTTAGCTCAGGTTAGTATAAAAACTAGACAGCTGACCAATGTTTGTTAAACATGTGACTTCTTATTGCTCAAAAGTATCAGTTTTATATCTGTATCATAACCCAGGCAACGTATTTGCACTAGTATTAAAATATTCCAGACAATACCCAGCCCTACCAACAGCCAGTTTTAAATGGCACTTGGGTAGCTTTGCTTTTGCTTGTTCCGTCAGTGTTTGCGTGGGTTTCCTCTGGTTTCTTCTTACATTCCATATGCAAGTCAGGTGGGGTGGAGACTCTAATTTGCCCAAAGACTTGTCCTGGACATTTCTCTGCCATCCTCAAAATGACTGAGTGGGCAGAGAAAATGCATGAATAAAATGACACCCTTGTGTTGAGAACCTAGCAAACCTTTACTTAACAACGCAACCACATGTCTGTTCACTCCTTTTTGTTTAAGAAAAAAAGTTTTATGAAACCATGGCAAATATAAGACTCTAAAGCTGTACTTCCCCAGATTGCATGTGTGTGCTATCTCTCCCTCTCTATAAAAGGCAGAAATAGGTTTTGTATTGTTTACTGTTACCATTATTAGAAGTAGGCCCTGTTTGTCCATTTACAATATTTCCCTTCAGTTCACTCCATTACCAGATACCATATTTCTCTGAAGTTCTTCAGTGTAGCCCCACCCCAGCATAGAAACAAAACAGCACTATTCTCCCCTGCTAAAAATAGACCCATGTGAGGTGACACACTCTGGTAAACACTCTGCAAGGGAGACTAGCAATGCTCTGAAGAGCAAGAGGAAGAATACACATTAACAACAGAGAATGGCCACTTAATGTCCTGCTGATTTCATCTCAGCATCTGTTCCTTGGTGGCAAATCATTGTGCGAAGCTTTTCAATGACATTGTAAAATGTTGAGGTCCGATGGAATAGTGTGAGACTTAGCCTGGTGTCTCCAGTGGTTGGTGTTCAGAGCAGCTCTGACTGTAAATGTGACAAAAGCCACAGCGAGTAAAAATACCCAAGTTGGTCATGATGGATACAGCAGCGAGATACCGCAGCCAAGACCAACAAAACAGGCCTGACATGATGAGACTCACTTCCCAGTGGGCTCTCAGAGTGACAGTGCCACCCACTGGTTAGAAATGATACTACATGTCCCCTTAAAGATGTATATACCAGGCCTTGGGGCCGACATGTGGCAGTGATGTCATTCAGGACTTCTGGGGTCACATGTTTTTCATATTTACAAGTCGGGAGGGTGGCTGGGTTATTCAAAGGCACCAGGATGTAAAAAGACCAGCTTTTTCTGGTTGGGAGATTGGCTGCCAATGGCGGGGACATGTAGGGGGGGGGGGGTTGGTGCAATAATCTATTTGGGGCAGCAACAGACTCACACCTGTCTCAAGTCACAGAGAGAAAGTCCTGTGGTTGACATTCACTACATTCACTAGATGACCACCCGCATGCCTTCTTCATTACCAATTGTAAAGATTACCTTAAAAAAGATTTGTATTTATATATACCATACATTTTGTATTCAAGACATTACCTTTTCTGTTCTTTTAATGCAATATTGTAAAAACGTGTACGTAATTGGACAACTTGTGCACTCTTGCAATTAACTATGTTTTTTAAATCACTGAACATATCAAGTAAATGGGCATATTTTAAAATACAAAACTACTACTACTGCCAAAAAAATAAAAATAAATAATCAGACCTCTCCATCAATTCAAGCCCCATAACCATAAAGTATCTGCCTCCCTGCCTAATGGCACCATGGTGGCCAATCAATCATCGCACAGGCTCCCATTTTGTATAACATCAACCCACCACTTTTAAAATCACATCTCTTTGCTGCCCTGATTCCAGAACTGATTTCCAGGAACGATTTATCAGCATAAACCTAGAGAACAAAACAAAATATCCATCCCTTGATAAAAACCAGACATGTTTCTAAAGTAATTATCCGTGTGTGTGTGTGTGTGTTTGTTTGTGTGTCTGGCATTGCAATCAATTTAAAGCTGTGAGCTACACGTAAATTACACTATTGAACTGGGTAAATTGACTGGAGGGCTTACAACGATGATAATAATTGCCGTTTCAATCAGATTCCATTCATTTTCAACTGCATCAGTGATCAGATAAATAGCTAATGATGTTGAAGATGCGTTGCTTAATCATTCAAATCAGTCACAAGATTATTTTGGCAGTAAAGTGTGAAATAGTGTATTGGTTTTAAGCTGGTTGTAGTATAAACATGTTTCTAATAGGCAAACAGACATGTTAATTGCTCGGAAAGTTTTGGACTGATACGGTCTTAAATTAGGGATTCAGCATACATGTTAATACAATAGAACCACATCCTACTACATAATATTCCAGCACAAATGAGAGGTTAATGTTGAAGAGAAACAGATAAAGGGAGGAAATAGATCCACACCTCTACACTTCTACATAATACTAAAACTGTGATAGCTTACATTCCACCACCATTCACCTCTCCACACACACAGCTGTGCCTTTGTAGCATCCAAAGCCCACGGCAGAATCACTAGGGCTATTGAGCGCCGAGGAGCACCTCACGGCTCGGCCGTCTACACTGGCACTGGCCATTGTTTGGGTTGGCATTGCATATAAAGGCAGCTATTCTCATGTTCCATAACACCATTCCAGTCTTTGATTCAGGAAAACACAGTAACTAAACAACAGGGGCTGTACTGTAGTGAAAGCTTTGACATCAATATTTCAGACTTGGGGAAAATATATATATATATATATATTATATATATATATATATATATATATATATATATATATATATATATATATATATATATAAATATTTGTTGCTTTCTTGTTAGTTCATCATTCTGAGTCACTTTCGGTTTCTGCTCCACTGGCAAGTGAAAGTACAAAACGTATTTCGTTTTAATGGCCCTCATTAGTCTGAGTGATAGAAACATTCAGGAAACATAGTGTTATTTTAGGAGAAAAACTGGAGGACTGGATACAGATGTGACTAAGTGAAGGCAGCTATATGGAGGATCATGATCTGTGGTGCAAATACGGTTAAGTCACCTGAAACTACAATATTCACATCATAAATGTCAACACGGAAACATGTCATGCTACAGAGGAGCCCTTACTGTAAAGGTATACCTTATTTCAAGATAAGATCTATTGTAGTCCCGCAGGAGGGTCTGGCTAGTCCACACAACATTCCGGGATGGGAGAAAAACATGCTCTGTTTTTTTCGGATTTCTTTCAACCAATCACAAACGTCTTGGGTGGTGCTAAGCGCCGGACTGAGCAACGACGCATCTGCACAACAGCCTCGGGAGGGAACTTGTTTTGGTGGAACATGTGTACATTTAAAGGTTGTTTTAGTGGTGCAACAAAAAACTCAGACTGGACAGATATTCTAGCGAGCGGTCTAGATTTACCCTGCAGAAATCGGAGGAGCAGTTAACCAAAGTCATCATAAATCCACCACAGTCTAGTATTCCAAAACAAAGAAAGTGGAAGGTGACAGACATCCGTAAGAAAAGACACAAATCCGGTAGAATTTCCGGTGGCAGCATTGCAATCCCAGACGTAGAACGTTGTGGACATAGACAAGGCATTTCATCAACTTTTATAGGGCAGTAATAATAAAAGAAATCCGACTACATCAGTTGAACTATAAAAATCTCTTATAGCACTCACAAGCAAATCTAAATGGATTTGCTGCTGCATGTTCACCAAGTAAGAACTTTCTTCCTTATGCTCGTGTTGACTTCCCGTCAAAATTGAAAATTAACACTTTTGTTGACGCTTTTTATCTTTGTTTTTAACTTTTTCTTAAACTTTTGTCCCTTTTTCACTTTGTAACACTAACTAATTAACTTTAGCAGTTATTAGTTTATTTTAGGAATTTATGGCCAATAAACCTAATTTTTAGGAAATTATAACTAATGTTTGAGTTAGAAAAGCAGAAATTAGGAATTATTTAGACTAAAATCAAAGGAACGTATGTTGATGGATAATCACAGACTGGAATATGTCAACTTTTACTCATTACTATTTGGAAACCACTTCATTTTGGTTTTCAAATGCTATAAAATTGAATAAGACACCCCCAAAATTAATGAAATTAGAGATGTGTACTTGCCAAAGAGAGTTGTGTGCAATCAATCATGTTATTTTGGGTAGTTAAAAAGAAAATTGTTATAGTAAAAATGGGTCAATTTGACCCAAGGACAACATGAGGGTTAAGAGAAAAGAGGTTTGCCCAATAAAACTGCTGCGTCAGCAATCCATTTGTCAAAGGAAATCCTGATCTTTTGTTTTATTTTTTCCAAAACTCTGTACATCACAAGCAGAAAACCTTCTTTGCAGGCCAAGGCATCAAAGAATGAACATGAGAAACTCAGTATCGGCTTACATGTGATGAAAACGTCCCCCCAGCTGCACTGAGAACTTGATCACTTCTATTTAAATATTAATTGAAAGCCACAGTTGAAAGTACCTGAACAATGAAAGCAGGATTAGGAGAGAAATAATTGATGATTCATATCTCTGGTTTTTCTTCACTAGACATGCGTGATAAGGGATTGGCGAGGCTGAAAATAAGCCAAAAAAAGTGTTTCGAAATTTAAAAAAAAGAACTACGAACTGGACACAGACAAGCGGGAAGCAATCAATCACCGAACAAACGCACAGAGATAAAGCAGTCACCCTCGATCCACGTTCCTTTCTTCTCAGGAATGTAAAATAAAGCTGAGGAAACATTCTGTACAGGTCACGAGAGTGCTGAGAAATCAATTCATGTTGACATATTCCAGAGGAACAAGATATCCTGAGTGTGCGAGTTCCATTCATACCACATTTCCACAAGACCTGGTGGGTGCAAGTCAGCAGATCTTATTCAGGCAGGCTGGGAAGGACATGAAGACAAGCTTTACAGAGCGATAGAGCCATTCTGAGAATAACAAGCAGACTCAAATTCATGATAACAAGCCCTTGAGGAGGGATTACACAGCACCATGTTTACTGTTTTGTTCTCTCAATGCCTGCCATACTCTTGCTTGAGACAGTTACAAGAAAAGAGGGTTATACCGAGGAAAAAACAATTAATTTGCCATCTCTATGACAAACTACCTGACAGCGACTAATGTTGCTTGGCTTCCATTTAATTCACGCACAAACAAAGATTAATAGACAGCTTCTAGCGCACAACGGAACTCAATAACGACATAAGTCCTACAGGGGCGAGCTAGAGAAGAGCCAACCACACGTATCATAAATGAACAGTAACACTTGCAACACAACAGCACAGATAAGAGGAGTCTCCGAATCAAAAAAGAAAAGAAGACAAATGTATGTAATTATAGAGGAATAGATTTCAAACGGAGAGTAAATCTGTTACCTTTGCTGTATCCTTGGAGGTTTGATGTGCGAGCCATAAAGCTGTTTTATTGACGGAAAGCACAGCCCGGGTCTCTGCAGGCTGCAGGGCACATCGATCTGCAGCCCCTCAATTACTTATCTGAGGCCCCCGTCCCAGCTCTCTGAGCTGAGAGGATGACAAACTAGTCCTTTGTGCAGTTATGCATTGTGCTGTAATTGTAATCATGTGAAGATGCAGAATATTTTTTTCAGCATTTCTGCTTCATTGGAGAGTGAAAGCTAGAGCAATACAGTAAAGGCAGGGGGGGGGGGGGGATGACATGCGGCAAAGTTCTCGGGCTGGAACCAAACCCGGACCGCTGCGGTAAGGAAAGATATGTATATGTACTGGATATGTTTTTTAAAACAGCGATTAAGATGTCAGTGTGAGAAATAGGGCTCCACGATATGAGGACAATAGCGACAATGATACTATATGTGATACATAAACAGAAATTAGTGTACTCAGTTCTGCTGATTTCAGTATTCTGCTAAAATACAGAAATAGCTTGTTTAATAAAAAAATAAAAAAATAAATCATCTCCAACATTTTATGGAACAAATTGCAAACTGAACATAAAAAGCACCATTGAAAAGAACTGTAACGTTATATTTTAATGTGTAGTTTTCTACTGATACTCTTTCAAGCAACTCAAAACAAAAAGAGAGTCTTTCGGGAGAGGGTCTATTCAGCCTTTGACAATGTGTTAATTGTGCAAGTTAACACTGCGATACCAATAAAATCACACATATTGTGCAGCCCTAGTGAGAAACACAAAAAGCACTTAATACTGGTACTTTTGGTTTTTCCACTAAAGCATGACTTATTCTTGGTTTTCCATGAGACATACTTCCAAAATAAATGGGCTTGGACACGTATGTGGAAATATCAGAGGGCAGAGAGGATGTTTTTCAACCTCCCATTTTCTGGGATCCTACAACTTTGTCTGAGATGTAGAGGGTGCGGCCGGGAGACTGACGTGTTTTAACTTGTATGGTTTGGGGCTTTTTTGGGTGAATGATTCATTTTAATCAACCGTACTTCCTAACTGCCTCAGGTGTCAATCAATATCAAGAGGCTGTATCGCCAGAAAGTCATTCTCACACCCACATGGTAATCTATGACTGACGTAAAATCAACATGGGCCATATGAGAATGTTTTCTCTTTTGGTGGAGTCTATTTCCTCAACCTGCCTATACAGTACAGCTACAGTTTGATTTCCTGGAGTTCACTTGGCCTCGGATTTTTTTTTCTCACTTTTGATATATTGGCTTGGCCAAATGTCCTTTGTGGTGAAAGGACTATTGAGTCTATGGGAAAGAGCAGTCCGACACTGTGTTACAGTTATCTGGTCTACTTCAGATTATGAGCTGCTGACCTTATTCCCACATCTGCAGGTTTGAGTTTACATTTTACTCAGAATGTAGAGCCACACAGATGCATTTTAAATGTAGAATTTGGACCCCACTTATTAGCAGCGAATCAGAGGCCTCGATTCCAATATCTGGTTTTGTTTTCAATCCAGTTGCAGTATGTAAAAAGTCACAACACGTTCAGGTAGCCATTTGGCTAAATAGCATATACAGCATGTAAGCTATGTTACATGTCTCCTATTTAATCTCAATATAAGTTTTAGTTCTCTGTGCTCCGCTATGTTCACCAGCTAGTCACCAACTTTCTGTGGGTTTTCAGAGCTGCAAACTGCTGCCTGCTACAGCTGGAAACGGTGCTGATGAGAGCAGGCCATAAAACCATGAGCTGAAAGATGCTGCGGGGAACTGCAGAGGGTGGTGATAATTATCTGTGGGTTCATCACTTTGAGCGACCCCTTTCACATTGTCGTAATTATTCGATCCATTTTTTAGCATTAGGATATCGATTATAGCAGCTTTAAGTTATTTATGACTTTAGTTGCTTGCAGAATCTAAAACTATCTAGTTATCTACACATATTTAATAAGCATATTCAATCCAGATATTCATATTTGGATCCAAATTCTGTATCACGCTATTGAACGGCTACTTGGTAGCTATTAATCAATACCTAGAGACGTCCCTGTACAAGCAGACGCTGCAGTTCAGCTAGTCTTCCAGATATTATCCCGTCCCGGCTGTTCAACAACTCCACTGTGAATAAGGTCAATTGCCTCACTTAAACCTTTAACCAGTAAATTGTACATCACATTGCAAATATGTTGCAGTGACAGCTGGGAGGATCCGTTTCAGAGGGACATGATGAGTCAGCAACACAGTAACATCCTGAAAACCAACCCTGATAACAGGATAAGATCCTTTTCCTTTTATAATCTGTTCATGGGTTTGGACCTAAGCAGTAAGAGCTCAGAAATCACCACGGCTTTCAGTTACACACGAGGGCCAGTGTGAGTGTGACAGGTTTACTTTTACAGTAGGTCTACTGGCAGTCCTGTGCAAGCGCATAAACATCTGCTTAGCATAAGGTTAGGATTCTTGTTCCACAGCATCATGTCTAAGCAGATTTGATACCTTGTTTTAGCTGTTTCCAAGGTGCACACTATACAGAATAATGAGCAGCGTATCCCCGGAACTTTTGCGATTACTCTGCATTTAATGATGAAACACAGAGGAATTCTGAGTAATAAAACGCTATTGCGATTCATAGCTGCTGCACTTTGCCTAATGATCCCAGAGGGGAATTCTGGCGATAGAAGTGGACTGAGAGAGGAAGGGGTGAGTTGCACGTGATAAGGAGCAAGCAAAAAAGCAGCATGCATGCATTCAGTTCAGTGTAGCTCTGTATTCTCAAACCGCCATTCTCGCGTACAGCGTGACTGATGAGGGAGAAGCCGTCTCACGCTCTGTGCATCTAATATGCTTTAATGATGGTCTCTCTCTCTCTCACTCTCTCATCCATTCTGTTAACATGTCTAATGAGAGCAGGTCCGCGTGGACTGTGCACACAAGCGCTTCATGAACAACTGAGGAAAATAGATCGACCAGAGGTCCTGCTATAGGTTCCATGGAAAATATGTCAACAGGATGCTTGATGTGAGCGGGACAATCAGCAGGAATGTGCTGTGAGTCAGACAGATGGTGGGATTGGAATTGGGCAGTTCAGAGGCACGTAAATGAGAGAGAAGCTGAAGGCTAATGGGCCACAAGTTCTGTTGTTTGTACAGCAGCTGGCAAAGATGCATTTTCACTCTAAGTAAGAGGCACAAATAAACACAAATAACTCTCCCTCCTGGCACTGTGCATCAGCGTGAGTATGACATCAGACGACAGAGCAGCGGCGTCGGCACCCCTGAGTACGAGCATCAACAGCTTTATGTCACATCTTCATCTATCCTTTTATTGTGTTCACCTCACATAGGACTGCAGCTGATTATTATTTTCAATCTGTTGATTATTTTTCAGATGAATTGGTTAATTGTTTAGTCCAGTAACTTATTCACATAGCTTGGTATATCTATACAAATGTCTAAAAATAAATAAGGTGTTCAACTTACAATTGCATAAAAACAAAAAAAAGGAGAAAATCCTCACACTAGAGGAGCTGGAAACAAAAGAATGTTTATTGTATTTTTGCTTGATAAATGACATAATTATCAAAATTGTTGGTGATTAATTTTCTGCCTAAAGATTTTAGCTCCACTCTCATGAACGCACGCCAACTCACCACACACCTGCAGTGTCTGACAATGGAAACAGCTGCTGTCTCCGTAACAGAAGATATATGAACCTGCACTTCACAGCAGAGAGGTCACACACACACACACACACACACACACACACACACACCACACACACACACACACACACACACACACACACACACACACACACCACACACACACACCACACACACACACACACACACACACACACACACACACACACACACACCTACCTCCACGCATCTATCTCCGGGTTGGCCTATAAAGTGTGAAATAAGATCCGGGCTTTGATGACAAATTGCTACTCAAAGGTAAGGTGACCGTAGTTACTGGAAAGCTAGACTGGCTTTGTCAGGTCCAACAAACTGGGAGCCTCAATCTGACGGATTTATTCTCTACTAATCAGCACATTCCCCTAAACGTCAATGAAGAGGAGGCTTTCCTCACACAGCACCCTCCCCCTGCCTCACTCAGCAGTGTCCCTCACAGACTCACTCTCTTTCTTTCATTAGTCCATCTCTCTCTCTCTCTCTCTCTTTTTCCACCATCAGCTGTCTTCCCGTTCTCACCCGTAACATGCCTCTACGCTGGTCTGTGGTCATTTATTCAGCTGCTGGGTTGATGTCTATGGTTCAGTGGGGACATGTCCGGAGCCTGCGTGTTGCAGCTCTGCAAGGTCACCCATTGTTTTTTTCTCCCCTCCCTCTCCAGGACACATGGTGTTGCTGAAGGGGAAATCTGAGCTCTCAACCAGAACACATCCTCACACAGGCCGAGCGCAATCCAAAATGTAGTTAGATAACAGGTCATCTAACAATCTGTTTATATAGGAAGAGGGACCAGAATATGATTCACATTTAGTTGCACTGCCAAACACAAAAGGTTTGAGGTTGACAATCAAAAACAATAAGTGACCATATATTTTTTTAATTCAAAAAAGTGTGAGTACAAGATGTGATACTGGGATTTAATTCTACTAAAACAATATATACTTTTCCTCCCCTGTAAAATCATTATTATATCAGAACTGTTAAGTTAGCCTGGGCAGTAAATCTGGGAGAAAAGCCAGAGAAACAGTCTACAAGGCTGCAGCGGCCTCCGTGGGACTCCAGAAAAGGCAAGATCCCCCATCTGCCTTAATTTGTCTTCTCTCCACTCACTGATGGCTCACAGTGGAATTTAGGACTGTTCATTTATTTGACTTAAAATATCTTCCATTGTTTAATTACATGGCTCTCTGCCCTTAACATACTCACAGCAGAATTCCCTAATCAATTGACTGAGTGGCCATCAACAGGGAAAAACACTATGACTTCTTTAGGAAAAATGCCGTCAAAGCCATCCACACACTAAAGGAAGATGCACATAAGACGGCTGTCCTAAAGTCTCTCTACCAACAGATGGTGGTAGTGTACAGTCAATGCTGTACTGAGACTAATTTAGAGTTTAGGGATATATGAATGATCAAAAGACTCCCACTTGTCTTTATCAAGAGAGGCCAAGGAAACAAGTTAATGTAAAGTAGAGCAGCAGTGGGAGGTTTACGGTTTTAAAAAGGGAGAAAATGTGCAGGGAGAAAGAAAGGAGTTAGAGCAATGGGCTACAGATAGTGAGAGAGAGAGGAATTATTCTCTAGTTCCCAAAGGAGCTTATTTAAGCTGCAGGCGGACATGTTTGGGTTTGTATGAGGAGACAGGTTTTATCTCTTAGATAGTTAGTCTCACTTGAGTGGCCCTTAATTTTTAAGAAACTGTCTCCAGTCCGGGTAAAGAAAACAAACAGATGCCATACCATAAGTTACAAACACATGCTTTGCCACTGTAATTTGCAACTAGTAATAATAATGAACAGCAAATTATCAATGAGTCAACTCCTGAACCAGTGATTGATTTCCACTTTAATTGCAGCAGTCTACAGAAATAAAATCAATACCGATAGGGACTATCTGTCTGGTATGAATGCACCTTGATGAATGATGCCACTGAGAAGTCATCTGACTATGGGACCCTTAGTGATACACACATTAGATGAGTCTCTGTGGACGCTGCCTCATAGATTGAAGCAGGATTTATCACAATTGCATGCATGTGCACAGATCTCTGAGGCCAGTTGTCAAGGTAACAGCAAAGGCTGACAGAAAGAAAATGCACTGTCCGTCTTGTTAGAAGTTATAGACGTTTGTGTATGTTAAAAAAAAACAAAAAAAAAAACAGGCCTGTATTTACACATAGCTCTGAGCAATTAGTCCAATCAGGATAAACATTTAACTTTAATGACCAGCCTCAGTCCCAGCCTCTCTGTCAGCATTGTTTTTTCAGTCTTCCTCAAATATTCATGATGATAAAAATACATGAGATTCTGCTCATAATGAGCCTTAAATAATAATAAGCCACAGAGCATACAGATAATGCAGGCCCCCTCTCCCAGTGGTGCTACCAATTAGCCATGACATGACATTAGCATTGAGAATCTTAGACAATTATGTTTGAATGTTTAGACTTTTGCCAAGAACAATATTGTATCCATTTATTCACCTATTCATTGCAGGCTGAGACAGAGCTAAAAGCCCCCAAAGGGACAGCTCTGTTTTATAGACTAAATGCACTGTTGTGCTATTATCAACTCCTCCTCCCCATCTTCTGACCCTACCCCAATTGGCTCATTACTTTTTTTTTTAAAGATTATTTTTGGGGCTTTTCCCTTTATTACATAGAGACAGTGGATAGGCATGAAAAGGGGAGAGAGATGGGGGATGACACGCAGCAAAGGGCAGCAGGTCGGATTTGAAACTCTTACTGGGTGAGCTAGAGCCCGCCCCACATGGCTTATTTCTGACATAAAATCAAAACACCCTCTGGATAATGAGGGTCTGCTATGACTCTAAAAAGAGTTGGTGGATTAGCAGCAATTACCAACCAGAGCTCTGGAGGCTCAGGTTGTTGGCAGCTGAGCATCAGCTCCCTGTACCAGTGGTGCAGCTACAAGACACGACACATGGATTCCCATTCATAGAAAAAGCAGAGAGATGATGTGAAGACCAGGCATGCCAGTCTTTGAATTATGCAGCAGAACAATGGATTTGGCTCTAATAAGGGTTGCAACTAATAATTATTTTAACTGTTGATTAATCAGTGGATAATTTTCTCGATTAATCGATTAGTTGATTGGTCTATAAAATGTCAGAAAATGTTAATCAGTGTTTTCCAAAGTCCAAGATGACGTCCTCAAATGTCTTGTTTTCTCCACAACTCAAAGATATTCAGTTTACTGTCATAGAGGAGTAAAGAAAACATTTAAGGAGCTGGAATCAGAGAATTTTTATTTATAATTTAACGGTTACGGTTAACAAGTAATCAATTTTGCAGCAATAGCTCTAATTTTGCAATGGGTTAGGGTTCCTTTTTAGTTTGCCTGCATGTGCATACAAATAGGTTCAGCAAACTGAAGACTGACAAGCCGAGACGGTATACTGTATGTGCATCTGTGCACGGGCTAGAGAGGGCACATGGCACAACGACTACAAGGTGCAGAGTGTGTAGAAGAGCTGCAGTGCAGCAGCATGAGCTCATCACTCTTCTCTTCTCCCCCCTCCTCCTTCACTGCCCCCCCCTCCTCGCGCTCGCCATTACATAAGTTAATGCAGAACACACACTCACTATTCTCCAGGCAGGCGCTGTGAAGAGATGCAAAGGAATATGTCATCAAATGCAGGGTAACAGCAAAAAAGCCACAGTGAGAGACAGCGCCTGTGTTTCCATCTGAGCTTTCACAGTCCCCCACTCATCGCACACACACACACACAGCAGAGCAAAACACATATTTTGGCCATGCCTTAATCATACATATAACGTGTACAAAAAGGATGACTGGGAAACATTATTAAAACATGACCATTTTTCCTGATGTACGCATCTTTGTATTTGTACTGAATGCATCTTCCTCATCAGACACCTCCTGAACATGAAAGGCGCTCTCCCTAAAGGGTGGCATTCTTCAGCATTAGAGTAAACAAACTGGCTTCCTCAGATGATTAGCATTTCAAAAAGCTGTACAGCTTAACATGAGCAGTGAAGATACTGCAGCAGAGGAAAAGTTCCCAAATATATTCTCCCATGTTACAACCCTGTAGCAATAGGAGACAGACTGTAGTTTATTCTCAAACCTTTTCCTTATGGCCACACAACATTAGCCCATTTATTAATGTCATGATCACATGTCCTTTCAACAAAGAGGAAGCTAGGTAGAAAACTAATAGTCTTAAAAGGTGATATAAAAGTAATATATAGATGAAGAGATATTCCCAGACAATTCTAATGTCTCTCTGGGAGAGACAAGTGTAAATTATTCAGTGGTGTGGACAATGACTGCAACTTAAGCATAGATCAGAAAAAAAGCCTGTGCATAAAAGGCTTTGGATAAAGTAAACCTCAGATACTGAAAGCCAAGGCAGAAACACATAGCACTCTCTTTTTCTCTGGTCATGGGCACTGATAAAAAAAAGTAAAAAAAACAAAAACAAAAAACTATTCATAATGATGCACCCCACCATGGAGGCCAGCCAATGGCAATAGCCTGAGGATACACTGTTGCAGTGTAAACCTTTTTCTAATGAATACATTTTTGACAAGCATGAGTGCAAAAAAAAAAAAAAAAGACATTCCCAAAATAGGTGAGCGGACATATGATAAATCAAATATGAACACCTACATTTGAGTTTAGCACCAGTCTGTGTGACTGTGGTCCCCCTCTGTGGAAGAATAGTTACATAAGGAACATTACAATGAACTTAATCTATTCAGCACCAAATCTGCAAGGCAAGAAAAACGGTCCACATTTCTGTTCAGGCTAACTGCAACTTGAAATCTCCATCATCCTGACATATCTGACCAGAATACGGCTTTCATCCTAGACACGTCTAAGCTTTTCCACCCCGGACAGTATTTTTTCACTCACCACAGTGGAACTGCAAGCTCGCCTTGGCAGGTTGCTACTTTTCCATCACAAGTTGTTCCTCGCAACCCCCCTAAATAGACTTCACTTGTCATAAAGCCAGCCTAGCAAAGCACAGGACCAACAATTGGGTCAGTGCCTGCTCTCATGTTGAATCCCCTACACTACAGCGCTACAGGTCCAGTTCAGGCCATCACTGATGTCTGCTAATGTTCCAAGAGATAAATCCTGTTGGAGGCATTTACCTATTATGAAGCAGTGCAGTTGTGCCAGGTGGTGTTTAACATCACAGTTCAGGTGTACTCCTTCCCATAGATATCCACTATGGGACGAGGAGGCACTAGTGACAAGCTCCAAATCTGCACACATTAAATAAGTAATGGTGCCGGCGTATTCTCTGACACAGAGTCATATCAGATGTACACTGGTGTCTACGATGTCACTGCTACTGGATTTCTGTCTCAGTCATGAATCACCTCGTTACTTTAATCTCTCAGACATTTAGCAGGTTGACATTAACCCATTCAGGATATTTACCTCTATTTGTTCAAAAATATTGTTCTTTTTGCTTTGTTTTTCTTTCCCCCCCCGTTCCATCAAGGAAAGCGGGAAGGGAGGGGAATATCAAAGGATAGGATAGACGGCAAAGGGAACGGGGTCTCCTTAATCAAGGACGATTAAGGAGGACTTTGGCTTACTGTTGTGACAAAAAAATAGTCCAATCAGAGCATAGAACCCTGATTGAAAAAAGTAGTCCAATTTTAGATTTCTATTTAGTAAAAGGGTGTATTTGGTGCTTTTACTTCTTGTCTTCTGCTTCATCAGTATATTTAGGCAAACAAAGCTACGGTAACAAAGAACAATTTCTAACAGAAGTCATGAAAACAATATCAAATAAAAGTCTTTTAGATTAAACGTTAAAGCTTTTCACTCATTTACAGATCAGCCTTTACAGTCTTTTATCACAGACCCATGACCCATGATCACAGACCCATGTCATAACCCATAACAAAATAATAGTTTAAATAGGAAAATAAAGTTTCAACATGGTGTGATAAACTGAACTGACATTTGGTTTTGGATGATGTATTGGACTATAGATATTTTTGTAAATATCAGATCAGTGATAACGCTTTTATTGCTAAATTGAAAAAAAAGGATATTGTACTATATATACTTCACATATACAGATTTAGATATCTTAAACATCTATATTGGTATTGTCCTCAAAAATGTTTCTAATGTTAAGAGTTATGTATACATTTGGGATGATGACTGATGTACTGGCTATATGACTGAACCTCCCTTTATATTTGCTTAGTCTGCCAGTAAGGAGCAGTTTATTATAATAGATTATATTAAAAGGCCTGTATGTTTGGAAAGGTCAACATTGTGCGAGTTACAGTAGTGCTAGAAAACAGATACAGTACTTTTGACTTTGCCTGCAGGCTACATAATTAGACTCACTGACCGAAAAAAAAAAAAAAAAAAAAAAATGAAAAAAAAAAAAATATATATATATATATATATTTTTTTTTTTCTTTTTTTTTTCGGTCAGTCAATCACATAATTCTCTCACTATGGACTCGGAATAATAAGAGGAAGAAATCCGTTCTATGTATCCAAAATAATAAAATCCAAAATGAAAAAATCTTTCTGCTGGTTTCTTTTTTCTTTCAGAGAGTGAGCTGAACCCTGTATGTCAGAGGACATTCCTGCTGTACACTTCTACTCTTAGACAAAGTTAAATGATAACAAGGCTTAAGAGATTTTTTTTAATAAATAAAAAAAAAAAAAAGGGAAAGATTATTCCAAAGTCTTGATTATCGAAGACACGTCCATGTTAAGTAGACTGTCCTGAAAGACCTTGGAATGTCTTAACTGTTCACGCTCTGCCTTTTCCAGCTGTGTGCCAGTGATAATTTCTTTCTGTGGTTCTGGAACAGAAACCACCAAGCTTGAGCATAAAGACAGGAATGTTATTTAATCAGAAATATCTGCACAGACTGCTGTGGTCGGTCAGAACGACAACCACCACTTATTCCGCAGGCCACTGCCGTCCAAACTGGTCTATGCCGGATGCTCTCCTACCTTATAGTTCGGCTGGTAATGCAGTACTTCCACATCGCATTCCACATGGCAGTGACATCACCGGAGGCATCAGACATGCCCGAAAAAAGTGCGCATGGCACTAAAGGGAAGTTTCAAAAAACGTTTAAAAAAACACTAAACTGCCGCAACTCCCTCTAAAAGAGCCACCAAAAGCACAGTCTGCGCTCACTCCCTTCTCAACCACAAATTACACCCCACATCCTTCACTTTCCATAGGAAAGCCACAGAGAGATTCATTCTTTCACTGCTAAAGTTACTTTGTCTGTGCCTTTTCGAAGTTTTCCCTGCCCCTAGTTTATGTCGGGCGCAGAGTTGCTGCTCTAGCAAGCTGTCTGATGACCAAGTAAGGTAAAGGCTTAGTACGTATAGCAGAAGAAAATCATCCCTCTTCTTAACAAAAGCTCTCCACCCACAACGAAACACACACACCAGTCCTCTTTCTGCTCTCTGCAGACACCCCTTCCTTTTTGTGCCGTCCAATGCAATCTTTTACTCATCTGCTGCTCCCCAATGGTGATGGGCAGGGCCTAGGTTGTGTGTTTGATGTGTGCTTGTGTTTATGTGGAAGTGACTGTAAGAAAAAGAGAGACAGAGAGGCAGAAACGGAGTGACAGAGATAAATGGAGAGATAGAAAGAGCATGTGAGCGCTTTCGGTCCTTGTGTGTATGGTAATACTTGGGCACATGTCCAACAATCACACTGCTCTCAATGGGAAGGCCACGCAGGAGGGAGGGTGAACCCCAGTTCAGCAGCTGGGAGAGGCTGTTTTGAGTTACTACACTGACCTTGCTTTAACAACACAGTCTCAGTCCCGGGATACAATCTGACTATGTTAACAGTCCAGCCAGAGCAATGTAATGAGTTACGCCCAATGACCAGGATATTCCAGTAACTCTTTGGGATTAGACACATTATGAGTTGTTCACAGTGTGTGGAAAAAAAAAAAAAACAACAGTCTTCCTAAATAATGCCAAAGACCACTGAGTCACAGACTGAGATCTGCCATTAGCAGTAGTTAGCTAAAATATTTAGTTAATCATTTTAAACTAAGTAGACCGCACACTGATTTGAAATGCTGCAAACATCTAGTGTTGCACAATAAATTGTGTTTTATTGTCATCGCAATATCAACTAGCGCAATTTACTGGACACATCGGGAAACATATCGCAATAGACAAAAAACAGATTTTTGTGTGGTAGTTGAAAGAAAATATCAGTAGAAAACCCAACATTAAAATGTAACCTGAATTCTTTTAGTGGTGCCTTTTATATTCAATTCAATGTTCAAATTGTTCATTAAACGAATGGTGGAAGTGATTTGTTTTTAATTCACCAAGCAATGTAAAGAATACTGAAAGCAGCAGAACTGAGTACACTTTAATATCTATATTTGTCACAAGTAATATCTTTATAGCGACATTTAACAACGTTAATGCATATCGCATCTTTTCCTCATATTGTGCAGCAACCCTACAATATCAGAAATCGGACTAAAAAGATGCTAATAATACCATAGGCATTTGGTATTGAGGTAGCACCAACAGCTGTGGGGGTTCCCTGAAGCCTACGCTCAAAAGAAGAGTTGCCAGCTAAATCGGTGATGCATTATTAATGAATCCCGGACATACTGTATTCTCCCTTTTAGAATACTAATGCGCTTGACAAAAGGTGATATAGATAGATATATAGATATGTGTGTGTGTGTGTGTGTGTGTGTGTGGTGTGTGTGTGTGTGTGTGTGTGAGAATGCATTAGCATATAGAGATGTGACAGCAGGCACATGCTCCTGAATTTCACAGGTTCGGGATCAGTGTCTTCACACTGTAGCTTGCTTCTAAATCAGACATCAAACATCTGCATGACGGGATGCACATGAAGGAAAACCTTTTCAAACATAACCAGTTGGATGTTGTTGGTGTAGCAGGAGGCAAATGGACCAACCATACGGTTGCTCTTGCCTGTACAACTGCAAAACCTTGGATCTGGGATCCAAATGATGTGTAATAAGAGTGAGGTAACAATTCCGAGTAACTACAGTCCTCTGAAGCTGAAATTGCAGCCTGAAATACACATGTGAGATTAAAGAGCATCTATTGAGCTAAAAGTGAAGACCACCCAAACATTAAAGCACCTTTATCATCGTGGAAAATCCATTCATATTCGTCTTTTTCTTTTCATCTTCAGCAGATAGTGGTCGTTTTGTGCAAAACAGTTTAATGTGCATCCCAGTTTGAGGGGGTGGAATGTATATATGGAATCGAAGCATCAGATATATGTGTCGTGATTTTTTTTAATTTTTTTTTAAATGGTCTCAACACGCCAGCAGGGGGATGGGGTAAGAGAGGAGTGAATATATATCAGTGGTAAAACTTGTAATATGTTCAAAGAAGAGGAAGCCGTGATGTTCAAGCTACTACATATCTCGCCTCCTCTGACTTCCTGCTGTGTGAAGTGTCACCAAAAGTCATTAAATCAAATCTGACGACATGACCGGCATGTTGCGGTGAGGATACGAGCTGCAAAGCTAGACTCAGTAATCAGGCGCAGATAATGCAGTAGGTTAAAGGTGAAGGAGGAGAGATCCCAGTGGGACAGAGATGAATGAATTTAGCCAGAGCCAGCTCATCGCGTGCTTTTCAGCAGTGCCAACGCTAAACAGACAACCGACACAAACAAGATCATTCTAAGTGCCAAGTTGCTTAACCAAGTGCTTCTGCAACAACAGTCCTAACCTGGTTCGCTCTGAGAAATCGATAGTGGTTCAGAAAGCTCACACGCTCCTGGGTAATGTCTCTCTCAGGCAGCCAGTATGTCAGCGTGCAAATCTGAGCACCTCAACAGTTTCTCTATTAATCAGCCATGCTTTTATGAAGTAATACTAGAATCTGTCTAAAATCATATGGATTTTCTTAATGTTGGGAGTACTTCAACACAGACAGCAACATTAGCAAGCCAACAGCCCTCTGTGGTAATTATGAGTTGTTTTTTTTTTCATGTAGCGCAAGAAGTACAACAAACAATCTAAGCCAAACGTGACTGCAGATTGCAGCCCTTTTTAAAACATACCTCTTATAAAAATTGTTGTGTGGGTGCAAACACAGCACATGCCAGTAATCCAGGCAAAACGCTTTGAACTTCCACATCCTGAACTCAGACAATCAACGGGGCAGAAGAGCAGTGGGATCCAACAACATTAAGAAGCACCATGGCACCACACGCTCATTTCTTCAGCCAATGAATCCCCATGGTGGATGTGGGATCTGGCCTCCTCTGGAGCTCCAGCCTCGCCACTGCCACTGGATGACGGCTTGAGTGGTTTTAACCCGCCTAGAACAACCACATTACTGCTGGACCTGTCTCAGTCCTCACCATCCCAGAAAGCCAGGCCTTTTGAGAACCCTCTGTAAGGACTGATTCGGTATTAATGCTCAGAATCCACTATTCCAAATGAGCTCTATTTTGGCTGCATTGGCTCTCTTTTAGCTCCTATCCAGGTCAGTTGGTATGTCCTCTGTGCCGGTCCCTAAACACAGTGCGTCAGCTCGGGATCCTCTGAGACATCGTGGCTACAGCGGACGCTCTGCAACGCTCCAGCATACACAGGTACTGGAATGTGTAGGAGTGCAGATATGAGCAGGAATCCTCCAATAGTCACGTATCCCTGTTTGAAAAGGCACAGACTCAACAGGGATCATCAATGGCCTCCTCCTCTGTCTCCTCCACTGCTGAACAAACTTTTTAATGAGTCTTTTCTCTCACTCTTTCTTCAGCCTAATGCCATGCTTCTCCTCCTTTTCTCCTTCCTCTAGTTACATCCTGAACCTCCTCCTATCTCTGTCCCCTTCTCCTAATCCTCTGCCTCTTGCTCTCTCTCTGTCTCCCTCTCCCTCTTACTGGTACTGCCATCCACACAGGACCTCCCAGAAATGTGCCGATTCTGGTTGCCGGGCAACACTACCGTACTACTGAAGCTTCAAATGAAAGCCTAGCTGAGCAGCCTGCTATTGGTCGGTTCTTCAGCGGGGAGTGGCTGCTGCAATGTTGTATGACCACATGAGTTTATGCACACGCTTTGTTTAAATAAATATGAGCTTCAAGTGCTCTTGTTTTTTTCAGTATCTAGTAAAGGAAAGGGAAATGTTCCTTTACTTATCTTATCAAGGTCATGGAAGCATTACAAAAAAACACAATTGCATATAAACTGCTTGAGTAAATGCTCAGTTATGGTCAATAGAGTGATTCATGAACTGAATTAAATTGGAAGTATAATATAGTGCAGTGCCAGAGGTATGCAGGGAGAATGTGATGAAAATTGAATTCCTGTGTATAAGAGGGCCAGTATGTTAATCCTGGATCAAAGAAGTGTGTGTCTTTATTAGAAGCATGTCCAAATGTGCTGCAGTGCTGCTTAGCAGGGCTGTAAGACTCAAAGACACACAGAGCGTTGCTCTCTCTTCTTGCTAAAGGTTTTTTAGCACTTGAACACAAGCACAGTGCTGTTCTTTCTCTGCCTGAGATGCAGTGCCATGCTGCAGTGCCACCCAGTCCCAGCAGTCATGGGAAAGGGGTGTGGAAGGGCCTCTCATCAATATTCAGCCACATTCAGAGTCCGAACACACAAACACTCAAAATACTGCATATGTACACAAACAAGTAGAGTCGCATATGCAAACGCACAAATAAGAAAACATGCATTAATGTGTGTGCATATTTACACATCAACACACTAATTGGTATAGTTAGATCTGTTTCCTCTGACAAGTGATCTCCACATGACTCTTTTCACACACCTCCTGGCACAATATGGGCTTCCTCTGTTCTCCCAAGCCAAGAAGATATAGAAAGGCCAGAGCAGCACAAAGGCTATACGGAGAGCCTGTGTGAACAGCAGGGACACTAAGGAATTCATTAATCTACAGACTATTCATCACACTATTGTCACAACGCAGGGTTCCTGATTTACACACATCTCACAGAAAATGACCACACACTGACAGAGTTGTCTTTTATCCGTGCTCTTCATCTCAATCTTCACTGATGAAAATAGCTTTCAGCGAGTTAGCCATTCACACTCTCGCGACATATCAAGTGTGAATATCTTCCAGTTAAAATGTCTTAACTCTAAATTTCAGTGGTTACACATCATTTGTTGGGAATTAAAGACACATTTTAGAGAAGATTATAAGATAATACTTAGCGATAGAGGCTCATTTTCCCACTATTTCCAAATCACATTATGTCTGTTGATCATCTTGATGATTGACTCATGTGGTTCGTGCCAGACGGAGAAACAGTTTAGTTCCCTCTTTCTAATTCATGTCTGGTTGCCTTCAGTGGTGAGTGTGTGTGGAACCCCCATACCAGAGTCTGTCAAAGGCAAAGAAGACCATGTATTGCACTAACTGGCATAAAACACAGGTGGCTTCCATTCAAGCACACATGACACACTATTATTTGTTTTTGTAAGGCGAAGAGCTGTGTAAGTGTGTGTACAAGCACAACAGGAGATGATTTAACAAGTAGATGGGTAGGTCGCTCATTAAACATGGCATGCATTGGCATGTGCAGTGAACTGGTGGCAACTGTGTGTGCTTAAAAGTGCAGTGTAAAATGAACATTCTTTCTTTGTATCACAATGCGTGCCCACCTTCTGGTCATACCAAAGTAATGCTAGCTTCCAGTTAACTGCAGGATGCCCGCATTTTCAGTGTTTGACAGGGTCTCCTGGGATAAATGACATATTCACCGTTTAAAAAAAAAAAAAAAAGGTAAGAGTGACAAGTTTCAGAGGAACATGCAACAAAAATACATGGTTACATGTAGTGTACTTGTGTCTGCAAGACTTCCCCTTTGTGATGCCTGTATAAACCCTAAAAAAAAAATGTCAGTGCATTTCTGCAGAGGTCAGAGTCAATTATGAAATGGGTCACGTAAAGCTAGCAAAAGCACGTTTTTCTGTGAGTATGGTGAGGATAAGAAAATATGACAGATTTGTCCTACCTTCCTGAATAAAATCCCCATTGTACTGTGGGTGGATCAATATGAATATACACTGTTACACAGATTAAACGGCTATAAAAGACAGACACTCAAATCTGCTCAGCCATCAATCTGAATAAATGGCCTCATTATTGTCATCACATTGCTGCTGCTAGTGTATCATACTGTACACTGATGTGGACTGATATGGAGCATTACAATGCAGGGATCCCACTTCTTCCTGCGACTGACCCAGTCAATCACCGATACGCTGCCCTAAGGATTTCATTATGACCTGCTCTTAGCAGGAGATGTGCAGTCAATAAGCACTTCAAAAGAAAATGGCCAAGAGCAGAAAATCCTCTGGTCAACGGTATGTGAGAAGGGGTGAAAGAGGTAGCTGAATGAAAAGTAGCAGCCAGGGAGACTTACTCGTGCAATACACTGGAGAAACAATGCATGGACCGGATGCCAAAATGTAAAAGATTATACAAACACGCAAGAAGATGACAGCAATGGGTGGCCGCTTTTTTACCCCCAACCTTTTTTTGTCTTGTTAGGCCGTCTTGCAAACTGATCCACTCAAACAAATACTATATAAGAAAGATGGAGATAGCACAATATATAATAACCCTCATATATATCATAGAACGAGAGCTTCAAAATTGTACAAAAAATCCATGATGAACCATCATTAAAAGTAGGATTTAAAGTACACACAAGGACATGAGCTCATAATGTCTGTGTGAAGGACAAGCAGCCTGTGTGAAAGGATGCGTTAGAAAAGTTCACCCCCTGGTGGCCGATTGGAGTAGCTTCCATGCTTTCAAAGCTTATAAGGAGCCAAAGAGCTGATGGGGAATCGGGGGGAATGAGGAGTCTGACAGGCACGTTGATTTCACTCAGAGTACATGAACACAATACATCATGGAAATGATTTCATTTGCATCTGAGAAGCATTCAATAAATGGCAGCGCTCAGGACACGAGTGGCTGATTTGAACATCTCTACACAAAAACAACACATATTTTTAGATCATTGAACACAGTTTATGATAGTTGCATTGGAAATGCATAAAACAAACATAACGCAGCTTAAAACTGAATGGAATGATGCATGATGGTGATTTATATTGTTCAACCTCAACTGTTTACATAATGCCAATACTGATAATAACTGATAATAGAGCCTTACTGATGTGTGCATCCTCTTCTATTTAGAATAAAAAACCTGAACACAACACAAACTGTTGATACCCATACTGGCAAATATGGAGGCACAGGAGCTTAAGAGTATCTGACTATTATGTTGGATGATACTACAGTGCAGACCATTCCATATCATTTTACAAGGTACTCTGGGGAGACAATCTTACATGAAAGTTATAGCAGTTTGTATGAGCATAAGCTCTTGCATGGATTGTACAGTACAGCTGTTTAGCCCCTAGCCTTAAAACATTCATGCAGAAGATAGGTGGGGGGGGAGAAGGAGGGTGTGGAGACAACAGCAGGACAAGAGACAGAAAGACACATGAAGGAGAGGAGAGACACATAACAGTAGACTCCCTCCTCCAGCTTTGGCTTTGTATTAAAGCTGAAAGCACAGGCACAGACAAACAGCTAGGCAAAGAAAAAGAGAACAATAAATGGGAGGAAAATCCTCTGTGGCTGGTTGGAGGTGGATCCCACAGTTTTCTGACTCTGCCAGCTATCTCGAAGGCTTTTATAACCTGAGGCCGGGTAACAATTGATGAGGAGCGCTGACTCCACTGTTAAAGAGGGTACACTTAGGTAAAGGACCGTCAACACAGCAGGCTGAGTTTGTCAGAAATACTCCACTCAAGGAAACTACTACGATACAGAAGAAATACTTGCATCTTCTTTAATAATTATATGAATGACATGGCTTATTGAATGATTTGTATATGCTGAGCCTATGTCAACATATGACTATGATTCACCGTTTAAAATCTGTAATAGGATTAACATTTCTTGTATGACGTTAGCAAATACAGCGGAACAGCTTCATGAAAGCGAAAAACATGTCTAGAAAGAACATACTGTATTTGCATGAGTCAATTATCATGCTCTCTGTAGAAATGGCTTAAAGTCATTTTTTCAGTCATGAAACAGCAAACAGAAAACCATGTAAATAAGAATTAATACGCAAAATAACATGTCCAGGGATATCTTGATATGGCTGTTATGTAACATTGTTGCTGATAAACATATCCTCATATCTGTTTTTTTTTGCCAGAGGAACAAAATGTTCTGGAGACAGATCCTTTTTTTTGATGCACCCAACTCTCCTCTGTGCTGTCGCTTCTGACGTTGCCATTGGCAAAGGCAGGAGCTTATTATGGGCTGTTTCAAACCACGGATGCATCAGACACTAGCTACTCCCTTGAGGAAACTTTAACTCACTGAGATGTGCCCCTGAGGGTCCAACAGCTCCCGTTGGTTTGATAATCCTTACACATGGCTGACACAGCTCCAGCTGCAAACTCGACCACTGAAAATGGTTTTAGTGTGCAAATGACAGCCTTTGAGCAGACCGAGCTCGGCCTGAGCCAAGTTTGTGCTATTTTGGCAAAAGCCAAAATACTACTGTAGCATCGGCAGGGAAAATGGTACAGTAAGCTGCTTGATTTGGCAGACCGATCTGGTGTTGTGGCTCTTTAGCTCTGCACTGTCAAAACACTTTAGTAAGGTGATTCTTGACCCTTCGATGCTCCATTCTTATAGTTATGATCTATTACGCTCTGCTGTTGTAGATTATATGGCTTTCTATTCTGTTCTGTCTTGATGGAGCAGGAGACAAAATCTTAAGGTGTGAATGTTCTTGTATCTTTTAAATCCATTAAGGGAAGATCAGAACAGTTGATCAATAAATAAGCTATACAATCCTTGGTATAATGACGCAAGTAACAATGATGGTGCATTAATGGCTATAATCATGTCCACCTTACAGAATGACTGTAGTCATTTATGGCAGAGGACAGTTATTGTAGCTATCAGACAAGAGAAAAACCAAATGGTTATTATACAGACAGGTCTGCACATTTATACAGCATGTACCCCGGCTTTAACGAGTGACTCACTTACAGCTCTGTAACGTTGTGCCCCCATCCACTGATGCTACAATATATGAACTGACAGCATGCCCTACCAATGCCCAACCCTTGTGATGAAACGACAATGTAATGCATTGTATTGCAGTCGTTGTCTCATCGCTATAGCAGCATGCATCCTATAGTTGTTGTCTCTGGTGGAGGCATTTGCAGAGCTATGCTGGCAGCTGTCTTTGGTCACTCTCTCCGTTTGCAGACTTAGAACACTGTGCTGTCAAAGACTCAGGCTCAAAGTGAAGGAATGCGCTGTCAGTGACTTACAGCTCTGGTGACGCACTCGTTTTCATTCAGCACTGGCGTCACTTGAACAGGGGCATCGCATTAACAATCTCTCAGCCAATAAAGGGGAAATGGGCTTTCCTTCTCTAACAGCTATATGGCATGAATGCCCTCTGAAAATGCATGACATTATCTCAGTGATAGGTAAAGCCCTTTGATGTTTATTAGCCACCTTGTCCATGCACTGTTATATTTTCAGTATGCTGAGTACAGAGAAAAAAAGTACCCCAGAATATAATGCACGCACAAAGATCAAACCTCCTGAATGGTAATGTCACGGACAATAGGATTACCCAGCGTTTAGTTTCGGAAAAAAAAAAAAGTTGGCACGTCTCAACTCCACTGCACATCTTTCATGATCTGGGATTTTAAAATAACATATTATTAATAAGCGATGATTCCTTTTTTCGCGCCTGCAAGGGTAATAACTGCTGAACGACAAAGCTGGGCAACAACACTGGTGCAGAGTATCTACTGTACAGATCCATGTCATAACCCCTCCGACAAAACCGACTCAGGGGCTGTAGATTTAGCAATACTATTACAGCGTGACTATATGCGCAGTATGAACATACAGTATCTCTCCCTGTCCATTGCTTTGCACCAGTAAACTAAATGCCAACCAGTCAATTCCTTGTCAAATAGCACATGGCAGCACATTAACAGACCTGGTTTGATTAACTATTGTAGATGTCTCAGTTGCTCTTATTCTTTATAGATTGCCCTGCATGTAGAGCATGCATTTTGTTCCATTGCACAAAATACAGCATACATGTTTTGTTGTGTTTTAGAGTATTTTACCCAAGGCAACCTCTGCATCCCCTTCAGGCCAGAGAAGTGAAGTGTAGTATCCTTAAAAGGCCAACAAAGCCTTTGGCCAAATCCAGGTTATCCTCCTCTTGGCCTTCCAGTGTTGTAGGCACAGCAATATCATTACAGGAGGTGCTGGGGCCTGCCAGCAATGATAGAATGACATTTACAACAGAACAGACTTATCCTGCTCCAGCTCCTCATTAAAAGGAGTATTGGCCAGGCACTGTGAGAATTAGTCAGTTTGAGAGAGTCAAACTAAGACATTAGTGTCAATCCTCGACGAATGTCCTCTGTCCCCTTACAACCACAACAACAGCGACCGTTTCACAAAGCCATCGATTTGCACCACACTTTCATTTTCCTGAGAGCTCTGCCTCTTGGCCTGGTCTGTGGTTTCTTTCTCTTTGGACTAAAGCTGTGAGGAAACACAGAGGAAATAACTCAGCCACTATTTCAGAACTACAGACAGACCAAGATGTTCAATTGCCTATTATGCAACAACCAAAACAGAATGCAGCATGTAATACAATTATACTTACTGGTACACTTAACATAAGAATCTGAGGAATGTATTCATGCATTCCTGTACGCTGTACACATGGAAACAATACAGAGATTCAAGCCAGTGGAAGGCTGGAGCAGATTGCCTGTGAAGGACTCAGTGGAGACCCATGAAGGTCTCATATTCATTAAGATGATTGATCCACCATGTATGGTATTAGATCCTGACATGGTAGGGTAATTCAGATTAATGCTATGCACCAGCTGGTAAGAACAAAAATTCAAGTGTTCACATATTTGGTTACACAGGACTGTAAAGGAATTAGAGGGTCTACATACTACAGCAAATAAAACAAACTTAAATGTGCATGTATAGAGAAATAAGGCAGCAGAATGCTTATTCAGCTAAATACTGAAGGTGTTGAGTACTAGAGGGTAGATTGTGTGCAGACAAATCTTGTACAGCACCACACCAAAAATAACCCTAACCAAAAAAACATCTAAAATCTAATTTTGTCCACCTTTCATCCCCATATCTGACACATAATTTACTTAAGTAGAGATGCAAGATTTCCATACAGACTGTAGGACTCATCGCATCCCAATAATACTACCTCAGACTCAGCCGCATTTCACACACACACCCACACACACACACACACACACACACACCACACACACACACACCACACACACACACACCACACACACACACCCCACACACACACCACACACACACACACACACACACACACACACCACACCACACACACACACACACACCACACACACACACACACACACACACACACACACACACACACAGAGCAAGGAACTCATGTGCCCAGTAAGAGCTGTCACAGCATCACCCAGAAATTAGTCATTTGTTCTCAGCCACCCGAGGCTCTAAAACATCACTCACATGACTCTGTTGTGATTTCAGTCATAATGGTGGACAAATACAAAATCACACTCAGGTTGCATCGCCTTGTATGAAGACACATGGTATTACATTCAACTATTTGCATCTCATTCACACAAACAAACGTATGTTCCACCTCGTCGCCTCTCCCCTGTTGGGAGATGTTGTTTACTAAAAGCACAGAAAGGGAACATGAGAGGACAGAGCAAGTGTGGATGCTATAGGTGACTCAGCAAAGACACTGGAGAGGTAGACACCGTGTTTTACACCACCACTTCCCACTCGACTGCTGTCTCCATGAATGGGAGCTACACCCGTACGTGCCGCCTAAGCAGGCGAGCCCGCCTGTCATACTATCCGACAGCAATCACAATGAACATGCTACTCACATGTCGTAGAGCCGGTAACCCACGGCGGAGCCCGGTCTGCTTGAGTGGGACCCCGGGTCTCGTGTTCGCCTAGGGTCCGTGCTGCTCACCACGGCGCGCCACACGCTTGGTTTGTCCATCGTTTATGCTGGTCAATGGGACTGTGTGACTGAGATGGCGTGCGCACACGGGCTCACGCACAATTGCTCTCCCTCTCCCTCCCAGTCACAAACACAGGCAGCCAGAGAGCAGTGTGTGTGATGTAACGAGGAGCGTCCAAGAGGCTGACGGATAGAGGGGGGGGGGTTGGCTGGTGATGGAGGAGGAGGAGGAAGATGGGGAGGGGGGGGGGGTCATACAGCCAAGAAGCTTACGGTCTGTAAGGCACTGATGAGATGCTTTGGTTTTAAAGCATGGTGGATGATGGGTAATTCTTAAATGGTAGCAGTGCCTGGGGAGGCTGCCAGTCCTAAATAAAAAGTAAGAGGACACAACCTGCAGGTGAGCTACAGGGAAATTATACTGCAAACAAAGAGAAGTATCTGCATTTGCCTCTCTCCACCCTCTTATCTGTTTCCAGTAGTACAGTCCTCAGCAGGGCCACACGATTGGCTCCTTGGTCTCCATAGAAACAGGAGGATGTGTCAGAGGGCTCATTATCATGCCTTCTTTCCTCTCCCTCCCATTTTGTTTTCACTCTCTCTCTCTCTCTCTCTCTCTTCTTCTCCTTCTCCCTCTCTTTCCCCATTTCTCTTCTTCTCAAACCTCACCCCCTACCCCCCCTTCCCCTTTCCACCTCTCTTCAAAAAATCAATCACTTTTTCTGTAGGGTCCTTTTAAAAACCCCGGATGGGGTTTTTTCCGTCAAATGAGGAGGGGCAAGCGGGTAAAGATCCTGCATAAGCTCGGGTTTAAATTATTTTCTCCCAAAAAAGAAACACTTACAAAACTAAGACAGATATTAGATAATGGTAGCATGTGAAAATTTCAGAAAAAAAAAACCCCAGAGGGCAAAAAAGAAAGGGGTAAAATATTTCCCGGGGTTTTGTAAACAGTTCGGGGACTTTTTTTTTGCCAGAATTTAGGGGGGGGAAATAAAAAACCTGGGGCAACACAGACATTACATCACAAAAAGGAAGGAAAAACCCTGAAAAAAAGGGTTTGAAATATTAAAAAAAGGGGAAACATTACTAAAGGGGTAAAATTTTGGGTTTTAGGTGTAATTAATTTGGTAAAAAAAGGGGTAAAAACAACAAAAAACTGTAAGGGGTAAAACAATGTACTGTGCTCCAAATTAAAGGAAATGGATTTTACGGTTGACACTTCACCAGGTAACAACCAAAACCGGGGAGGGTAGCCATGAATGCACGCACACACACAAACAGAGAGAGGGAGGAGAGAAAATTAAGGGGGGAGAGAAGGGGGGTTTCGAGAAAAGAGAGAGGAGGGGATAAGGGGGAAGGGGGGAAGGAGGGGGGAGAGAGAGAGGGGAATAGGAGAGAAAAAATAGAGATGGGGGGAGAGAAGAGGGGGGAAAATAGAGAAAAAGGGGGGAGAGAGAGAGAGAGAGGGAGGGGGGAGGGGGGAGAGAGAAGAGAGGGGGAAAAGGGGAAAAAAAAAATAGAGAAGAGAAGAGGGGGGGGGGTTGGGGAAATAGGAGGGGAAGAGGGAGAGAGAGAGAAAAGAGGGGGAGAGGGGAGGGGGAAGAGCGGGGTAGAAAAGGAGAGAGAGAGGAGAGAGGAGAGAAAAAGAGAGGGGGGAGGGGAAAAAATAGAGAGGGGGGAGAGAGGAGGAAAGGAGAGAGAGAGGAGAGAGGGGAGAGAGAGGGGAGGAGGAGGAAGGGGGAGGGGGGAGAGGAGGGGGGAGAAAAAACCCGGGGGGGGGTTTGGGGGGGGGGTCACAGTCTCCGGGGAGGATGCCACCTTGGGGGGCGGGATTTCAAGGGCCACACAGGGTTTTTAAAGCGCTTAACCCAAATTTTTACTAGTACCATCGCCTTTTTTTCGCCAAAGGCCTGGCTAATTTTTCCCCTGTGCGTCACTCCCCCAAAACCCCTGGTTTACAATGTATTTTTCTAATTCTTGCTGATCCCCCACTTGCCCCTTTTGGGTCACTGAGCCATTTGTGTATTTGTGTCTGTGCACACTTTGTGTACACCTATAAGTGCAGAGTGGAAACCCTGTATAATTCTTATTCCAACATTGTCCAACTCATATCTAGAGATAAGATTTTAACATTTACTGTCCAGACTGCCAGAAAATGTACTGTGTGCACAAGCTTTCCAGATGAGTAATAACGTATTTGCTATCCTCAGAGGACAAACCCTTTCCATTTTGGGGACACCATGAGCTTTCCTTTCGCGCCACACTCAGGCCATGAGATCCACTTTACCAACAATATATCTCAGGTTATGAAGATTTCCATTAAATCTACTGAGCCTGTTCCATGTTTGTAGTCAACTCCAATACTTTGGACAAACATGAAGTTTTGAGTCATTTTAGACAGTACTTTGATGTTAACACAATTGACATTTCTATTCAACATTTTCAACCTTTGGATGTACAAAGAACTACAGCCTCTAACTAGCAGATTTGACCTTCCTTGGTGGCACTTGTAATGTCACCTATAGAGAGTTAATCAGAGAGGTGTTTTGGCACAATTATTCCAAAGCTTGTCATGTAATTTAACCTCCAGTACGACAGTTGGCGAATTTGATCTTTTCACTGTGTGTGTATGTGTGTGTGTGTGTGTGTGTGTGTGTGTTAAAATGTTTTGGGGGGAGGGGCCCATACAGGGGCTACGGTGAGCTCCATTCTATTGAACATCGAGTGTGTATCTGCAAACCCCGAGCAGAGTGTTAGTAGTCTGGGCACACACACATACACACAGAGGAGAGCTCTGAAAGCCAACATGCGTTTTCAAATAGTCATATAACCTTAAATTCATGAATTTGGTAATACACTTTTCATCAAAAAAGCACAGGCTCCACAAGAGCACAACGTTTAAAATGGCATTCCATTTTCTGGCCTTGCGTGGCCCTATACACAGAGACATGTTGCTATGTGACCTTTAAGATGTATAAATATTGCATACATTGCGCATCGGAGTGTGTATGTGTGTGAATGTTTATCTGATGAGCAGGTGGCACCTTGTACGGCAGCCCCTGCCACAGTGTATGAATGTGTGTGAATGGTGAATGTTTCCTGTAGATGTAAAAGCGCTTTGAGCAGTTGTTAAGACTGGAAAAGCGCTATATAAATACAGCACATTTACATTTACATTTACATACATTGGCCTTCTTGTGCCAACCTCACCACTCTCCTTTGTCACCATATGGCCCCTTTTACTCCAGCTGGCCTCAGTCTGTAGGATTCTGCAGGACAGGGTGCAGAAGGCTTTCCAGCCTGGCAACACGCAAAACACACAGAGCCCAGATACACTTACTGTATGTACACCGCATACAGACACAAGCAAAACACACCGTAGAAAGCTTTTAGTGTCACAGGTCAAACCTAAATCCCTTGGGTCTGTCCTTACACTGGAGCTGAAGCAATTGCAGATTAATCAGCAAACAAGTTGATTAATAGTTTAAGCATTGTAGAAGCAAAAACCCTAAACTGTGTTCTAAGTGTGAATATTCACAGTTTTTTGTTTTCTATGATAGTTAATTGATTAATATTATTGTTGATCTAACAAAAAGGCATTTGAGGATCAGCCCTCTTGCACTCTGGATCAGCACTTTCTGACGTTCTATGCTAGGCAACTAATCGGTTTATGGAATACCAATTTGATAGATTAATCACTGATGAAAATAATCAATGCAGCACCATCTTAGGCCAAACATTGTTTTCCTGGTTTAAAATGTGTCATTGTAAAAATAAGAAGAGGCAAAAAACAAGATGCAAAAAAAGAGTTGCTCAACTGAAATTGAAAACCAGAGTCTTCTGACATTGCTTGTTTCTCGCTGAATTGGCTTTCAGTCTCTGCTGAGTTGCCTTAGCTTATATAAAGACAGATAACAGAGATATATACAACTGCTGGTCACAAAACAGCAAGTTCTGTAGACTAGAACTTCTCAAAACTGATGCAGCACTTTGTTACCATTAAAGTGCATTCTGTTTTCCTCCTTTTAGGGAGGCTAGCAGGGATGATTTAGGGATGCTTTAAATCTTTAACACAACAAACTGTATGTTCATTGTCCTGCTGTGTGTGTGAGTCTGCACAATTTGGAACAGCAGTACTGCTGGAAGTGTCTGTGCCTAACAGTGGGAAGCATTATTTTGTCCTGCAGGGGTCCCGTCCCCGCTCTCATGAGACTTTAACCTACTTCAAATACATAAGTGAGAGAGAGAGAGAGAGAAAGAGAGACTTAAAGAGAGACAATCGGGAGAAAACCAACATTCAACCAAGAACTACGAGCTGCACACCACAAGATGGCAGTGCATCACCTCCTCTGCATGAACAGCGGCAGCAGCCTGTGCTTCATATAGCAACATTAATCAAACACATGTGGACTCAACAAACCATTTATAATTAAGACAGAAGATGACAGTGCACTAAATCCCAGGAATTAATGTAATGTATTGTTAGAGTGCTTTATTACAACAAGTTATAGTTCAAATGAAAAACATCACAGCTGTTACCAATAGTTCTTTCAGCAATGTTGTGTTGAGTTTTCATTAGCTTTTCCTTCCTAACCGTTTCAATTAGTGTCGAAAGCTGGAAAAACTGAACTCCCCTGAGATAGTGACCTCTACCATCCTACGCTGGAGGTGAGAGGGGAGAAGCTCACTTTAGTTTCCCTGCTGTTTTTTTCCGTGAAACAACACAGCTCAGCCTCTTTGTAGCTCTCTGGCCGAGGGCACAGCACTGTGCAAAGGCTCCTTCTGTCACTGACTTGGACGTGCGCCTGATAGCATCAGAGGCAGAAGACAGACAAGCTTTTCATAGCAGACCAGACAGAGAGTTGTCTCTCTGCTCCTAATTGTGAAGTACAAACAGAGCCATATCTTGACCCCTCAGGCCTCTGCTGAAGGTCTTTGCTGCCACCACAGAAGTTCATGCTTCTTGATAAGATGGTGTCAGTAATACTGATGTGAAGCTGTAGCAGCAGTAGCACTCCAGCACTAACACAGCTGCTATTTCCAGTGGTGGAAGAAGTGCTCAGAGCTATCACAAGTACAAGCCCTGTATTTAAAAAAACTTTTACCGAGCTCTTTGATCAAGTTGTGCTGCTTTTGCATGTCTCATTAATACGTTATCATGGCGAGAAAAAAATGATTCTCACACTCTAATCTCTCTGTCATCGACACTTTCTGTTCTTCACTCGCAGGAGATATCACCCCACACACACAACTCAGCAGCGGCAGCATCTTGTTAATATCTGAATGCACATACATAAACAAATTCCTCTTCTTGAGTATCAGAGTTGAAAAAAAAGCAGCCGAGGACAAGCAATCACGCTCTCCAGTCTTATTTACTGGATAAAAGTGTGCTATTCCTTGAACCCTCACCTCATACCTGCGAGCCCTCCCGAGTGCCGATACAGAGCTATGGAATTGCAAATGCCTTCTATCAGACAGGGAGATAGATCTGGAGCGCACAGAGGCCCTATTGCCTGATATTCCTGTGGTATGGAGCTGATGAAAGGATAAGCTATGTGAGAACACACAGTATCACTAATCTCTCACTACATCTAATTTACCAGGGAAGTAGAAATGGGTAATACAGTAAAAAAAGCAAAGATTTGGTTGATAAAAAAAAGGATGCTCCGACATGTTTTCACTGGCCTCGAGGAGGCTGCGCTTGTATCACCAAGAAGCTTTCAAAATTGCACTGTCACACATGATTTTGTCAAGAAATGTAACACCTGTGCACTGTCTCCAGACAGGTGGGTGTCTTTTCATTACTGCTGAAGAGATCCATTTGCTCCAGGCACATTGTGCTTGTTCAACCTTGACTATAACACAAACTCCTGCCTTTCTGATTTATAACAAAATATAATACACACTTTGTTGTAATTAAGCAGCTTTGTCATGCATACAGATTGCAGATTTCAAGACAATTGTTACCCTCCCCCCATCTGCTAAAAATAATAGTAATTAATAATTCACAAGAGTACTAGGTCGAGGTCAATTACTGAGAGCGGCTGCTGGCTGATATGTGATTATGGGTTCATTGTTGTAACGGGATGTATGGACATTTTGGTTATTATGGCTTAATACAGAGACAAGGTAATCACCTTTGAAAAAGCACAGTACAAACTGAACTGAGAATTTTCTAAAGAAAACAATATGTCGGGTGAGATCTTCAAAAGTCGCCACACAAACAGGTCCTTGAACGATGCATCCCATGCATTTTATTTACATAAGTATAAACAAAGAGTGTACAGTATATAGTCTTTTACATTGCTAATGTAATGTACTCTTTTGTAAAAGGATAATTATTTTATTATTAGCCTATAAAAGGAATTTTTAATTAAAATGCAAATCACATTTTCCCAGAACTTCTGATAATGCTGGTTTTGTTTCCCAAGCACAAATATATTCAGTTTAAAATTACATTAAACAAAGAAAAGCAGTACATTTTTCTAATTTAAAAGAGAACAGCAAATGTTTGGTAGTTTTTTCCTTGTAAATGACTAATAAAGGATTGATTATCAAAATGTCTGGCAATTAATTGTCTCTCAATAAACTGACTAATCCTCTGTACTTTTTTCTATTTTAGCTATTATAAAAACATTTTTAATTACTTTGATGATACAAGTTTTAACCAACTTAAAAGGAAGTACATTTTACACAAAAAAAAAGTTAATTATGTTTTTAATGTGTGTACACAAATATTTGCAGTTGTGGACTACCGTCTTTAAATAGTACAGGGAGGGACTCATACATGTGAAGCCAATACTCGCACAACCAATGCTGGCCCAGCTTTTATTGTGTTGTGTCCTGATCCTTCAAACCGATTTTTTATGTGGCGTGGCTGTCTGGATGCAAAACAATGAACACAGACACACACGCGCGCGCCAGCGCCCGCGCCACGCACCACGCACGCACGCTGCACACACCACACCCCACCCAAAACACACACACACACCCCACACACCCACACACACACACACACACACACACCACACACACACACACCACACACACACACACACACACACCACACACACACACAACACACACACAACACCCCACACTACACACACACAACACACCACACACCGCACACCACACCACACAACACACACCACACACACACACACACACACAACACCACAAAACACCACAACACACACAACACACACACCACACACACACACACACCCCACACACACAACACACAACACACACACACACACACACACCCACACACACACAACACACACACACACACACACACACACACACACACACACACACACACGCACACACGCACACACGCACACACACACACAACAATTCTCGCCAGAAGGATCATCACGATATGAATAAAGTGAAAGGCACATTTGTCTCTGTTATTTAGAGTTAAAGCAAATTATTATTAAGCCACATGGCGGTATGCAGTTCAGAATCCAAACTGTGTGTTTCCAGTGATCCCGCTTCACAAGGAGCCCGTAACTTCCTCTTAGAGAATGTGATGACGAAACAGAAGCTGGGAACTTCAAAGACAAACGGAGAGCTTTCCCAAGAGTTCAAACACATTATGGAAGTGGGCTCTCTGTTTCATAGGCCTATTAAATCATTGTGTGGTTGTGATTTCCCATCTGGTAAAATCAAAACTTTACAATACCAACAGCAGTAAAAAAAAGAAAAAGAAAAGGCAAATAAAGAAAAGGATTCAACTGGCTGAATTTTATAGGAGGCAGAAGCCACTTTCATCACTGCTCTTTTTTTTTGTTTTTTGTTTTTTTTTAACAGACACCAACTCTTGCACACAACTGCTCCTTCATGTCCCAAGGACTGTTTGCTGCCACATTCAATAAATGTTTATTGTGTCGTTAAGCCCTTAGATATTGTCAAGACCTTATAGAGAGGAGGAAGGAAGCAGTCGAATACACGCAACAGCAATGCCAGGTTCATGGACCCACATATGGTGATACTCCTCCATTTCTACTGCATGTGTCACTTGTCCACCATATTGACCCCTGCGGCTAGATAACAGCCTCATGAGCTGCCTTCCTGCCTCCAACCTTCAGCAAATGACACACTGGCTGTTTGCAGCGGGCAGACTGGGGGTCTGTGATCCCATGAAGGCAAGCTAATCCCAGGAATCAATAGACTCTGCAGGGGTATTATTAGAGGGCTTGGAGATAATCACAGGTTCTGTTCTGAAATAGTCATTCACCATAATGAATATCATAAAGCATCTGAATTATTTATGCACGAAATGGAGCTCCTGACCCGGACCACAAATACATGGAGCAGTGCAATATTAGCAGCTTTTTTTTTTTTTTTTTTTTACAAGCTTTTGGTAATGCTACGGGAACTTTAAAAGGGAAATTCTTGTAGAAAGATTTACACTTCACCATGACCAGCCAGCCTTATGTTTACCTTTGTAAAAGCCCCCCATCTGTATCTATTCATCAAGTCAGATGTGTTTCCTTAATTAAGGAGACAGAACGAAAGAGAGGCACAGATAGAAAAACAGAGTCAGAGAGGGTGACAGAATACAGAGAAGCAGATGGGTTTTGATTGAGTGGAAGATAAAAGAGAATATCTGGAGAGAGAAAAAGAATTCAAAAGAGAGGCGTTAAAGAAAAAGGAATAGAGGAGCATCTTGGGTATTTAAATGCATTCATTCTGCCTTGAGCTGGGCTTGATGGGTGCAGCGAGGTCTTAACTCTGGACAGGACTGAACTAGAAAGCAGCTGCAGGCAATGAATACAACAGCTACTGCACAGGCAATACCCCAATCATTTAAAACATGCTTCTTTCATCATGGTGCTGAGGAACTGCCACAGAGGAAGTCGTTTTCTCCTCTATTGATGAGGTCATCTATATTCCTACGTCAGACCTGGTCATATAATATATAACACGCTGCTTTTGTACCGTTTCCTTTCAAGTTGCAGCCACATGAGTTCTGATAAATTCGGACTATTCTCCCCTCAGTAAACCATACAGTCCAATTATCCCCTCTCACAATAAGCTGCAATCCTGCATCCCTATTGGCCTGGCTGACTGCTCCACTTTAAACTTTCTAAACCTAACATAAACACACTCAGCTCTCACTGCTATAGAGCACTCTACACACAATCAGTCATGGGATGACAATACGAGCAGGCGAGTACATTACAGTGGCCACAAAAGGGGATATTTTCCACAATGGGTTTCCTCTTATTATGGTCTCCTACAGCAGGAGGGGAGAACATATAAGTGGGAGAGATCGTTACAGAAGAGAACATGTAGAAATAATGGTGATTGAAAGGGAGAAACACAAAAGGAACTTCCTAGTCTTCACATCAATTGTAGTAATGTCGACATTGGATTGCTCTCAAGCTTACAGCCTTTGCAACCTGGAATCAAGGAATATCAGTCTGCCCCTTTTTGGAGGTTTTATTTTATTTTTAGTTTGTAGTAGTATTCTAGAGCTGAAACAATTAATCGATTATAAAGCTTGGGTGATACTAAAGTTTTGCTGTTGAACAATCAAGGCCTCGGTGCTCTCATGGTGAACAAACTATGTAATCACCTTAGATCTAATTTGGCATTTCTGTACTGCAATTTCTTTAGCTCCAACACAACAATACCAATATATTTGCAATAAGCTTATATTGGCCAATTTAACAGCCTGGCTGGCTTAGAGCAACATTTGGCCTGACGGGTTACATAATGAACTGCAAGCAATTATAGCTTCGCCTGGTTGAAGATGATTTTAAACTGTAGTAGAATGTAAATGTTTTTGTCTGACTTGGATTTTTTTACTATTTATCAGCATAAACTATGCTTTCTGTACTTTGCAGCTGTACCAGCTAAATTCAAATTAAGTTTAATAAAGCATAGCAGATCAAGTAGCCATTTTCACCTCTTTTACTTACAGTATTTGGCAGTTGAGCCATTTCTGCAGCTAATGAAAACTTGGAACTATCCAATTTATAATTCATCTCTTAAAGTAATTTACTTTCTTTCATTTTATAAATACAGTTTCCCTATTTTAACATTGAGCTATTTTATGCTTTACATTTAATTTCCCTATAATTCCTCCCTCTCAGCTCTGGCGTCCGCAGGCCCAGGTTTTATTACCAGCTGTTGATTGACTGTGCTAGTGAGCAGGGCAGGCAAGTTAGGAATGTAAAGACATTAAAGCCGTACTTTGCCAATTTGCAACCAGTTGTTTATCATAACGGGGCCAGTATGAGTAAATGAACTGTGGTAAACTTCTTTCCATCTTACCACATTTTATTTTATTTATTGTGCAACAATTTTGATAATTCATAAGTTACAGTTGTTTATTCAAGCAGAATGTAATATTTTGCAGATTTCTGGTTCTCAAATATGAAGTTTTTGCTTTTCTATGTATTTTAAATTAATATCACTTTGAATTTTGTACTGTGGGCTCCCACAAATGTGTTTTTATTACATTTCGTAGATGAAACATGACAAAATAACTGAAAATGAAAAGCTTAAACCTTAATGAAGCTTATTCTTCTTTGGCATTCACTGAAAGATGATTTAATCAAGTGCATGCTGGATAAAAACTAAAACAGAAACGGTAAACTCAACATAGCCATATGAAGAAAAGGTTCCATGTGTGGTCTGTCCTCTATTTTACACAAAACATGTTGTGTAATCACAAAACCTGGTAAAACAAGTTTCCCTTTGTCCTTTAAGCATTTAGATGAGCTGGCTTTCACACTGTGGTAAAGTGAACACAATCAACAGTGTGTGGGCTTATTGTTGTAGTTTTAAAAAAGGTATTTCACTCAACTCTCTTTCTGCTGATCATCTTAGCAGGCTCAGTGGCAGAATCATCATAACCAGCTATCCAACGACAGCATCATTAGTTAACTTTGTTGACCTCAAATATGCACACTCAAGCATGGGAAATAAGCTATCACATCTAAGCTTTTACATTGCCTGTCTAGCTCTAGATCTGATCAAATGCATGTGATTGCTTTTTGCCAGCGCAGGAGGCAGAGAAAAGAGGGGCAGACAGCCTGAAAGAACAGGTACAGAGAAATATGAGGAGTACAAACAAGGAAAGAGAGGTAAAGAAAAAAAACATGCAACAGAAGTAACAATTTAAATGAATCCCTGGGGTATGTTTCTTCTATTACAGTCTAGCAGCTGCTCTGCCTGCTCTGAACGTGATTGGTCGTCCCCAGAGACCGCCCCAGCTCTGGCATTGAGTTGATGGAGCAAGTCTCTGTGAACACTGCTTCAACACCAAAGTTGCCCCATTAATTCATCTTACCTTGTTTAACCCTATAGTACGTACTACGTAGGGATTATTGAACATTTAGACGGCCACATCAAACAGATTAACTGAATGCAAATAACTTTTTTTTGCAACATTAAATAATGCTACAATTAAAAACACTTCCTGTAATTAATGTTTTCTTTAAACTTTTCCAATATGCTCACTGAAAACATCTAAAACAAGTGGAGTGACTCAGCATACTGCAGGACATGGTACTGCAGCTCACAAATGGCATAACAATTCATTTTCCACTTCCTTTCAATGTCACATAAACACAGCCAGAAAAAACACAAAGATCAATCACTCACAGAGCCTCTCACAGCCCCACTGCTTCACTGGATGGAGAACAATTACCCAACATTTCTTTCACATTTCTCCCCAGATATGATGTGAAAAATGTTTTCTAGTAACTCACTGTCACAATTGCAAAATCCTGGATTTAAATCTGGCCCAGGACCTTTGTTACTTCATGTAAGGTGATCTTCCTGTCTTGCTAAAAAGGAAACGATGCCTCAAAACAAGTCAAACATTACGGAGCAAGACCTTTATGATAATTGTTGCTTTTAGTTTGATTTATGCATTTCTTGTGAGTAGGTGTATGTTGTTCTGACCCTTGATACATGTTGAGGGTATGCATTGTGTGTTTGTGCCTGCCGCTTACTTTCATTGACATCCACTCAGTAAAACTGACGGGAATGTGGAGTAAGCAAGACCAAGACGAGGACAGAATTTTCAAATACACACCAATATTCAACAGAAACGATCTCTTACATTTCAATTAACCTCTGGGGGACAGTAATAAAACAACCTTCTGAAATATCAGCAACGTCAAAATGATCAGGTATTTGAATGTCATCATTTGGTGATTAGTGGTTGATTATAGAGTGACTGTGTTAGCAAACAATGCTGCTGAGCTGGAAAGGAAAACACTCAACCCCTAATCACACGCTATCATCATGATCCATTTAACCTATTAGCCTTTAGCTGTGCTTGAAAATTACTTACAGAGCAACAATCCCACTGGGACAATCAGAGAGGACACATACAGAGAACACATGCAGAGGTGTTAATCACGGAGAAATGGCAAATTCCTCATTTCTGCAGAGTTACCATAGTCTAAAACAGGGATAGCCAACATGGGTCATTAAAAAATCCAACATATTATTAGCAAAATATAAATCCTAAGGCCATCTACATACATAGTTCTTTCTAATGATTCACTGTGCTACATGTATGTTTAACATTAAAACCTGATTTATAAAATCAACAGTTATTAGGCTAGGTTAATAGGTTAGTATTATATGCAAAAAAAGGTATGTATAAAGGCATTAGGCTGCCCTACAAGTTATTGTAGGCCCAGTTTAATCCAACTTCATTTTAAACAATTTATGTATTAGGGGTAGGGCTGCACGATTATGGCCAAAATGATAATCGCGATTATTTTGATCAAAATTTTGATCGCGATTATTCTCACGATTATTTGTTGATTTTAACCAAAACAAATTTTATTGTCACATAGGCTATTTATAACTGCGAGAGGGAGTGTGATGGACGCTACTCACAGAGAGACGGCTGATCATTATGAACGGGTCCAGCACGGGTTGAATGGCGGATACACACGTCGTGTGTATTAAACGTCTGTATCTTCACTGCGCTGCATTTTTATGAACTATGATATTCTGGCCATGGGTCACATCTCTGGTCCTGGTCCAGGCTTCGGTACAGCAGCTCCGTCTCACGCAGTGACTCTACCAACTGAAGTTAGCTGCATTCAAAAACTTCTTCTGTGTTCTTCGCCGTAGCGGCCGCGATAACAGTTACCCGCGGAAACACTGGTACAAATACAGGTTTGCCCCCTCATACTTAACAATATACAGCTGTGTTAATGAAAAATTAAAACTGTAGACATACATCAGAAGTGTGGACCGACGGCCGCTGTGTGGCGGGGCGCGGAGAGTAAGAGGAGAGAGAGTAGGACGAGAGAGCGTAGAAAGATCCAACACAGGCACAGCTTTACAGACGAAATGGGTCATGTAACGCAAAATTAAACCGTATCCATATAAACAGCATTGCAGCGGATGCGAGGACATTAGCACCGGTGCGTCCTAGAAGAGCTAACAGCTAACAGACGCTACTAGCTAACAGCTAACAGACGCTAATTAGCACCGACTAGCACTGGTCACTGCTGTTGTCTGAAAAACAACAAATGGGACAAAGTGTTGCGTTTACTGGTAAACTGGTAAACCTTGAGACTGACGTATTACCGACTGCTATGTGTTGAGTTTTCCTCACGCTACTCTGTCCTCTGTGACTGTCTACATCTAGAAACTTAGCTGCACGGGGTGCAGTGAACTACTCTGACTGGCTCATGAGCAGACTGCTTTATGGAGCGGGAGATTGGCTTTGCAAAAAACCCGGAGCGTTCAATGAAATGATGCTTTATAAAAAATAATCGCTTGATCACGCAAATTTGATCGTGGGAAGTCCAAATCGTGATCGCGATTAAAATTCGATTAATTGTGCAGCCCTAATTAGGGGGTCCCTACTTCGTCTCTCTTTCAGTTAAGGGGTCCTTGGCTTAAAAAATGTTGAAGACCCCTGGTCTAAAAACAACCCACAGATGTTCCTACTCATCAGAAAATGTCTGAACACTGCTCCTTAAAAATAGAACATGTTCCCACTATGCACTGGGACTTATTTTTGGGCCGCACATGAGCCACAAGTGGGCTGTGGATTAGGCACACATTGCTTTTTGATGATGAAGCACACGGCACCAGGAGGCATTTTCTGAAACTCTCTCCAGCCTTTTGAAGCCCCCTAAGTCTGTACCACTGATGCGGCTGTCTGCGCTCATCTCTCCTTGTTTTTACAGAGGCTCCGAGCTCGGCACAAGCTAATGGGTGAGCAGCGATGAAGGCTCATATACGCAGGGATCATATTTCATTAAGACTAAGCCTAATGATCTCCTCCTACGGAGTATTTGGCCACTGAAGTTCCATGTTCACATCAGGAAAACAACATTGCAGCAATGAAACTGCTCGGTCATAAAAAGCTGATGACAAGAGAACAGCTGCAAAGACTCACATATTAAGACACAGCAATGTTGTCAAGCTGTCAAGACCAATACATCTGCCACAGAAAGGCTAATCCCGAGGGCATCAATATGAACTGCAATGACTTTTAGATGTTAACAAGGCAAGAGTAAGACTTAAAAAGACTTCTGTGTCACAGTGGTTGAAACTGGTGCTGTGGTACTTATGTGGCAAGCATTAAGGACGTAAGACACAGTCATAAAAATAGCATCTTACTGTACCCAAAGGAAGCCGACTTCCATTTGCGGCAGGGGACGACTCTTCTGCAGCCTGCAGTCACTAACCTCCCAGGAACCTCTGTGACTTCGACAGGTAGGGAGGCATGTCTCCTACAGAGGGACAAAGAAAACACACATCTCATACTGTTGACATAGAAGGGCAGATGTAAAAATAACCTTTAAATGTTATATGACTGCGCTGCATTCAAATCATCCATTTTCCCCTCAGACATCTTCTACTGGGGGTTTGTGACTTTCATGGTTTTACCTCTGTGTACTTCATTTGTCACAGACTATTTTAGTGTCATGTAGCAGCACACTTGGTAATATGTAATTCTGTATTGTAACTTCCTCTATCAGTGCAGTCTTTAAAGGAAAAAAAATGACGTCAAAGGGTCCAAACCATAATTGGTTTTACTTTCAAACCAATAACCACACAGTATTATCAGAGTATACACCACAAAACACACTATTAATAATGCCACTTCAAAACAAAGCTGAGTTGAGCTTGTGAAGCTTTAGAAAAATGGAACTTAAAAGAACAGCTCAGTGTGCATTGGGCCATTGACTGCAAATCATAAAATGTAGAGTTCATGTTATTGATGAATACTAAGTTTTTTTTGGTAACTAATTATGTAACTTCCATACATTTCAAAGACTTGAAATTTGCTTGAGATGTAACTTATTACAAGGTGTGTTTGATCCATTATTGTTGCATGGGCTACATATGGTGCATCTATGTGACATCCTGCAGATCAAAACCAAAAACTACTTCTACTTGAAGTTAACTAGACAAATTTGCATTGCCTTTTTAAAATAGAATTTCAAATTATGTTTTTAATAAACTATTAGATTGTGTGACCTTTTTCTTTTATTTATTTATTTATTTATTTTTTACAAAGTCCTGGTACAAAGGTACACAAACGTGTACTTAATATCAGTTACCCAACTATACTTCCACATGCACTTATGATTAATGTACTTTACGCCTGCTATTTTAATGTATACCAACGTTGCACTTCATGTATTAACGCAGCATAATTAGTACAACTTACATAAAGATAGAAATGGAAAGAAAAGAAAAAGGTAAAAACAAAACAACCTGGTTGATCAAAGAAAAAGATGAGTTTGCATGGGCAGTTTTTTTTTTGTTTTTTTTAAGTGTGTGGAAAACTTCAAAGTTTGCGCTTGGTGTACTGCAGTTAAAGCAGTTTTGTCCTCTATACTGATCATTGCTCAGGCATTTCTCATCTCCTTTCACAGGATACCATTTCCATGGTTCCAGGTGTTTCTCTCTCATCTATTGTTTGTTAAAGTTTTCACTGAGCTGGGCAGGTTGTCTCAGACAAGCCGGGCACATTTCTTAGGCCTTCAATTTGCACTCAATAACCAACAGCATCCCTCTCTGGGGATAAGGTCTTCATCAAAAACATAAAGCCATTAACCCTATGATGATAGCCATTGCATAATTTGATTTAGGCATGTACATATGTTGAATGAATAGTTGCTAACTCTCCAGTCAAATAAAACCATATGCCAAATGACATTCCGTGAGATTGATGTATTTTATAAAAAGGTTTGCAGCAAGAAAGATAGAGAAGCATCTTTCATTCTTAAACACAGATTGTACTCTGTATGAAAAATCCATCTGTATGAAAATGCACTGAAGCCCCGAGTAATATAAACGGTTAATTGTGTCATGGCTGTTGCCATTTGCTGCTGTTTCGGTATAATGAATTATTAATTTAAGAAATGCTAATGTCTCTACTCTGGTGGAGTTGGGAGCTGTGAACCTTGAGTTAGTCTGAATTTCTCCTCCTGTCTTCTATTAGTTACTGTGATAGCACTGCAGAGTCAAACACACAGACCCTGTTTCAGAGCTGTCAGTGCAATGACTGATCCACAAACATCAACAATTTAAACAAAATGGCAGTTTGTTTTCCCACCGCGGAAGAGATGTTCTCAGACTCAAAAACCATCTCCTTCATTGTCTTTGCTTTCTATCACCACACACTGCACACTCACATGCTGGCTTTGTGTAAATCCTATGGAGGGAAGTGTTTTCAGAACAATGCCTGATTAAGGCCTGAAATCCAGTCTACTCAGTCAAGGACAAAGACAAGCAGACTCGGTGTCCTACCTATCCAAGTTGAGCATCACTCTCCATGGCAACGAGAGACGGCCAAGGAGACAAGGGAAGACGATACGTTTGTGTGGTCCCTGCGGAGAGCACCGGCTGAGGGGGAGAGACTGCACTAGATCAGCCCTGAACCCTAACAGTGTCACCATTCCTCCCTGCAGACACATATCAGTTCAACTGGCCCTGACATGTACTGTCAGTGCATCCGAGGACCGACCGGCTCTTTTTAGGTTAGATTTCTGTGTGAATTAAGCACAGTTCAGTCCACACATTGTGCCGTTTTGGAAAAATGTCCTGCCTGCAGATAGAAAACTGCAGCGCCATCGCTATTTCAGCAAATGCCTCATCTGTTAGAAGCTAAAGAAGTTGCAAGAGGACAGTCTCTTTGCTCCCCTTTATATTAATTCCTTTGGAATTTCCTTCTGCTTTGTAAATGATCACACAATACTTTTACATCACTTGATTACTGGTGTTGTTTTGAGACCCACTTTGAGAGAGGTTTTGACCTCCACAACAACAGCCCAGCAAAGCTTTATTCTCTTCATTGTCATCCCTCCAATAATGGGGAGAGAGGCTTTACAGTAAAATCCGTGCCTCTCTGTTTCCCCAACTCTCTGTGGAGAATTACAGGGGAATAAAAGCTGCAGACTCCGCCGAGACTTTCCGCAAGAATACCTCCAGTAGCTCACTATATTGCAGTTCTCTGGCCTTGTTATGCGTCTGAACAAACACCAAGACAGAATGTGCAACACTCAGAGGTCCCACAGTCATGGATACATCATTTCAAGCACTAAATTTTCAATTTTCAATTAGCCTCTCTGTTTTTAGACACTCCCAATTTAACAGCTGCCATCTATCACAATACACAATCTCATTGGGCACAAGTGAACAGGTATAAATAACAAAAGCACAAATACAGCACTTTCCTCCTGTACTCTTATTGCAATTGGTGCAATAAAGTGTTGGACTACACCTACGCTGTAGGCTTCTGTTGTTTGCTGCTACTGGGTTTATGAATGAGTGCAGCACAAAAGTGCATCAGCGAGTGGGAGAACATCTTATTATCAGACATTCCCTGAAGAACAATCCAATAAAAGCAGGTCACTGAGGCTGTTGAGCGCCTGTCTGCTTGCCTATCTCACCCAGGTTCCAATCACATCTGAATCAAGCCATCCCTTCAGATAACAGAACGGCAGACCAATTAAACACTGCCATGTTGTTATTTCTCTCTCATTAGCCACGGAGTGGGTATGAGAATAATCCCCTCATCACCGACAAGGCCAATCATTCTCCAAACACACACACATATAAACTTTTATCAAACCAGTGCGAAGCAATCCTTCGGGAGCATGGCTTATTTATTTATAGCGCCTGTGCCAAGTTCAGTGGCTTTTTCATTATTAATGATAAGGAAACCTACCAAGCCATGTAACACATAACATTTTAAACAGCTAGGCACTTGTGTCACGGCGTGGCATATTAACAGGGTGAGAGATGTAAGTGACTGTAGGTCTGCTGTGTGTTGTCAGCAGAGTGCTGTGTTGGCAGTTGTAGCAATTTTACACAGCTTTGAGATCTGATACAAAAAGGAACTCCGAGCCAAGATAAATCATGTGACTGATTTCCCAGCAATAGTCACAGTAATTTGAAAACTGGCTGCTGCTTCACTTTAAAGGGATGCTATTGAATAAGTACACTGAGACACTTAATACTCTTTTGTAAGCACGTAAGGTATGTATGTATGTACTGTGTGTATGCATGTACTGTGTGTGTGCAGGTACTATATGTATGTATGTATGTATGTATGTATGTATGTATGTATGTATGTATGTATGTATGTACTGTGTGTGAGTCTATGTATGTTTGTATGTGAGTGTATGAGTGTATGTATGTATGTATGTATGTATGTATGTATCACTATGCTTTCATAATTGACTACATAACAGTGTTGGAGTAGGAGCAAAATTCATTCAGTTGGCAAATTAACAATTGAATGGGGAAAACAACTTTAAATGCTGACATATGAAAACATGACCCTTTATTTTTATATGTAAAAGGTGTAGTAACATGTATTTCTGAGATTGCCTTTAAAATCCACTATTTTAGATTTGGGATTTTGAAAACTGTTACCTATAACGTTTTACACATGTAGGGGTAACAGCAGATCGATCCATGGGGACTTGGCTTGGGAACCGGCGAGTGGCAGGTTCAAAGCCCGCGCGGACTGCCACGTACGGAGCGTGGACTGGTACTAGAGGTGCCAGTTCACCTCCTGGCCACTGCTGAGGTGCCATTAAACAAGGAACCCCTAACTGCTTACAGGGCATATTCCCATGTATATTTTGGGCCAATGTGTGTGTTTACATAAGTTAAACAAATTAATATAACCCTGGGGATTAATAAAACAATTCTTCTTCTTCATCTAGTTTTGTATAGAAATTATTGGACTGATGTACTCGTGAAATCTTTTATTTAACATCATTAGTTTTGTCTCATGTGTGTTTTTGGATTAACGGCTTCGAAAATTGGTCTGCTTATTGATACATTCGTCCACTTGTAAAGTATTTTATTATTCCCTTGTTTATTGTCTAATTACACATCATTTAATGCACTGTTTTATAATCACTGTGGCCCTTCATAAAACACCTTGTACAATTAAGTCCAATTTACAGCCTTGCTATCTCCAAGGAGATGTGTCAAATGTTGAACAGCTTAATATTGTTGCAGTGCAGTATCACCAACTGCACCTGACATATGAGATGAGCTGCTCTTTGAGCTTCTTACTAATTTGCAGGATCAGTGCCATCACGTTTCATGCTCAAAGATGAGCAGAAGCCTGCAATTACTTTAATTCAGAAATATTATGGCTTTTGCATCTAACCCGCGTATGCAGCTGCCAAACAAGTCACATGATTCAGAATGTGCTAGTAGAGATGTGCACATGAAGATTGAACCTCGGTTTATACAGTAGGCCAAGAAAAACATGGCATGCCAGCTTCATATGAATAAATGGAAGATTCTAGAAACCATTGCCAAATTCAAAACTAAGAACAATTTGCAGAGGGCCTCTGCCATTTAGGAGGTTTCCAACCACATCAAATCATCAATTTGGTGAAATGGGATTGTTTTCCTCTGAAGCCTGGCCGTTCATTTCCACTGCTATGCTTTTAGATTCTACCATCAGCAGCAGCAATAGAAAGATATGGAGAAAATAGGTTTCATGATAACAAAGAGGACCTTCTGGTATTAATGTATAACATCTGTTTAGCTACGGAAAACCATTTCCCCAGTTAAGGTTCATTACGCTGGACTGTAAACTAAGACTTTTTTGTTTTGGATCATGTTTTCAAGTAAATATGTGTTGCCAGTTTAATATGATCAATAACTCAAAAACAGAGTGCTGCATAGTAAGGCTGAACGCCAGTGATGGCAGTGGAACTGATTGCTTGCTGGTTACAGAGTGTGAGTGTGTGAATGTGTATGCTTAAAGAACTAAATTCTCCATTCTTAATACTTCATGAATCTCTTCAAATAACATTCATTACAGCATACAGATGTTTTAAGTGTTATATGAATATTGGGCAACTTACCTAAAACAAACTATAGTTAATAAACTGATGAGATTTTTTCTTCAACTCATTTTTTACAGTACATGTTACATTTTGACGTACCCTGTTTTCTACAACGAGTTTTTCTTTCCTTTGGTGCTCTACTGTTGGGCAGGTTACGAATGTGGCAGACAAACTTCACATGCACATCTCTCACTCTTGCGTGCGCACACGTTTATTCACATTTGCAATGCTACAAAGACTGGCACACATCTCCAGTTTTTAGCCCACTGGATTTGCTTCGAATTTGTGATAGGACATTAAGAGCAGAAGAAAAGAGGCCTGGGGAGCGCAGGCAGTCGAGCACCCAAGGAAATAACAGACTTGGCCTGGAAAATGTTCATGTAAACAAGGGACAGGCTCCGTTACACTTTGCTCAACTTGTCTAGACATTGGTGGATGCTTAATACACAGCTACAGAGGCGAAGGAAGAGGCTGTTTGGATCCCACAGCGAGGCATCCCTAAAGAGAGAAGCTGCAGATAAGGAGTGTGTTTACCATTGAGAGAAGCTCATCCTCTCTCTACATGCAGGCCATAATTCTTAGCTGTGTTCTCAGCAATGATGGATTCAAGTTACAGTTTTAAATCAGACCAAATTTTACCTCAGCGGAGACACGGCTACAAATCTATAACCATTATAGTTAACACAGTGAACCAGCTAACAACAGAATGTGACTTTGGATTGCACACATAAAACGTTGTCATTTCTTCCGTTCTGTTATATCTACAAACACCAATAACAGGCACCACCCCTCGCTTGGGCTAGCACCACAATGCCAGGATTTTCAGCTTGTCACACTCAAATCCCAAGACTTACCTGTATATAACACCATGTCTTCCTCAAAGCCAAAGCATGATTTAGAAGTGTATTAAGAGAGAATATATTATAATTCAATATAATAATTATATTATAATTCAGGCAGATGTACAATCCTGAGCAGATAGGGAGACATTGACATACCTGACCATTCTGGAAGAGTCACATTCAGACCTGGAAGACATAAAAAACACAGGTTCATCAATTTTGTTGAGCAGGTAGAAAGGAGAATGCTGAAGTATGTACAGTAACAAAATGCCTCATTGACCACCATCACTTGATTCAGCAACTTCATTACAGCAGCCATTTTTTGCTATCTGGCGATGAGGGATGCACCACTTTTGAACAGATGGATATGGCATCCTTAGAAATGGCCACACTTTAAATTTCAGCTACAACTTAGTGACATTCACAAAATTATACATTAATATTCCATGGGTGAGTAGAAAATGTCTCCGCTGGCAATGCAGCGCTTATTATAAATGCAGCATCTTGCCTCGTATTGGATTTGGTGGAGTTTCTGTCATTGTGGCCTTTTGAATACGAAAACAAGGGTGGCCAAAACCTTAAAAACACCTCACGGTCAAAACATTGCTTTTGAATAGGTCTTTGTAAAATAATATGTGTCACAGTAGATTAATCACAGGTGTAAATAACTAAACAAATGATGGCTGATAGCTCCCATTTAGCTGCTTAAGTTTCAGGGTCCTGGAGAGGAGCTATTCTGGGAGGGCCTTGTTCTGGAAGTAAAACTCAATTTCAGATGATCCATAATTGCTGTATTCCACAAGTTGAAACTCCAACGATTAATTCATTGGTACAAAATACCTGGTTCCTTATAAAAAGTCTAAGATATAAGTCTGTTTACATAAAAAGGGAGAAGTCAACTCCGACTCCCAAAGCGCCTTTCAGCAACACACATCCAATCATCAAGCTCAAAATGTGGTTATGTGGGCTGCCAACACCATTTGGAAGCTAAAGATTAAACTGATAACACGATCTCAATCTAAATCTATATCTATTCACTTCACTTTATGCAATTTAGAAATAGACTGCAGTGAAAGGCATTCCAACGGTAAAGGAAGTAGTCTTTACACCAGAGAAATAAAATGTAGGTCTTTCTGTGAACCATGGCACTAAGGGGCAATAAAGCTACTGCATGGCTGCATCAGGGCAAATTTATGAGCCTCCTTGTCGCCTTTTTTCACTTTTTACATGGAGAAAACAATTAGATAGTGTGGTGTAAAGACAGTACAATGACTGACGTTACCATTAGGTACTGTAGCTGCAACAGATCTTCTTAGAAGGGCTGTACTGTACTTTTTGTTGGGTTGGTTTAAAGATATAATGATCCTCTCTGTATAATGCTGTGTCTTATTCTCAGTTGGGCTGAGTGATTTCTTTCCTTTTGTCTCATCACTCTTAGTTACTTCACTTGCTTGTTTTTCTATTCTGTTTGCCGTGCACCTTTCTCTTCACTCCAGAATCTCTTGCATATTATCAGATTAATCAAAAAAGACGTCCAGGCATCCTTTCATCATTCAATAAAGCACAGAACAAACTTGATATCGCTGTTTGTTTTTTTTCATTAGAGCCAAACCCCATTACAACTGTGGAATTAGGTTGAAGTGAAAACTAGAGCTGGGTCAATATAATGCAGTGGTAGGATGAGATTCATTGACACACATGCTGCAGTCCAGATCCAATGGCAATTACTGAAGCTATTGATTGCTGTGTATACAATTCATCACAGAAAAAAATCATCAGATCAAAAGCATCTTTGACAAATGTTTTGCTGAATGATATGTGTGTCTTTTACGCTGATTGCACCCAGCCAGACAGAAGAAACCTGGGCCATGTTCAGGCCAGACAAAACGTAGCAACACGCTTTTTTAAACTGAATCGGGGGGGGGGAGGGGTGGGGGGGTGTTGAACACCCTGTAGTGTGTGCAATCACTCTGCCTTTTATTACCCAGGGTTCACAGACACGTCTCTGCTGATTGGGTATTACCTGTGACGCAGCCACCAAAAGGAGAGAAAACATATCTCAAAGCTGTTGCACACCGTTTTCACACTGTTTCAAGGAAAAATGTCGTTCAACCAGGAAACCATTTTGAGATTGAACGTCCCCCAGGGCAATGAAGAAGGGGTCAGAACCCTGGACAGCTCCTCTGTCCTGCAGAGACTACAAACCACTACTACTACAACTACTCTACTAATCTGGGTCATGCCTATATTGTTAGTTTAGTACATTCTGCAAGACTGTCCTACTGTACAGAAAACAGATGGACACAGTGTGAGGCGTCAGTTATTCTGTATTCAAGCGGAACTTCATCACTTACTGCACTTGATTGCTGAGCAACTGGCTTGTTAAGTAAGTAAGGTGTGCAGGTGTATTTGCATTTATCTTCTCCTTTCCATGAAATGAATAACTCTTTTTACCTTGTTACCTTTTTGAGTGAACAGAATCGACAGAGCTCAGCCTGAACCACTAGGAGTTGTACGGTTTGGATTTGAGCCAAACTGCTACACTTGGGTATAACTTTAGAAGACAGTAGGTTAAGACAAAGTGGAATAGCTCTTTCAGAGTGTATGGCTTTAAGAGACGGGTAGCTTTCAGTGTAGACAGCTCATTTATCTAGTCATGAATGAATGAATTACACATTTGACTGCCTTTTCAAAGCACAATCTATCATCCTAATAATGATGGAAATGTGAACAGATTGGAAGTTAGCATTAAAGTTAAACTGTTTTTCCTCTGCACCGCACAGAAACACTGGCTAATGAGGTTCTTCCAGGTGCACTCCCAAAGCCTTTTAAATATGAAATGCCAAATCCCATTGAAAGTATCAATGCACAGGAAGGCCTCCACAAGCTGTGAGATTGGTTTCTCCCACGGTGGTCCACAGAGAAGCCAAATCTCAGTGGCAGAGTTAAGAATTCAACCCAGCTGCTTCCTCAAACCAAATCTTACACTGCTGTCTTTCCCGTCATGTCCGGGTCTTTAACCTGCCCTTTGACTCACTGTGTTTAACTCTGTGTGTGTGTGTGTGTGTGTGTGTGTGTGTGTGTGTGTGTGTGTGTGTCTTGCATGGCACACATTTGTGACCTTTTTTTTTTTTTTTTTTCTCCTTGTGGCTCTGTTGCAGTTCGGACAGCCTGTTTCCTGTTGTGAGGGAGGAAACGGACAGAGGGCACACCCAGCGCAAAAAATGCTGACTCAGGGTTTATCAATCTGCCTTTCTGCAAGAGTAAGTGCAACTGGACACGACTGCAGAAATGCACTAGTCTGCTCATTTAATCATAGCTCCCTGCCTGGCTTCAAATGAACTGGGGCATCATATACTGTAGGCCACACATCTGCCATGATTCACACAGCAACATCTCACTGCCCATGTCTCCCTGTTTAGCTTATTCTTAGTATAATCATTTTTGTACTTTCAAATACAGTACCATGTATCATAAAAGGTATGGATACTTTCCTTTTTACTTTTCTCGCCTTTTTCAGAAAAAGACCTGCTCCAATGCAATTATAAACCCATTATTTGTTTTTTGCTGTAAAATATTGAGTAGGGTTAAACCTTGAAGAAATAGCTTCTAGCGCTTCATCACATTACCGGCCTTATAATGGCAACAAGAAAAAGGCAATATTGTGTGTGGCTATTTCCTTTGCTAAACTCAGAAGAAAATCAGAGGCAATTAATAGTTTGTCCAATGTGTGTGATTGATGATATGTTGCGAAGGTTTTTTTTTTTTTTTTTTAAGTGTCCTGCTGATCATGTTGCATGCAAAACATTCCTGTTACACATTACTCTTGTTATTTTACATTCCTTTTGCCTAAAATTTTGCAATCATCACATTTGAAATCAGGACACCCAGCCCTAACTTTATCTTTGACTATGCTGGGAGAAGCTAATCGCAGGAATTCTATAACAAACAAGTCCTTAACTGAACTGCTGAGACCAGAGTTATTCGACCCAATACTGTGTAATTCGGCGGCAACCATGGCAGCCATGAAACGCTTCAAGCTTCAGAAAACAACCCCCTCCAAGCTGTGATGAAAAAGAATAAATCACATCCGGAGTAACACTGAATTTAGAAAACTTTTTACTGAAAACAGAACAGCATTTCTCGCAATTTCAGGGCTCTGGCCTCAATTCATAACAATGTCACCAAGTGATCAATGACCTGAACCTGCGGTCTGCTATAACAGCTCATTCACCCTGACAGCTTCCAAGGAGGAACACTGTGAAGCTTGACATTCCTGTTCGGCATTTCATAGGTATTGTCAATATTTTATAAGATCAGTTTTTCTCAAAAAGAACACTGCAGTCGAGATAAACGGACGTTTCAGCATTTGCTGTAGATTTGCTCTTGCTTGTCTGATGAGGTGCATGCATGTGTGCCTTTATGTCTGCTTCCCTTTTGGTTTAGGACAGTTTCTCAGTCCAGTGCATAAATTAAGGCCATTCATCATGTGTTAGGCTCCTCGGTGCGCCACATACTTGTGCCGTTCGTATTACTGAGACAGAGCTAAAGGATCTGTATTAATCAACAACTAATTACAGGCAGAAAAATGTGTGGCTAAGCAGATCTAATGAGTCAGTCCAGTCCTCTGTAGTGGTCTGCTTCTCATGGTGCTGTCAAATTATGTATCTCTAAGGAGTTAGTGATGCGTGACCCTCACTGGCTGTCTGCCCCAGCAGTCACACAGACACACACACAGACACACACCTTTCACTCTGTCAACATTCCTGAACATATTGCTTGGATTTAGATCAGCCCTCAGAATCTCGAGGGTTACACAAACACAAACTGCACACTGGCAGCCAGTGGAAACACGCAGGTTATAGTCTAACACCTAAGAATGGAAACTGTTGAATCGGGAAGTCACTCAATCAGCCAATATAGACTATGACTATGTTGTAGAGTGTGTAAAAAAAAAAAAAAAGACAGACACAAGAAATAGCAAAAATTGACCTCAAACTACTACCTGCAGAATTTTCAGCACAAATATTAGTTGTCTTGTCAAAGGCCCAGCCAGCTGTAAGGAGTCCGTGTTTGACTTCTACCTGTGATGACAAAGCAGATGTGTGGGCAGTAGCTTCTCATCTGTTTTTAGCTGTTGACTCAGCCTTCACCTTTTCCGCAACACTCACACTCACACACGGCAGAAAACTAGTGGCAGCCTTTCAAACTGCTCTCCACAGGTACTACGCTACAAATTGCCTTCGATTCAGCTGCTGCATCAGCTGCATTTGACAGCTGCAAGGCGGATAATTGGTTCAACTGTGAAGAAATAAAGAATGAACAAGCGGCTGTACTTTGGCCCTCTGGCCCCCTAAGTGCGCTGCTTTAGTGTTGATCACAGTTTGTAATGAGAATAGAGTGTGGAAAGAGACTTGAAGACTCAGCTTGCTAGAAGTAAAAAGGGAGTAAAGTAAATAAAGTGTGCATCATACATACAGTATACATTTAATCACAGTAAACACACATTATATATGTATATATAATATATATATATATACGATTATTTTGGTTAATATTGAAATCACGATTATTTAACACGATTACTCATTAACCTATAATCTTTTAGTGAATTCTTTATCTGACAGAGAAAGTCTTTGGATCAGAATAAAATCTGTTTTAGGCTACTACTGTTCAGCTTTTACAGATATCACACTAACGTTACACAGCTAAGGAACAATTCCAGATAAATAACACGTCAAATTTTCACTCACTATGACCACTTCGAGCCAACTGTCATTAACATTTTGCTAAAATATGAATAATAATGCTGCCCTCAGTGGGCTTATTTACTACCTACCTAGGAAAAAATCCAGCACTTAGACGGTACCTTGGAATAACGTTACGTGACTCACGTTGACTCATTTTACAAACATTTTATCAAAAAAACTAAATATTGAGAATACAGCGTGTCGGGGGACTACAACGTCTACTACAGCGGGGGGGGGGGCAAAGGCACCGCAGGGTTAGCTAACGTTAACTTTTCCCAGACAACGGTTTTGGTTTTGCCTTTTTGCTCACCTCCTTCTGCCATCTTTACTCACGCTGACTTTTTAAATTCCACTGGATGCACACGTCTTGCCTGTGTTTTAGGACTTCGGGAGGGGCGGATGTGCGCATGCGCGTGTCATTCAGAAAACAATAAGTCGTGTCGTTGGGAGCCAAAATCGAAATTCAATTAATTGCACAGCCCTAATAATACCACTCTCATGTTGGCTCCCTAAATATAAAACCATAACTTGCAACCGGCTAGCTTAACTTAGCATAAAGACTAGAAACAGTTAGACTTGTTTTGTCGGTAACAAAGGCTGCCTACCAGCACCTCTTAAGCTCACTGTGTTATATATTGTTTATTTGTTTCGTTACACAAACAGACATGTAAAAATGACAAGCTGTGTTTTACGCTCAGCTAAGCTGACTGGCTGCAGCTTCATCTTTAACCATAAACAGAGTTTCTGTTCAAATTCAGTTTCTCGCCATACCAAGTTCCAAGGGTTTTTACTGAGCTGGGGAAGAAATCCTTCTCTTACTTTGCTCCATGGTCTTGGAATAATTTGCAAAACCTGCTCCATCTAAATCATGGGTCTCAAACTCGCGGCCCGGGGGCCAATTGCGGCCCGCGGGATGATATTTTGTGGCCCCCTTCTTGACATCAAAGTTAAGTGTTAGTGCGGCCCGCGCGTTCTGAAACTTTTTGTCATTGCGCTTGTCACTTATGGGCTATAGTAGTCTCCTGACAGCGGCGTAACCGTTGTCAAGCTAGCTAAGTACCCTTTGCGGCAAATGCCTGAGGTTTGACAAAGTGATGTCTGTTGTTGTGAAATGCACCAACCATATCAGATCTAGGGGTTTAAAGAACCGGCAGTTCCGCGCCTTTTTTTTGAGGAAATAGAGGGTTTTTTTGGAATACTGGATGCGGCCCAGCCAAACCCAGACTCTACTTGCAGCGGCCCCCAAGTAAATTGAGTTTGAGACCCCTGATCTAAATGATCTGGTCCCATTAACTGAATTTAAGGCCATGTTAAAATGTCATGTAATTCAAAAATGTAACTGCCACATGTGACCTGTCCTTTCCTCTATGTGTGATTTTGTCTTTGCTGTATTTCTCTTTAAATTGTGATTGGTGTGCCGTCTTGGCCAGGTCTCCCTCGAAAAAGAGATTTCAATCTCAAGGGACTTCCTGGTTAAATAAAAGGTTAAATAAAAAAATAATAAATACTCACTGTATTGTGTGGGTCTATCAAACTTATTGTTGCATTATCTCTGTATTGTTTACATCCATGTTACTAGCTAGCATCTTCTTCTACATATTGTGGCGTGTACCACCCCCTGTAACAGTAGTGTGAAAGCATTGGCAGGACTGTGTATCGCGTCACTCACTCACATGCTTGTGTGTGTGTGCAGACATGAGAACAGACGAAACAGGGGACACACTTATTAAAGCATGACCCTTAGTGCTACTAGTGGTCAAAAACTCCCCAGGTTACCTTTAAGTATCATTTTGATGCAAATCCGACTCAACTATATTGGTTGACACTGTAATGTCCATGTAGATTTAACTGCATCTACTGTATAATAGCTTAAGACTAATGGCAGATAGGGACTTTAGCTGAAGCCATACGTAAAGTATGTGGTTGTTTAATCCCTCAAGTTCCTATATGCAGATCACACAGGCGGAATGCAAATGAGGCACGAGGCTCTTCTTTCCCACCATGTTGATTTCTTCTGGCTTAGATTTGGAACCTGAGAGAGATCACAATCTAAAAGACTAATGTTTTTTATTTATTTTTTAAGTGGACCCCTGAAATGAGGCCACATCATCCAGCACATGGACACCTACAATGGAATTCAAAAACAGTATTATAAAATGTCAAAGGAAATAATAGCAGGATTTAACTTGCTTGTTAAATGTTAAATCAAAGTGAGGCAGCGGTGCAGAATTTAAACATAAGATGGTTGCCTGACTCACACTAAGCTTTATCAGCCGACTGCACTCGGTGTAGCCTTTACACCATCAGATAGAGGTTAACAGTGCTCGTTAAAGTCATTATTATCTTTTCTTGTGGGACAACAAGCTACATCAATGGAAACAAACCAACCTGTTTTAACCGGCCTGATTGAGGGAACAAGAGGTCAGCGGTGCCTGGCTTTCCTCCTGCATCATTGCGGCCACAATGAGATGTAAGGAGGGACAGTCCAGTACAAATGAACGCAGTCTGCAGTTGATTTTAAGTGCAAGTTGCAAATTGTCTTTAGCCACTGCTTGAGATTTATAGGTGGGTCTGAATGCAAATCATCCCTGCATCGACATTAATCTAGCAGGGGTATTTCATTAGAGGGTGCTTTGGTGGAGAGAGGGAGTTCATGTGCTCGTAAATTTGGTTTGGCACAGTGATTGTTCAGCAGATCGCTGGGTAAATGAGTGGACGCCGCAAGCCACAAGAAACATCTTTCTCCATCATGCTATTATTTTCTGCCAAGGGGGTTCCAAAACACATGCTGAAGGCATTACGTTGGCTTGGGGTGAACTATTTATGAACTTGCCAATCTCCGGTCTACAGGCTCCGTCCAGAGGACTTAGTAAGGGCAGCCGGGGTTTTCTTAGACAGCAAATTACATTACAGAAGCCAAGACACAACACAAGACAAGTTGTCACAAACAAAACAGAAGTCAATATAAAGCCACCGGTGACTTTGGAGAGATAATTTAGTGTAAGACAAAATCAACAACCTAAAAGAACCGTTATCAAATACTTCAATGTCCATTGATTAACTCCTCTGACTATTAACTCCTCTGGCTTGATTTCAAAGTCATCAGAGATGTACTTTACTGTGTAACATCAATGCTAACAGGTCAATGTTGTAATGAAATCCACCGAAATACCATTCCAATAGTCATATCAACATAACAACGAACATGAAATAGAAATTAGTGAGATAATACAAAACACCATGTGAAAATAAATGTGCAGTTTTTTGGGTATCTGAATACAGTAATTAAAGAAACATTTTAAAACATTTTTACAATTTTAAAAACTTGTTCGACATCCGAGTTTCTACCTTACAGTCCATGGTTTCTACATAAGATTACATTACATTCCTTTAATATTTCTAAACTCCTGGGTGTGTCCGAGGTTTCTTCCTAAAAGGAAGTTTTTCCCCGCTGCTTGCTCTTGGGGAAATTACTAGAATTGTCGGGGCTTTGTAAATCATAGAGTGTGGTCTAGACCTACTCTATCTGTAAAGTGTCTCGAGATAACGTTTGTTATGATTTGGTACTGTAAATAAAATTGAATTGATTTATTGACCAATTATTTCAGCTCTACAGTAAAGCAAAGAAATAAAATAATGAAATCCAACATTTATTCAGGATGCATTAACCCCACCCAAGACTTTACAAATCAGTATCCCTCCAACACAATTTATTCCAATTTGTCAAGATAGAAGAGAAAGCAAAATCCCAAAACAGCAGTAAAACATAAATAATAACACTAAAATACTTTATTAAATCACTGCTTAAAATCCGAAACGCACGTAGGCTACTTTCCATTAAAAACTATTATTTACATAGTCCTGCAGCTGCTTTAAGTATCAAAGCTATCATAAGTGAATATGTGCAATAAATGTAAACCACTTTTCAAAATATGGACATACTGTATGCATTGCCAGTTTTTTCTCTTGATTGTTTCTCCCACATTCTGGCACACATACACAAACTTTCATATTAGCTCTATTAGGGCATCAACAGAGAGAGATTTTGAGTTAGCAATATGTCACACTATTCATCAAGATTACATCACTCGAGGTTACTTGTGCTTCTTCACTGACAAGTATTCATCCTGAATTTAAAATGACCTCCACAAACACTACCGCCGCAGCCATCGAGCTCAAATTTAACAACAGGGCTTATTTGAGATGTAACACTCCTCTAAATACAAAAATTTTCCATGGTAATGCCTGCATTGTTCCAGCAAACAATGGCTATCCAACTGTCTTGTGTGTGATGTAAAAGGTAGTAAATTACCTTTTTTAAGATTAAAAGCGAGTTGCTAGGTTAGGGAAACTTGAAACAAAAGCGGTGCAGAGAATGACAGCTCTTTGTAACCTGCAGCTGAAGAAGTTATTTCTCCAGCGATTACGTCTGCGTCCCAAATATTGTTTACACTCGGTTGGCTAGCCGGGCCTGGGACAAAGTTTGAATGTTAAATGTGGGCTGGCAGATGCATCCCCCAGCACCGAGATAAGAAATGAAAGCACTCCCGGACACTATTCCACTCCAAACCCCCAGAGGACAGGTTCAGATCACAGTGGATCCACTCTGTTTAAAGCAACAGCCTCTCCTGCATCATGCACAAAAAAACTTGACAACATAACATATTCGCCAACAAGACAGGTGTTTAAATTAGTTAGATGACTTAAATGCTTACATAAAGTCATTTATGACTAATTTGCGTTGCAAAAACTTGCAAGCCAATCTTAAATTACTTGTCATTTAATTCCTAAGTGAGCACAAGGGATACAAGTAACTGTAGAGCAATGTTAAAACAAACAGCAGGAGAGAAAACTGCAGAGGGTCAGCATAAATACTGCTGGACTAAAGGGCTGACAAGGCAGGCAACTCAGGACAACTGATGTGTGTGTGTGAGATTGCTAATTCTTAACCGAGTGTTACACCAACCACCTTTAACTTGAACTCAAGAAACTGTGAATACACTGTTAAACAGGAGTTTTAGCTTCGGATTTACAGACACCGATCCACGGAGAGCGACTCACTCCTCAGCTGATTCTGCTGAACCAACTCCTGCCGGTTACAATTAACCAGGTGGACGAGTTCATGGATCCACATCCTGGTCACTGCACACAAATATGATTTCCAATACCGGTGCAGCAGTCCCACATCCTGAGAAACTGATTGACAACGTTACCCAGGAACCTGTTCTGCAGAATTCAAAGATAAATCTGTTGACTTGGCATCACAGGTTTCACTATCACTAGTGCATCACATTTCCTGCTCTCTGTATTTTGTTTCTAAAAGAGTGTAGAAGGGAAAGCCGTACCTACAACATAAGGGGAAAAGCCTTCCATTTACAGTCATCTAAAGATAGCAGCAAACAACCTTATGTATCATTCAACAGCAAAAACTCTTTATAAGCCACTTGTTTTGGAACTGAATATGACTGTTATCCAGGGTTTAATATTTTCTTTTTTCCCCCCTTTCTTCCTTTCCATTATGAAGTCACTGAAATCCTAATCCAACTAAGAACTGACAGCACAGCTCACTATTGCAGACAGTATGAATAATGCACTCTGTATTCAAGATGACTGTAATATACAAATACAGTACACCACAGAGCCAACAAACACAGCTAACTGAAACGAAAATAGCAAAGCAAACATATTACATGACAACCTGCATGCATTGAACAAGAGTGTACAGATTTAAACAATGCAAAACAGATAAGCTAAAGACCAAAAAAGCAGCAAGACAACTTTGCATAAAGCTACTGTAGGTGCGGCTGTGAATAATATGACAAGAAAACAATATGGATAAGTTGGCCTTACTGTATGCTTTCCCCATCACCCTTCAGAATTATTATTCTTTACATCTAATAAAATGTTTAACACCCAGCATGAGATCAGCAGTTAGCTCTTATCACAGCAAGATGACCTAGCATTCAGATGTCAAACTATTCCTTAGTATTAATTACTTTTGCCTTTCACTGAAGGCTGCAGGGAAATTGTTACAGTAAATCTGTGCATATTGTGGATAGGAAATTATAGCAGAAATAAATCAATTGATGATTTGAGATCCAGAATGGGCTGCTATTGGTTTTCCATCCTACTAGGTAGTTAATGGCAGTTATTTCATGTAACTGATGCCCTAATTCCAGCTTACATTGCACTTACTGTAAGGAAGCAGGTGATCCTTACAGTAAGTGCAATGTAAACTGGAATTAGGGCTGGGCGATATGGAGAAAATTAAATATCACAATATTTTTGACCAAATACCTCGATATCGATGCAGCAACAATATTGTAGTGTTGACTATTGGTGCTTTCACAAAATATTTACACAAAGACATTTTTGATAAATAATCATCAGTAATGTGGATACAATGACTAAGTGGGTAAAGGCAAAAAATAGGAACATTTATAAAAAGGTCTGGTGATTTTCAGATAATGACAAATTTACTGCAATGCAGCCTTTGAAACCAGGAAAAGACACCACTTATGCCATTTTAAGATATTACAATATCCAAAATCTAAGACCATATCTTGTTTCATATCACAATATCAATATAATATCGATATACTGCTCAGCTCTAGCTGGAATGACAACCACTATGGTATGAGGGGAAAAGGGACTTGCATAGCAGCATGAAGAGAGCTGTATATTACATTCATGGCCATATGTAAGAAAAACCTCAAGACTATCATGTGACTGGAAGCCGGATACGTCTTGTCTCTACTGGTGTAAATAACATTCTCATGGAGTAATATCAAGACAAAGCCAAGGTTTGAAGTGTGTGTGTTTGAACAATATCAGGATCCACTGTTTGCAGATGATGTTGATATCCAGGCTTGTTTGTGATCTCTGATTGGCATTTTTCAGCAGTTTCGTTATGAAGTCAGTGTCAACATTTACATGTTTAAGGCCAAAGCCCCACTCAGATTAAGAAGAGACGAAGTGGACATGCTAAGGGTGATAAGAAGTATTTTCAGTAATATGTATATTTTTATGGTATGTATGTAAATATTTATTGGTCAGTATTTTTGGTTACAGCAACAAAAACACATTTTACGAAGGACTTTTTTTCTAATTTGTTTTTGATGAATAAATGATTATATCAAATTTTAAAAAGACTATCAGTCTCCTTGCCACAGCGCACAGCAGTGTATTCAGCTAAATGCTAATGTTAGCACGCTAATATGTTCAAAATGGCAACACTAACATGCTGCTGTTTAGCGTGTTAGCGTGCTAACATTTGCTAATTAGCAACACAAAGTACAGTTGAGGCTGATAGGAATGTCATTAGTTTAGCAAAAATGGAACAAAGTGGTGAATTTACTGACCGACCTAACCAACAAACCAACCGAAAGACATTGCCATCCCTAGAGCCATGTAGCTAGCATAGCTACCAAATAATAAATGTCCACCACAAGTCACCAGAGTTTAAGATGATGACACAAATGGCTTGTAGCCTTCCCGCAAATGCTCAGACCTTTTTCTGGATGTATGCAGTAAGTCACATGCAGATTAGGAGAAGACCCCCAGTTAGAGAATCCCTCAGGACAAAAAACTAAAGTAAAGCTAAAAGAAATAAAGACATTCTGAGCTTCTGTGGTTAGCTGTAGCCACTTTTTCCCTGACCTGCTATGGCAAAATAACTGGAGGGCTTGCCAGTTAAATTTCCAAGCACACACTATTTAAATCCCATTTTCTCCATGCTAAAATTAACTTTACAGATCTTAGACTCAGTCTCACCTCTGCATTCTTTTAATTGCTCATCAAACTTAAATTCCATTTTAAATCCCGTATCCTCCATAAACCACACTTTACAATAATACCAGCTGTCATATTTCATCAGGTTCACTGGGGTAATCACAGGCTCCTTACTAACCTCTGTGCCAGTCTGCCAGAGCTGGACTGAAATCGTGTTCAGACACCGTGACCGTACAAAATAAGAGATAATGACAAACTGGTTTTCCAGGGAAATCCCATAGAATACTCTGTAGTGCCCGAGAGAGATTTATAAAGGGAGCGCCGCTAAAGGTCAGTGTTACAATACGCCCCAATCTCATGAGTCTGGTTTTCAGCCAGCAAAGACATATAGTCCATGAGTCATCAGTATTGATTTGCTGCCAGTGGTCTTCATGACATCAACACGCCCCAGGACACTAAGGTCAAGCATGATCATATGATCCTGCAGAATGTCAAAAGCTGAGTTAAATGTCTGCATGCTGAGGCCTTTTGGAGATATAGCCAACAGAGGGTAAATTTCAACACAGAACTGGTGCAGGGAGGGTAATCCTGACAGTGTGTCAGACTATCAAGGTCTTTACCAGCACTGTTCTGATATAATGCCCCACAACATCTGCCCTACCTACTCGGCTTTGCTCTGTCCGGGTTTTAAGCCACGGCCTGCAGATAGGGCCAAAACATAATTGCATAATACATCCTTCCCAAGTATGTGCCTTTTTCCCCAGGGGTTATAGCTTTTGCATTCCATATATCACAGATGTGCCTGTCCACGCACATGAAATCCTCTTTTCATGTAATTTCATTACCCTGAGGGCTACCTCACAGGCAGACATAGCTCAGACCTTATATGCTGAAGTTACAGAACCTGACAACCATTAAACTGATACAAAGATGACAATGCAGGATAGCCAAAAGTCTATATTTTATAAATTAGAAAAACAATGTTTTGTTCATATATGGAACCATGAACATTTGTGTATCAGTTTATAACTTACAGCATCTCAAGATGAACTTGATCTGCTGTTTCATACACAGCGACATGCAAATACATTCTCAATAGCTAAAAAAAAAAAGTGGACTGGAAATGTAAATCTGTTGGAAAAACTATTTGATTACTCAGTCATATCTCCCAATGGTGATATTTCCAGAGATGATCTGAAAGCTGTGCTGTCCAACCATGTCCATTTTCTGTAATACTGTAATTGTATTGCACCTGAACTTGTGGAGCCAGATAAAGCAATACTTAGGCTACTTTAACCAAGTACGATTGCATAAACTTAAAATAAAAAGGACATTTAAACGGGTATTATTTGACTTGGATAAAGCTGATTAGTCTTACTTTTCCTGTGTGATATGCTCCTTTATGGCTCCCAGTGTGAGCAGCCTGCAGGTTGCCAGGTGCCGCTGGTACTGCTCCTTCAGACAGGCGTTCTCAATGCACAAGTCGGACACTTGCTGCTCCAGCTCCTCTATCCTCCCTCTCTGCCTCTCCAAAACCCTCGGGCCCAAATGACTTTAAAGCTCTTTAAAATTCCAGGGGCCCTTGGGTTCTGGGTTTGGGCTTTCCTGTCCCCCTCCGATCGCTGCATGGGGCCCCCCCCGGGTTTTCGCAAAGCCGGGAATGGTTTCTGTGCACTTTTCCACGGGGTTTAAAAACGCAGCAAATCAGTAGATTGCGCCTTTTACGCCTCGCCATTGTTTTTTGTTTTTTTAAATCGGTTGTGGGTGACCTTTAGAAGCAAAATCCCCGCGGGTCGCGCGTTTAGAATCCCACGGCACACCAAAATAGAAGCCCTAAACAGTCACAAAGCTGGAATGTCGCGGGGGGTCAGAGCCTATCACTTCCGTTTGGGCGACTACTTTTGGCATCGTACTGGGTATCTCTGACCTGGTTGTTTTCCCCTTGGGAGCCCAAATTTCCTACGTATCTTGTTTCGCTCCATGCTGTTCCTTCTGACTTTTCGTAAACAGACGCTGGCTGTCAAGGAGGCGGGGTTTTCAAGTTTTATGAATCTGCAGGTCGCATTGAGCGCAGCTGCTGTTGGAGAAGATAGAAAGGTGCATTTGCAGGTCGTCACGTCCCCCCCCCCCCCCCTCAATCTTTTCTCATGTCAATTCACCAGAGTCATTTTTAGTGCGTGTGACACAAGCATGCGCCGTCTCCCATCGCAAACAGAACATTACACAATAACTTTGTTGCATTGTAGTCCGCCTGTGTGTCACGCTGTAGCACAGCACAGTCTGCTGGTGCTGCTGGTGCTCTGCCCTGCCTGCAGAACTGTTCACTATGCTGTCTGAGTATTGCCATTTCACCAGCAGGCTGCATACCCCCTCCAGTCAAATGATCATAATAGATGGGAGCAGCGTGTGTTAGCGCTTGAATCAAAAAGGACCTAACTGTTGTGGTGGCAGGAGGCTCTGCAGCTGTGTCCCATGGGTGCATGAGAGCAAACCGCAGCCTGCCCTGTGATGTTGAAAAACGGCTGATGCTTAAGATTCATGGGGGGGGGGGCAACTCAGTCACATCTGCCCTGCTTTGACAACTGATATGATCATAGGATTTTGTTTATGACATTTTAGAAGTGGAACTAAAAAAAAACTGGAAAGTTTTAACCCTTGTGTTCTCCTGGGTCAAAAACTTTTTTGGACACATGACATTTTGTCCCTTTTTGTTCATTTTTTGTTTTTTTAGTTCTCACTAAGAACCAACTTACTACCACTAGTTTTACACTACTTTTTAGATTTCATCAATAATAAAGGTCAATAAACCTCATTTACATGCAATTATACCTAATGTTTGAGTTTGAAAAAAAAAAAACAGAAATTATGATTTTGACTTATAGTTAAGAACAGAGGAACGTATGATGCTGAATTGTATTCATTTCAATTTTCATCCGAAATTAAATGAAAGTGATCAATTATATTTGCAAAGAACGTTGTATGGAATCCATCATTTTTTGTGTGGTAATTTGATGAAAAAGAAACCCATATATGTGTATGTATATGTATTTACAGTATATATATTTCATTTCATTTCTTTTATTTACTTCCTATTCATTGTACTGGTTGGGTGCATGTGAAATGGAAAGGTGTGTGGACCAATGTTGCACTGAGCGTTGTTGTTCCCATATTGCTGTGTTGATATTAATATGCAAAAAGTTCAATAAACATATTTGAAAAAAAAAAAAAAAAAAGAATCCCATATTTCTGATGTAGACATTTTTAAAAGGGAGAAAATTTGACCCAAGGACAACAGGAGCGTTAAAGCAAACACATGCTGAGAAGAAGAAAGAAAATGTTTGCTATTTAAAAAAATATATCCCTCGCAGGATATTACAGACATTTATGGGAACGGAGAGGGGAGTCGGTGACTGAGACCGAACCACGGCAGTTTGCATTATTCCTTCTGCTCTCTGTGTCTTGTGATTGCTCACCCACAGCTGGCTTTGTTGTCTAAGCAACCCTCACACTTCAGAGCAGTTGTCAAATATTCACATTTTCATATCCACTCATTTTCTTTTTGATCATCTTTTTTCAAAGCTGAGTTGACATTTTGTATTCCTGGATGCGGATACATTGCTTACCACAGATGGTAAATGCTTTCTCCATGAAATTGAAGGCTTTTTTCCTTTATGGCAGGCTTTACCACCTGGAGACTGCGCTTGGATGATCTGAGATAACTTGTTTAAATGTGGAGACAGAGCCGCAGCAAACCAGTGACAGTGGGACGCGGTTTAAGGACATCGAGTACAGATGCAGTACATTAGGTTTTCTCTCTCTGTGGCTCCCTAATCCACATGGCAGGAGGCCAAGGGCGGCCGCAAAAGCCTTGAACTGCCACCCAGAAAGATATACAGTACACAGCCATTAACAGCCGATAGTGAGAGGGGGGTGTTGCACGTCAACATTGCCAAATGCCATTCTTAATTCCCTAAATTCTGATGGATTTGCAGTATTATATACCCTACAGAAACTCCACACACTATCATTATTAGGCACATTCCTTTGTTGTGTACCCTCAACACAACAAAACCGCCATGTTCTCTAAGCAGTGTTAGAGGGAAATGAGACCACCTGTCAACCCAGAAGGCCTACATTCACATCTATGCGTTGTAGCACCTTTTAGAGCGCTTAAAGTGGGATTCAGTGAGCTATTTAATGCCTTCCAGCTCTCACACTGTTGTTCCTCAACTGAGCTTGTGTTTGAATGACAATGCAAAAATAGGAGAAGCGGATAAAACAGTAGCCTGCCACAAAAAAATCCAATTTTTGAAATCTGAATGGGACATTTGCATATGTTCTCGTCCTCAATTCCACTGTCAAACCATGCAGTTTCATCAGTCAATAAAAAAACTCTTGGAACTTTAACCACTTCGAAGAAAAAAATACTGCTTCATTATTATGCTCTCGGTTCCCGGTGTAACACCAAATTCTGTGACCACCGTATCTTGTGACTGTAGGGGGCGCTGTTGCCACTGTGCAGGTGGATCTTACTCAAACAGACGACTTCGTCACGGCTCTGTTACGCTATCAGCGTAAACTGCAGGCTGTTTATAATGAAGGTTCAGCGCCGAGAGTTTAGAAATGTTGTTGTATATACATACTTGAGATATAGGCTGTATTTGAGTGACTAGTGTCTAATTGTAAATCTAAATAAAGAAACTAAGATATATGTTTCTGTGTGTGTGCGTGTTTATTCTGTTGGCCCCAAATAAACACCACAGAGCAGACTTAATCATGAGGATTAATTTTGAAATGTTCAAATATATATGAGTTTATGTATGGGGAAAATTCACAATGAGTTCACAATCAAATTATTACTTGGTTATTGATAATTTCTCCCACAGCTCTTGTCGATTAGTTAACAGCCTCATGCTGCCGACGTAGTTTTATTATTATTTATACCACCGCATCCTCATGATTAAGTCTGCTCTGTGGTGTTTATTTGGGGCCAACAGAATAAACACGCACACACACAGAAACATATATCTTAGTTTCTTTATTTAGATTTACAATTAGACACTAGTCACTCAAATACAGCCTATATCTCAAGTATGTATATACAACAACATTTCTAAACTCTCGGCGCTGAACCTTCATTATAAACAGCCTGCAGTTTACGCTGATAGCGTAACAGAGCCGTGACGAAGTCGTCTGTTTGAGTAAGATCAACCTGCACAGTGGCAACAGCGCCCCCTACAGTCACAAGATACGGTGGTCACAGAATTTGGTGTTACACCGGCTCCCGGCTCTCTCTCTCTCTCTCTCTCTCTCTCTCTCTCTCTCCCCTCCCTTCCTTGGCTGACCGGTCTTACTGTAAGACGGGGCCAGACAGTACAGGTGTCAGCCAGAGAGATTTATTTTGTGAAATTGCTCATATATTTGCACTGAGGCAAACCCAGTGGGAAGTGCTCTCACTTCAGCCCTACAAAACATTTGCCAACTGTGATGGAAGAAGGGCCACAATCATTTAACCAGCATAGTGGAAAACGTTCTTTTCAGAGAATGCAAAATAGCTACTCTCTGAAGAGACCGACAATCACCTCCTAGGCCTGTAGTCATGCGTTTGTGTGATGGACGTCAACTGGCACACAAGAGGGAACACTGTAGTTGTATGATATTACTACATAATTAAAGTCATAAATACTGAAACCAAATAGGTTAGGGAGTGTCCTCGGTTGTGCTCCTGCAACAAATCCAAACAGCAAGAATATAGATCAGGAGCTTGATTAGGTTTGCATTGACATTTGTGTCATTTTTACATGAATTATGCAACCTAAACTTCAGCCTTTCTCACATCATGCTGCCACTCTCTTCTACTTACATAACAGAGGAAAATGCTTACAGTAAACATCTCCCACTAAATCCAGTTCATAGGAGTTACAAATGACCAACTACCGATGCTTTCACTGGGCTCACACCAGCAACCTTGGACTTCCCCCACATTGATTGCTTTCCAGGTAGACCTCACACCGTCCTGAGGGAGCAGCCTTAGCATTCTTGTCAGGCCTCATTCGGAGCCCACCTCATTGATCCCCTCCACCGACAGCACAGTAAGCCAGCTGGAACAGTGGCGCTCTCCCTTCACCCGGGACGCAGCAAGATGGCTCTCAGCTCGACAGGCTGACAGGTGGTTTTTATGCAACCCGTGTGCCTTAATGGAGAGAATAAATTGAGTGTCATTTTAGCTTAACACGGATGACTGCTTTAACGAGCTATAGATATACTATGCGGTCACGTTTTAAAAACCCACACGCCACCATCATTTGATGGGAGTAATTTAAAAGTGGTCATTTCCACTTTTAAATTCCATCACATTTTAACATTTTAAGCGGGCAGTAAATCTGAACTGCTACGCTGCAGTTGCTACTGCTATCTCCTAAAAGCAGCTGCTGAATAAGATAGTCAATCAGTTGGTGTGTTTTCTTACACAACAGATCACAGCCGTTAACATGCTTTCTCCTCCTAAGCCAACCAACATCTTAAGAATACTCTTGAGCCCCTGTTGTGGCCATAGACTGAGCTAAACAGCTGGCTGCCTGAGCTTCCTCACAAACATCTCTCAGGCATGAGTTGATGCTGCGTCTGCGTAACACCCCCTCGGAGACATAAGGAGCATGTGGGAAATAATGCAAAGGCTATAACTGTACATGTCTAACTCAGGATTACTGTTTATTGTTGGTTTTATGTGTCTGTTAACGTAATTTCCATAGACTCCTGTGATTAGCCTTGAGTAATAGAACAGTGTTGATAATTAATTCGTTGTTTCAAGCAAAAAATAAAAACAATCATGTCTTTTCAGAGTACCTTCTTTTGTTTGTTTGTATCAATGTGAATTGAATATCTGTAGGTCAGACAAAACAAGTGTTTTGAACCCGTCAGCTTGGAAGAACTTTTCAATGATTCTGAAAAAATAACCTGCAAATTGATGAAAAAGTATGAGTTGCAGCCCTAAATGACATAGAATTACTAAAAAAGTGTACAAATGCACACAATGCCCTAATAAGCCGGTAGCAGCCCAGAACTGCAACTGACGTTCTGCTGCTTGACAAATAATTGGGCCCATTCTCTGCTCACCTCCTCAAACTTGTGTAGCATTTGCTGACATGCAGCTGGCTGCTGAGGGCATACAAATGAGCTAGGTGACTGGGATCCACAGCAGCTGTCCAGAGAATCACAGACAGATGGGGGATATTTGATCAGATGTAGCAGACCTTTACGCATCCTCAGGGTGCCAGACAAACTAATCCTCTGTTTGTGTACCACATCAGACTGTGGGGAGTGTACTGGCTTGGGATAAATTGCTATTCAGCCATTGCTAATGCACAAAATCACTACTTTCGTATAAAGAGGAACTTCTTATGCAAACGCGTATATAAATGCAGTACTTCCGTTGCATTACTAATTTCATTTCTTGTGCTGAAATCAAATTCAGTTTGCTAAAATATGTGTGTGTAGAGGTTTAATCCTAGACACAGCAGCCACAGGTACGACTCCGACCTGCGGCCCTTTACTGCATGCCATTCTCTCTCTCTCCCCTTCCATGTTGTCATCCGGCTTGTGAAAATAAAGGCCTAAAATGCCCCAAAAAGTAATCTATAAAAAAGAAAAGATGCAGTTACTTGTGGTTTTTTGTGTGTGCATAAACACAATAAACCAGTGAAACAAACTGTGAAAACTTCTGATCTAAAAAAGACACTGAGTAGATGTCCACAAATTGCAACAAGAAAAAAAAAAAATTGGTGTATAAAAGATGAGATGAATGAAACAGCACCGATGCAGAAAATCCATCCATAAAGGTGTTGGTGTAGATAATCACAGGTTGAGTGGTGTGAGTGACCAAATCAATGTTGAAGTGTAGTACAAAATCTGTGTTTAGTTCAGACTGTAGTTCTTGTTATGAGATGAAAAGATGCGTTCCATTTTCAATTTATAGTGTAAAATCATAGTGGAAGTTATCTTAGGTAGAGCTGGGCAATATAACAATATTATATTTATATTGTGATATGAGACTAGATATCACCTTAGAATTTGGATATTGTAATACGGCATAAGTGCTGTCTTTTCCTGAGTTTAAAGGCTGCATTACAGTAAAGTTATTTTCTGAACATACCAGATTGTTGTATTATTTGCCTTCACCCACTTAGTCAGTATGTCCACATGACTGATGATTACTTATCAAAAATCTCATTGTGAAAATATTTAGTGAAAGCACCAACTCTACTCAACTCCAGAATATAGTTGTGGTATTGATAGAAATATCTGGTCAAAAACATTGTGGTATTTGAGGTTCTCCATATTGCCCAGCCCTAATCTTAGGACACTTTACAGATAGTCGGTCTAGACCACACTCCAAATTAGTGACCCAACAATTCCTCTAATAAGAGCATGCATTTGGTATATTCATCAATAAATAGTCTGGGTGTGTGGGAGGATGCTTTTTATTAGTATGAATGCTATTTTGTGATATTTGAGGCAAGATAGATAAAAAAAAAGAAGGTATTTGGTAAATAATTACAAGATGCTGAACGTAAAAAGTACAAACTTTAATTATCAAAAGGCAAGAGCATGTTCACACAAGCAAAGAAACGTGTCTGCATTATATGCTGAAAGCTGTTCAGATATGATCATAAGGCATGAATGACAACAGCAGCACAGAAGCCATTTGATCGTCACATATACTCCTCTTACAACACTGAGTTCCACTAGCTAACATAAATACGATTCCTTGTCAACATTTTGTTCTTCAAATACAAAAATATCTTATTTAATTAAAACAAAGTCACACTGTTATGTCTCTGCAATGCGACAGTGCTACATTAATCTGCTCCCGGATATGTGGAGGGTAAAAACAAACTGGAACAGAAACATTACATATTCAGAAATGAGACCGGATCACATTTGATTCTTTCGGCGCTAAAGCAACACCGGGATTTAAAAAAAACAAAAAAAAAAAAAAAAAAACAGAATTCACAATCTTTAATGGTTTCACATTAATGAAATACACAGGAGCTGCATGCTGCCATGTTGAATAATGAGGAAGTTAAATGCACAGTACAGAAATAAAAACTTTTTTCTGGTTAGGATTATGCACATTTCAAATACCATTGAGGAGGACGTTTCAGTGGACGGCATTTTCACAACATCTATTAGCGACAACAAAACAAAGGACGTTTCCTGCTCATAAAAATAAAAATGTTCAAGTCAATGTTTGCTTTGCTTCATAAAAAAAATGAGGTTCCTCCTGAGATACTGAATTTCACATGTCAGATGTAATAAGTAGCACACAAATAAAAGGTGAACAAACACAAAAAGCAACCTTATTAAAGCACAAACTATTGAATTTCTTTTAAGCACTCTGCAAAAGATGTCAGTTAATAACAGTGGTTTTGAATATAGATATTTCCATGGCAAAAGACACACATAAATATAGATCTGTTTCCACACAAAAAAGCTAAAAGAAAATTAGCCCTGTTATCTCGCTGCAGCTCTTAACTGATCTGCTATTCTGAAAATGACGTTTCTTTTAGGAATCTGTACCACCGTATAATCAATACAACGGAGAGAAACCGTTTCTGCAGTCACATCCCACAGCATTCATACTGAGGAACAGAGGCACATTCACTATGCATTAATGGCCTGTGGTGTTCTACTTTTGAAGAACGGAGACCAGGCTGAGAGCTTCATCAGGACTTGTAGTCTGGAGAATAGAGCCGCGACCTGGGGCTGCTGTTTGCGTCCAACCTCGGTATCGTACGGTTAAAGGAATTTCCTACTGGAGAGTCTAAAGCTGAAAAAGCACAAGTTGGCACAAAACAAGAGTTAATAAAGTACCTGTAGCAGAATAGAACGGTCACTTTTATAAATACTATTATAAATAAATAAGTGAAGCCTATTAAGTGCTAGCAGTTAAGGTTGTTTAAATATGGCAGAATTTAAAAAAAGGAAATACCACTTGGTTTAAAACCAAAACAAATCAGCAGCCTTATTTGTATTGGTGACATGTATAGGTCTCTCCCAAAGAGACTGAGGCAGTCAGAGAGCAGGCTATAGATTTATATCGAAAACTGCCTGTGGCAGAGTCATTCACAATAAATTGGAGACTTGGGGACTGAAATGCTTACTTTTGCCTGGTTTTAAATCCAAATAAACTTTCATTAACAATGGGTGAGGTGCCATTTCGTCAAAAAATCTATTTTGACTGGCAGAAAATGTCCTGGATGCTGTCAGACACCTCTTCTATCTTCACTAATCAATTCTCAGATCATCTTTACAGCCTAGTGGCGTCACAGAATCTGGGGTTGAACAAACTTCTCTTTACTGCTTAAAGAACAAAGTGAGAGGATTTAATGTTTTTTATTGAATTGACATGTAATGGTACCTCCCTTTGAATGTATGCTTTAGTCTTAATTTGCTGCATAGCCACAGTGGGAAAGTGTCCCAGTGTCCTACCTGAAATGGGTGGTGGCGTCCTCTGGATGAAGGCAGGGTGATACGCTTGCTCCCTTGGGCTGAACACAGTGTGGAGGACTGCAGGTGATAAAAAACACATTTAAAACAAATCATCACAGTGTCTGAAGAGCTCAGTATCCATATTGGACACAACAGCACTTTTTGTTGTTGTTGAAGGAACTCATTATATTCCTTTTCTTACAAAAGACAAGGTGACCCAGCAGTGCCTTGCCATGTTGGAGGCTTTCATTTTTACATATACTGTTTATAGAAACAAAATTACAGCTTTGGTTTTGGCTGCTATTATTACAATAAGAGTGACAACAATAAAACATACACCTAGTTCCGTTAACCAAAGAATGACAACATGTGACTGTGAAAACAGTCCAGGTGCAACTGAACACTTACTTCATTATTACACAGAATAATCCAGGTATTCAAACACCGCATTAGAATTACAGTACCTCCAACTACATCTGTTTTACTACAGTAGCATTCCCTACAGTAACGAGGTGACCCACCAATGATGATGATGGCTGTACCGGCCAGCAGAGCGAACAGGGTGAAGAACATCATCTGGTAGGAGTTTATGAAGCTGTGCAGAGAGTGGCCCCCCTCGATGTTAACAACTGGAGATGCAGCTGCTGTGAGAGTGGTGGATGAGATAACAGGCTGTCAAAACCTCTTCAAAGTGCTGAGAACAAACGACACACTGACAAATATCTGCTACGCCACAGAGGGGGGTAATGATGCTCATAACAGTGGCAGTGAAATTCAACAACATGAAATTATGGTCTCTAAAAATCTGCTTCGTCTTTGTGTTTATGTCTTACAGATGACAAATATTATTTAACAAAATTGTGCTTTTTAAATAAACTAAATGCAGAAAAATAGCTACATTCTGGGTCAGTATGTCCACATGACTGATGATTACTTATCATATTTCATGCCTACTTTTAGGACTGGCACTTTTTCTTCTGAATTCAAACTACTGTAGAACATAGGCAAACTTATATTATTTGATCCGTAATCATCTATTCTAAGTTAACATTCTCAGTGTATAAGCACAACAGACCTGACTTGGAACCCAGCATGGGCATTGCTAAAATGCCCAGTTCATGCCCCACCACCATGTCTTTGCAAAATTAAAATGAGGAATTTGACTCAATAGATGGAACAATTGTGGATAAAGTCCAAGAAGGCTGTAGTGCTAACGTTGCAAGTGCCTTACAGTAAGATCAGCTTGTCCCTCAGTGAGACAGCGGAGGCACCAGGGATAAATGGAACAATGTTAATTCGACAAAGTATTTTGGGATTAGGCTACGTGGATTGCATTGAAATTACTTGGAAGTGAATAAGAGTTCAAATTTGTTCTAACTTGATTTATTTACTTTTTAATAAGGTGACAGCCCTACTACCTTTTCTGACACTTATAACATAAAGCATACTCTAAGCAGCGTGACCTTGTGGCTTGAGGTACAGTGTCTTGTCATTTGCACTAAAAGGATATCTGACCTAGCTTGGCAGCGTTGGGATCAGCCACGTGAATTAAAGTGACTGGGATGACAATACTCCGGCCGCAGGAGGTGCTGCTTATGGAAATGGAAGCAGAGGCCGCTGTCTGAGGGTCCACAGCGCTGATGGTGTACTTAGAGAAACTAGGGAAACCATGGTGAACCTCATTCTCTTGGACGGCAATGTTGGGAGAAGAAGACACCACCTGAATATGTGGAAAAGTGTATTTTACTTATATGCTTCATTCTTAAAAGGAAGTTTATTCCAATACGGATCTTACTATTTGTATAAAAAACAATGGCATATTTTATTAGAAGTTCTTCTAGTATTTCTACTAAACAGTGTTTTGCCTGACCTCCATGTTGGACAGGGCAGCAGTGGGGCCGTAGACGGTGAGTTCCGCTGATGGGTGCAGGTTTGAGAGAAGCAGCTCGGTCTGGTCAGAATAGAGGCCTGGCTCTATGGGCAGACTGGTGCTGACTTGTTCCCCGGAGAAGGCACTGCCCTCCAGGCCTGCCCTCACCAGCAGGTTGGTCATGGACATGCTGAGCACACGGGTCTGTTGGTCAGTCATCGGCTGCAAGGTTATGGAGCAAGTGTAGGAGCCTGGGGCGAGTATTCACAGAGGTAAAAGAAATGGTTCAAGGTGAATTATTGATATGTGCATTTGGGACAAGAAAAGACTATGGATCTCACACTTAGTGTCAATGCGGTCTCATATATACATGATCCCATTAGGACCTTAGTGGGATTCAGCTGAGTGGCCAATAGCCTTGCACATACATCTCCTCGAACATTTGCCAGAACACAAACCCAAACACAATTAGACAAGTGCTTTCAAGCAACAAGAAGCCTGCTCTTCTGAACATTTTTATAGTTCCTGCTAAACTCATTTCATGGACAATGTAAATAGATTATGCCCTTGTAAATAGTGTTTTCCCGCCAGTCGTGCGAACCATGTGCAAACGGTGTGCCTAGGTTAGGTTTAAAAGTAATTTTATTTTGAAAAGGCGTATAGTTTTCAAAAAAAGATTGCCCAAACAAAAAAAGTATGTGAATGTAAAAACCAAATTAATTTCAGTATGGGCAATTATAAGAGATAGTTTTCAACCAATGCCTTTATAAGAAGTACAATCCGTGTTAAAAATGTATAAGGAAGGAATGCCCAAACACCAAAATTCAAATATAGAATTGGATTCTGCTACGACACCAAATTAATCAACTAACATTTGTCATTTAAATCAAGGTTACATCAGTGCTGCAGGAGTAAATGAGGCCTGTATCTGAATATTATGAAAGTATTGTACACATAAGAGACTCACTGCTTCTTTGACCATGATTTCTGGTGAATTCTGACCATCCTTACCAATGCTGGAGTCAAAGCTTGTGTGTGTTTTGAAGACATCATTAGCAGAGAAGTCAATGGCATCACTGGTGAAGCTGAGATGGCAGCTGACAGAGGTTTCTGGCTGCAGCTGAGAAATAGCTTCAGCCTGGGCAGAGGAACAGGTTCCTGCATGGTAGAGCACACAGGCATAAGATACTAAAACTTTGAACTCCATACACACTTTGTTATTAAATCAAAACCATTATATCAATAGCATTTAGTGTTTCTGGGCAGTTACAAATAAGAACAAGGACTTCAAGCGCAGTTTGAGAGTCAGATAAAAATATTTATAGCAGTCTCATGGCTGTCTGTCAACCATGAAGCTACAGCCAGTCGGTGAAATTAGCTTAGCACAAAGACTGGAAACACAATGACTGGAAGCAGCTAGCGCGGCTCTGTCCAAAGGTAACTAAATCCTCCTAAAACACTTCTAATCTCACTAATTAACACTTCGATCTTGTTTGTTTAATCCATACAAAAAAGTGTTTTTTACGCTGTATGAGTGCATGCTGTTTGCACTCATATAGTAATCAACAGTCCAGCACATAAACCATCCTTAAAAAAGCAAATTGTTGATTTTAAAATTTAGTTTCTGTACAGATTACACAATCAAGATATAGTGAGCTTTAGAGGTGCAGGTAGGTGGATTTTTTTTACCTTTGGAGAGAGCCAGGCTAGTTGAGTTTTCTCTTTTTTCCTGTCTTTGTGCTAAGCTAACAGGCTGCTGGCTGTAGCTTCATATTTACCAAACAGACATTAGAATGGTATCAATCTTTTCATCTAAATGGCAAAAAAGCAATTTAAAATGTATTTTCCAAAACAAAATATTTCACTTAAACTGAGTCAGTTCAGTACCAATGAGGTTGGTTCCTTTCCCTCTGGTAGTGAGTAGGACCTTTGTTTCCTTGGCGATCCTGACAGGTGTAGCCTGCGCCATAGCAGCCGTCTTTGTAGTTGCTTCTACAACAACCTACAGAACCATACAGAGAAGGAAAACAGCCAATAACTCCTAAGAAGATTCAGGTGTGAGCTTGGGGGGAAAAATAAATAAAATCACATTATAATTTACATTTAGAACTAATTGTTCACATCAATCACATCAGACAGGGAAACAAAAGTAATTAAAACACAGCTGAGTGTTTAATATAACATTATTGCAACCTCTATAAACGTCTCCCCTCAAACTAAAGAAAAAAAACAAAAAACATCTTCATTTGGTTAATTTCGTTAGAAAGATCAAATACCTTGCATCAATTCGCATCAATTCTTTATCCAATAGGAAACATTCAAAAAATAGCAGGTATTCAGCTCACAAGCAGAGAGGAGCATGACTGGAAAGTGTGTTGACATTCACAGAGAAAGACAATTGATCCTTTCCACACTCCATTGTGTATGAGAATCTTAAAAGGTGGTAATGTCATGCATACACATTAGGCTGAAACTATGTGTTCCTAAAGGTGATGATGGATACACTTTACATCTGTTGTACTTTTAGTCTTGTTAGGATATGTATACTGTATGTTGCTGAAGGATTGATATAGTATGATGCACTGGTGGAGAAGATCAGAATCTCTGGAGAACAGAAATGTTGTGAGTAGAAATAAAGAAAGCAGAGGGGTGTGCGGTTTGCATAATTAGAACTGGTTTTCTTGTAGCTCATTTATCACAGTCATCACTAAAAGAAAAACAGTGTGTCAGTGAAGCATTGCGGTTAATATACTTACTACCTACAGATAACATACCTCTCTGTATGTTTTCAAGACACCAGGTATCTCGTAGTACACAGTAACTGTGCCAGAGTCTCTGGCTACTGCTGCACCACTTTTAGAGTCCACCTGAAGAACACCATTAGCTGAGGAGCTCCAAGTACCATGACCACCTGCAGAGAAGCCGAGATAATGTCCAGTGTTAAAAGAATATGTACACTTTAAAACAAAATGGCTTATGATATGAAAGGTACAGAGATTAGGATCTCCTCAAACAAAAGTAGTACGACAATTACAACAGACTTAAGATAAATAAGATTTTTATCCTTAAAAGGAAATTCAATAAAATGCAGTGCAAGACAGATGCTTCTAATTCCAAAATAAAAAAGGTTAACTGCATAAAGTTTGTGGAAGAACAATTAAGCAGAAAATACATGACTAGGCTCATAGGAGTGCCAAATCTCAACTATAAATTTTCCAAATGTATTTTCTTTGTTTCTTACTGTTCAAAACAATTATTTTCTGATCAGACAAAGTATGTCTGCTGCTTAAAGAACACGTCGCTGTCTCACCATCCGGGCTGGTTAACTGGGCAGTGAAGCAGACCACATCCCCCACCACCAGTCTGTGGGCTTCATGTGGATGGATGGCGTGCTCGACAGGTAGCGGAACATAGTCCGCCACGCCCACGTTTTCACTGTCCCACACCGCAAGAAGAGTAAAGCCGACATTGATGGTCCTCACTGTCAGAGTGTGGTTACCAGGCCCAATCCCGACTTGCACCAGGTCATCTCTGCAGGACAGAACAGAGGTACAGGTTGAATTATGGATTAAAGATTATTTATAACTAATCAACCTATACTTTAATACAATTCATTAACGGAAGTCAAATATGGGCCGTTATAAAGTTATTGTAGGCTCAGGAACAAAGCCCACACCTCATCCAATTGGTCGCTTGGTGGCTCACTGTAAAACCCTATGACCCGTCATTGATCCCCTTGTGCTCGACCCCTCTAATCCTTTCATCCAAGACCCTAATTCCTCCACGACCCTAATTCATCCCCACACTCCTTATCTGTTGCTCCAATGAACTATTTTGCAAACATAACTGGCATTGTCTTTATTACAAGCAAACTCAGTAATCTAGGTAAAGCTGGGTCAATAGTATTATGCAAAAAAAAAAAAAAAGCTGTTGAAAAACGTTTTGAAAACAATACTTTCTATTCCTTAGTTTATTTTTTTTTAATTTTTTTTATATAGTTTTACTTCCTATTATATTGATCCCCCCCCCCCCGAAAAAAATGTCTCTTTTTGCCTCAATCTCCAAAGCCTCAGTTCTGAACAAATGGGAACAAATTGCCAGCACCTCAGACAGCAGTAAAATCCAATTGGCTCTTTGGAGACTCAGTTGGATATAATCATAGATCAGCCCGTTTAGTCCCAAGACTACTGGCCCTTTACCACTCGGATTTTTATACTTTTCCCCCAAAATTGTCTGACAGCATGTGGAGAACAAGGGTATAGACTTAATTTATTGTGCAGACAGACAAGGGAGTCCCTCATCAGGAGGGAAGCAATGCTCCTCCCATTAATTTAGCTCACTCACTCAGGTGGAAACAACGCCATCTGAAATTGGTTTGAAGGAACAGCCCAGTAAATCAATGTTGTGAACTCCTACTGTAGCATAGCCTGCCATGACCTCAACTACTCAGGATGTATTCTGTAGTTAATGCCCACAGTCTGAACCAACGGCCAAAGGTATGGTGTATTACAGCACTGACTAGGTGTAGGAAATATTGTAAGTGGATAAATCTTGTATGGATCAACATCATAAAAACACACCATGTCAAGTACATTTAAAAGAAAATCAAAATCAAATTTAACATTTTAAGAATGTAGAGAACAATGATGGATAAATGCATTCCACATTGAACATTTTCTGTTGAGCTGGTAGAGGGTGAGGTTTTCTGTTGAGCTGGTAGAGGGTGAGGTTTTCTGTTGAGCTGGTAGAGGGTGAGTATTGTGAGTTGACATTACTTGTCTGGCAGAATTTGAAATACGGGGAGACATTAGGTCACACAAGGCTGTGTGAGGTTGAATGAACAGACAACTTAAAGAGGCCTTGGTACTCTCTCTCTCTATAAATATATATAGCCCATAAAATCAGGATAATAGCTTTTTTAACATTGGGACACTAAGCAAACTGCAAAACATGTCTTCCTCCCTCCCCTGCCTGTCTACTGTAGAAGTCATGTTTCACTCACTAAGTAACACTGTTTATGAACATAAAGTATGTATTATGTACATACATGACAGCACATAGAACCTGTAGATTGTGTGTTAACAGACCTGTTTGTGGAAAACGTAAGGTGGGAGTTGGAGCTGTGTAGGGCTTCTCCAGTGCTAGCATGAAAGTTGACAGTGAAGGTGAGCACTATGCCCAGAGGGAAGGCTTTCAGGCTCTCTCTGGTGTGCATGTAGAGAACTGGACTGGTACTGAAGCGCACGTAGGACACAGGTACCACCTGAGGAACAAAGGGAAGAACCAGTGTCGCACTTGGTAACTGCAGTGACTGCCATGGGCCAGTAGTGTTAACAAGTGCTAGAATGGATGGTCCGGAGGGACTGGCGAAGGCATGACCCACGCTACTCTGCTTCAGATTGGCATCCCTGATATTCTTAGCCTAACCCATCTCACGCCTCATGCCTAAACCCAACCAACTAATCAGTTTGGTTATGTCTTCGCCCGCCCCTCTGGACCATCAGTTCTAGCATCAACCATCCCCATACAACTCAGTCCACTGACAATTAGCCTGTAGCAGATGTATCAGTGGAGGCAGCTCATGGTTCTGAATGACAGATGACAATATTTTTTACAAAGATGGTGCATAAAAATCTATGACATCAAAACTTATTTTTTTATTTAATTATTTATTTATTACTTAATAGTTTTTTTCTTGATAGGGCTAACCATATAGGGGGAAACAGTGCTTTTGCATTAAAATTTATTTAAATAAATATTGTGCTATAGATGTGGGGGCAAAAAGCACAGACAATGAAAAATTAGTTTTTTTCTACATAAAGCCAAACTGGAAAAAAATCCTTGACATACAGTAGATGTGAAATGTCTCCTATTGTACATTGACAAGTTTGTTAAATCAGTATTCTACAAACATATACCCTTTTTTAGCTTATTATTTTCTAATAAACTGATGTATCATAATTTACTGTTTTAATACAGAATTTAAATTATATACTATAAATGTTTTAGCAGACTGAGGTACACAGCTTATACAACAACTACAAGCAGAAAGTCATTTAAATGGATTTCACTCTTAATATCCATTAGATATTGTCCACTTTAAAACTGACCTTCAAAGCAAGGATGAGAGTTTGATTGACACCAAAGGTCTCTTGGGAGGTGATCAGCAGAGAGGAGATGCCAGTAAGAGAGCCAGAGAAGAGGGAGCCCTTATCATCCACTTGAGCAATAACAACCTGGTCAGGGCAATCCAGCACTCGATAAGAGAGTGCACCTACACCATCCCTATTTGAGAAACACAATCATGTTTATCCAATCTGACATTTTGCAATGAAAGTTGGAGAAATCCACACATTTGCCTATACACATGCTTTTAGAATCGACAAAAACTACTGCACAGGCACTCATAACTCACCTGCTAGTTTGGAGTTTGAGGGCTGAGTTTGGAGCCATCAGTAACTCCCCAGCCTCTACTTCTGGTTTAAGCATATGCAGCTTGTCATAGACCTTGACCAAAGCAAAATGTTAAAAGTCAAATTATTAGAGGGATTTTATCATTCTTTGATGTTTCGGGACAAGTGATATGACATAGTTTAATGCTGTTTGAAACTGGATACATTCAGCTCTAACTAATCTCCAGTCTAATCCCTTCACAAAGTAAACAACTTCAGATATTCCAAAGTTCAGCAACTTAAGTGCTTTGCTGCCTTAAAAGGCAGCTTTCTCTTTTGTAAAGAAACAGCAGCAGGGACACAGGTCATAATTAGTAAATTAGTCCATACAAAAGAAGTTTTTATAAAATATCGGCATATAAAGCATTTATAATACTGGTGTTCAGGACACACAGACACAATGTTAACAGCAGTGATTTGTTTCCAAGTGCATCCCCATGGAGAGGTAGCCACAGTGCTGCACCTGGATCTGGATCTCATCCGTGAGCTCCTGCAGATTCCCCACTAGCTGCCCAGCCTTGGGGTCAGTAACTCTGAGCACCACCTTCAGCCCTGTCCGCCCTCTCGTTCTTCCAGTCACCCTCATGGCAAAATTGTGCTCTGACTGGATCTCCATGTTAGCCTAAAGGAAGACAGGCACCATCATGAGAATGGCAAAAATAGCCGCAGCAAATCAAATAAAAAAGGCAACAGTGCTGAGGAAGCAGGGACAAGGCAGATGCTGACAAGGAAGCAGAGACGAGGCAGATGCTGTTGTTGTTTTTTTTAAATCATAGTGTAATGCAGGGACAGCACATCCTACGTCAATCTGATAAACAGATCAAAGAGAGAACACAAGCTAAAATAGGAATGGTTGAGTGGCAAAAAATGTGATATCAAATGCAGCAGCAAAAAACCTGAGGGCAGTGTACCTCAGTGTGTCTTGGCTGAACATCGAGAATGTCTCGCTTGGTGGTGGACCAGGTGAAGGTGAGGCCAGGTACAGAATTGCCAAAGGAGAAGGGTGTTTGACTATTGGTCAGACCCATCACATATACAGGCATCTAGAAAAGGAGATGAATGAAGGTGATCAGTTAGTACATTACCCATAGAGAGCTGAATTAATTGTTTCAGTTAATTGCAGTGTTAAAGTAAGCGGTAATGCTTAGCTATGGGGTCATTTTTGCTGTAATTCTTTTCTAAAATAATCATACCTGTGCCTGTGTCTTCATTCTAGTGATAGGTGCTCTGATTCGAATGCCCGTCAATTGCACAACCTCAATTTCTACTTGATCCTGTGAACACAAGAGAATAAGCTTTTTATGGTAAAATCTAAGAGATATACTCGCCCACATCATCAATATGTACACATACAAATATATTTACCTGAGAAACAACAACCAGCTTCCCAGTCTCAGCATCAACAGCTTGGACCAGTCCAGTCACAGTGACATTACCAATGGTAATACCCCTGACATGGCCCATGCCATTAACAGAAGCTATTTCCTCCTTGGAAATAGAGAAAAGGATATTGGACTGGGGCTGAGGGCCCCCCTCAGATGTGATCTATAAATGACAGCAGGAATGAAAAAGGGATGGAGATTTTGAAAACGAGAAACAGGAAAAAGATTAGCATCACTCTTACATGAGTGATCTTGACATCACTTGACAGTGTAGTCAATAGCTTTCATCAATGCAAAATGTGATAATAATTTGCTAAAAGACATTATCCTTTGTGTATTAAAGTACTCAAGATTAGAAAAATGGATATCCAACACAAATATTACGTAACGCATGTGCATTACTAAGTTTAATGTTTAGCATTTAGGGGGCCTCTTGGATTGATGGTAAATGCTTTCTAATTCAAGCATGAGTTGAGGAAAAAGAAAGGCGAGCTGGATGTTTAGACCAAGAGCAATTAGGCTAACGTCATCTTCCAGAAGAGTCCTGGCAGAGGGCTCTTTTGGAAGATAAACTGAGGACCAGATGAACTCTTATGGCAAGACAAACTGAGACCAGCTGCTCTTAGACAAAACTTAAGCTAATATAGACATACCTGCATCATTGCTCCAATTAACAGAGTCATTTTCCTTGGGATGAGTTTGAACGGTGGAAATACCTACAAGAGAAAAAAATGAAAGTTAAAAAAAAGTTACATGTGCAACACATATGCAAGAGTCAAAATTTAAACCGGCATTTTAGAAATTCAAACAAAATGATACCTCAATTTGCTGAGGTGCAGATGAAATCTTTTTCCCATGTTTATCCACAACAACACCTGAGAGAGTGGTCTGACCAATAGAAGCACCTTTCACCACAAAAACAGCTGTATCGGTTTCTGTGGACTCCGCTAATCGTCTGCAAAAATAGATATTTAGAAATTTACATGAAGCCTGGCTGGTTCCTACATCCTCAATGACAAGTTTGGACAAATGACTTACTTAAGAGAGACGATTGCAGAAGCTGCTTTGAGTTTAAGATTCATGAATTGAAAATAGCTGGCTGGGAAGGGCCTCTTATTATCATCCAAGACTCTGACATAAGCTCTCACAGATTGGCCGATCTCCACCTGTAATACAGATTAATGACATCAATCAATTGGGAAATTGTCATTTTGGTTCACAGACGGGGCCAACCTAACAACGCTAATTCAAGACATGCTGACTTTCATGAAAATCAAGACGACGGCCTTTTTTTTGTGCTTTGACGTCATTGAGGCATTTCAGGAATGTGTGGTACTTATAATAGTGATCATCTAGTCAAGCTGTGTCTGGGCCTTCCAAAAAGAGGAATTATTGGGGTGGGAAACGCACCTTGTCGACCACTCTCACATAAACTTCCAGGATGTCAGAAATGTGTACAGTGGCCATGGCAGGGGCTGGAAATGCCAGACAAAGGTCATGAACCATCACCTTCACCTCCCCTGGGTAGACTGGAGAGACCTAGGCACACACAGCAAATCAATCAAGTGAGTGCCAGAGTTATCTGCATTCAATGGATCATTGTTGCAGTATACTTTAATCCACAACCCAGATTGGATTATGGATTAAAGTACACCAGTAGGGAACTCCTGGAAATCCACAGCATATTGTTCAATATCACACTTGTGTATTGCCCTGAACTAATCCCATCACAGTCCATTCTTACCTGAGCGGTTCCTTGGGCCTCCTGGAATACCACGTTCGCTATTCCTTTAACACTGGTGTTGACAAAAAAGTACCCTGATCCTTCTCGCAGTGCCAAATTTGCCTGCAAAACAAAATACAGTTACTGCCTTGTGACAGATCTGAAAATCACTTTAAAGCTAAAATGATAACATGTTGTGGGGCAATTCAGAAGATCGTCTCAGTTTACTGTAATTCTTTTTCTGGCACTCAGCTGGCATGAGACATCAAAGGGGACCCCTGACCACACTCACTCTTTGAAATCCTCTTACACAGGTCAATAGCTTTTATTTAACCCCCACACCTGCCTAAAACTGCTCCTATATCACACAGGATTAGGAGAGGGAGGCCCACTGAGGGATATATGATTCCAGTGTGCCTAGAGCAGTCATTATTAACATTTGAATTCATTCAGTTGTTACCAGTGTGATGAAGTTCATTTCCATGTTTTGTTCTGCTTGATTAAAAGAGTAAATTATATCCTTTATGATGAAATATCGAACGCAATTTTGCTTTTAGCAAAACAAACCAAGTCTGTTGGTGTTTACCCTTGCAGGGGTAATGCAAAATTTAGAAATCATTCCCTTACCCGAACATCAGGGTGGTTGTATATGGTAACTGTGTCAGGAGAAACTTTCACATCTTCGACCAATAGAAGCTCCAGGGTGGCTGAGACAGGGGTCATAGGGTCATACTGTCCAGAAGTAGAAGACGGGTTAGAAAACACTTAGTGGTGTAGTTACAAATGTAAATATTATACCAGCATACAATATTTTGGTAATGCCAGGAAGTAAGTTGAAGTTGCGACAGACCAAAAGAAAAATAGCTTCATTATCACATGCAGGTGCAAGTTTATTGGAACACAGCATCAATGAAAAGAGTATAGCCCTGCACACTGACTCCAACTAACAAAAAACATTTCCATCACAGTTAATCTTTATTTAGGCAAAAAAACCTCACCTGACACTGATCTGACTGTGAGCAAAATGTTAGCAGATCCACAAGACAACATTATACGGTTATTTTGAATAACGTTTAGCTGCTTCTGCTTTTTAGAGGAAGTGAAACATTTGGTTAAGTCACTTACTGGACTGGGAACTTTGGCTGCAGTGAGATGTAAAACCTGGTAACCCAGAGCTGTCACTGTGATGGCAGCAATGCCTGTTTGATGATGGACAAGAACTGTCTGCCGTCCTACCATAGATAACAACAACAACAACAGAAACAAAACAGTAATTTTACAACAATCCAAACTATTTGTCATCACTAATCTATAGAAACAGACAGCTAAAACACAACAAAAAAATGTATTCCCAGCAGTGGGTGAATGGATAATTCCCTGTCTGCCGTCACTGTCTTAGAATTAAATCGTGCCAGAGCTTTCTCTCCTGCCTTTCCCTCATTATTTTCCAAAATGTCTAAACAAAAGAGATAAGCCGACAACCCACTCTCTTTAAAATACAACAAAACAAACAAACTAGAAAGGTTTAAGGCAAAACAATGCTATACCGTGAAGTTTCATCTGTTTGTTGCCATCCTGGAACAGCTGTAGCTCCATGGGCATAGTGGGTTCAATACTGGCCAGCGACACCATGGTAGATTCCCACAATATGCTCAGAGAGCTGAAGTTGTCAAATTTCCTTCCTTGTTGATCAAAAGCAGCCAAATCCAAAATGGGATTGCGGTAATTTGAAACAGGTACCTGCAGAGATGATCAATTCAATTTCCAAACATTACGCTTCTGTTATGGAACATTTATAATCCTTATCATCATTGAGCCAAAGAAATTTTCTAATAATTTTACAGAAGCAACAATGTGTTACTATTTTTGTGTTAAAGTCCTTTTGTGACAGACAGACAGACAGACAGACAGACAGCTGTCGCTTTCTTCAAATGACGTGTCACCAAAACAAAATTTCTTCATTCTTCAGTGATTTCAGCGTGAACAGCCATGGACAAATTGAAGTAATCAATGCAAAACAAATACCAGTGATAAAATGGTAAATGTAGGCAACTAAACACAGCAAGGTGAAGCGCGTTGACCCTCTAAAAAGGGCCACATACATACCACTTGTTTGTTCTGCTGCAGAAGCGGGCAGGTCAGGTCCAGCTGTGGGCTGGTATACACTGGGACCAGGGTGAGGCGAGACGGAGGGGCACATACAAACTTGACCACTGCCGGCTCCACAGCAGGATAAGGATTGGTCACACTGGCCTTGTTACCCACCATCACCTCCAGCACCTGAAGAATAACACAATGACAACTGAAGCTGATGACAAAATACTAAAGTCCTACTTCTTCAACTATTTGGAGCCAGCACAGTTATTCAGCAAGGACACTCCCGTATACAGAGGAGTTATATGAATAACTATCAATAGATTATAAAGCTTAGATTTTAAGATTTTGTATTTATTCTCAAAGATTATGAAATCTAACCGTAAAATTCTTTGGTTGGCGGCATGAATGGAAATTAGAAACATATAAGTACAAACAGGAAAACTTCAGGAGTTCCCACCTGCTCTCCCAGGGCCCTGCAGGTTGCTCTGACCCAGTGCTGGTTATAGTTGTGAGATGAGGGACTGGTCAGCGTAAGGCGAACACTGGCCTCATCCTCAGCGCTCAAGTTGCAGAAGAACTTTGAGGGCTCTAAAACCCAAGGTCGTGGCCCGCCCTCAAACAACATGTCTTTTGATGAGCCCAGAGTCACCACGGCCACAGATACAGGGTCAATCGCCTGCCAGACAAAAGTATTTTATTATGAAATGTTACAGCAGCACACTTTCAGAAAGAAATGCTTTTACAAATGTCAACAGATTTGGGGGACCAAAATCTAGTAAACGCAGAAAGTAGGTGTGCAAAATGTCATGGAGGGAGATTTTGAAAAAAATCAAAGAGAAAGAAATTTCAATATTTGAAATGAAAGCAGGTATTTAGGTATATCAGCTTGGGCATTAGTGTTAAGAGAAACTAAGAGGGCAAAATGTGAAGCTTAAATTATTTTTCAGCAAAGAAAGAAAATTGGGTCATCCATTAGCTGCCAGGGCAAAACAAGTGAAGAAACGTCACAAAAATGTCTGCAATATTTTGAAGAATACTCTTTAACTTCATGATAAAAAATACATGACCTCAAAAGTGGTGCATCAAGCTTACTGTTACGGTTATGATAACTTAAATGTAATATGTCAGAAAACCACAGCTGTTTGTGGATCAGGAATGACAAGATTCTTCTTGACAGGAGATTTGGTCACTCATCATAACACATGTCATACTATTAAATTAAAGAACTCTAACAGTTGAAGTCATTTTCATTCCTGTGCAGTACTAGAGCCCAAGCTTAGAAAACAAATCAGTGTATTAGATTTAAAATGCATAATGAAAATGCACAGAGGAAAGAGGAGAACAATACGACACTTTCTGATCATCGCATTTCTAAGTTGATTGTAAGGAGAGAGTATGTGTATGAATGTGTATGAATGTTCATGTGTGTGCATGAGTGTATTTGTTTAGTTTGAAGACAAAAGCTAATTGGTGTTATGAGGTGAGTTAAAAGAATAATAGCAATCACAACAAAGACTTCAGGTAAAATTAAAGTTGATCGCACCATGCAAATGCCTAGTCAGCTATAAAAAGAAAATGTGCTATTGTGTTAATACTATTACTTTTAACTTAAAAAAACTTCACACAATGGAAATAATTCTGGAGGCCATGAGAAACATACATTAAAAGGGCAAAAGGATATGTCTCAAAGTTAATGACGAGCAAGGCTGAGGCAGGACAAAACCTTTGGACTCACTCTGAGAGGAAGATAGGCAGCGATGGTGATCTTGGCACTGAGGTGAACGTTGCCGTGGGTGTAGCTCACAGTAAGTATGGTGTACCCAGTGGCCAGGGCCCTGGCTCTCACCCCACTGCAGTGCTCCTGGCCTGGAACCAGCCTCCCTGGATCAGGACCAGGAGGGTAGGAGGAAGCCAAAGAGTAAGATAGAATGCAATATCACAATGTACAAATAACCACAATTCTTCACCCAGGTGCTCATTTATCTTCCTACCTTAAACCACACAGGAGTACAGAGAGGTTTTATTGTTTGTGCCAGCCCAATCTTCTGATTAATAATACAAGATTTCAAAATGAAAAAGTGTTAATCTTGCTAAGAGAGGAATTTTGAAACGAGATAAATGAACGAGTTGCAATTTGAAAGCCATCAAAAATTCACAATGCTTTAGAAAGAGTAACCACAATATGACACGGTCAGATCACCCAGACTTACCGTCTAGTAGTTGGAAGACGCCATGGTTCTCCTGCTCAACCTGTAGGTCAAAGTGGGAGCAGTCACTCAGCATGACCCGCTGTTTCTCCGCCTCCTCCAGGAGGCCAAAAATTCTGAGGGGCAGATCAAGAACCAGGCCCACCCTGGCCTCTACTGGGCAAGGAGCAAAGTCCATGGCCACAGGCTCAACAACATACACCTTAGGAAAAACAGGATCAAAGAAGTATAAAAGAGTGTTAGATTGAGGGCTTGGAATGATAGTAAAAAGGGGAGACTGAAGCTAATGAATTAGGTTAGACAATTTCACAATTTCATGTTTAATAATGATGATGCACTTCAGAAATAATGTACTCTCTGTTGTGTAATTACTTCAATGACTTCCTCAAGCACATAAAATACTTCCATTTGATATGATAAATTAAAACATTTAGCAACTTTGGGAACAAAAATGATGAACACTTTTCAAGTGTTCACACCTCCCCCGGTGCTCTTTGGTGGCGCGGCACAAAACCTTATTAGAAAACACTAAAAAATGTAGTTCAAATTTTAAGCATCAATCAAAGTGAAACTAAAACCTGAAAATAAGACGATCATTATACAACTATAAAACCGATAAATCAGTTATCAAAGTAGTTAGGATTAACATTTCAGCCATAACTGCACAAATTGCTGTTTAACAAGTGTGTTGTTTACCATGTGACAGTTTTCCAGGTTGACTTACCTTCATCTGGCCAAAGTGTAGAGGGTTGCGTAGATCATGAGCATAAATTACACTGACGCCAATGTCACTGACTGTTGTCATCACTCCTTTCACAGTCACTGTGGCCACAGCTGTGTTGGAGGAAGACCAACTGAAATTCCCGCTCCCTCCGGTCGCCTGTCAAAAGCACCAGACAAAAGGAGTTATAACACGCACCATAATGACACCTCTCAGTGGTAAAATGACAAAAGAAACATTAATTTTGGAGTTCATAACAAAGTAGGACTAGGAATTATAGCTAAAAAACATATATAAAATGTGTCATATGCTTGACACTTCTGTCCAACAACAGATATAAGAAATAAGTATAATAAAGATAAAAGCCATTGAGCACCAAGTATTTCATTCTGAAACGGAATTATTACCTTTATAGTGTACTGATAAGCTCCAACCTTGGGCTGCCATGGAAATGTCAGAATACTTGGACTAAGAACTATAGGGTTATAGATTTCTACATCCTGTTCATTGTGGACTGGGTTGGCGAGTGCATGGACCCTTCCATTCTGAAACAGAACAGAGGCCACAGGAAATGATCAACTGAAGTGGAAGAAAGGGGCAGAAGGTGAATGCAGTGATGATGCTCCAGCTGAAATGCAGACTGAAAAGGGTCAAAGTTGCAATTAAACTCACTTCATCCACAACAGCTTTCAGGGTAGCATCAATGAGAGTTAGGCCTTCCTTGAGTGCTTTGACACGATGATATGATCCATTCAGAGAAGACTCCAGGAGTTCAAAGTAATCCAGGGGGAAACCAGTGCCAATACGGACATTCTGCAAAATCAAAATCAACCACACAGATTTTGAAACTACTGTAGGCTTGTTTTTAACTTTTACAGACTTAGAGGTTATTTTTTAATGTGTGTCAAGACAATACATCAATAGGTGACAGTTTTATCATCCCTGATTTAAAATATTGGCAAAAGAAACTCAAAGGCTAGCAAAAGAAGGCTCAAAGTGCACTAAATCTCTATCTAATGTCTCTCAGATGAGTTTAAGGCCGCATCTGATTAAAAGATGTCCAAACTCGAAATATTTTTTTTGTTTTCCTTCAAACAGGTACTAGGAAAGTCATATTCAAAGTATTGGAACACAGGTCCATTATCTGAGTAATGCCACTAATAAGAATAAGCAAGAAAAACTATTTAGCTTGTAAAACTACTACTACTCATTTACTAATAATGAAATGTGAAATATTGGACTTTATCAACAGCATAAAACAATACAGGAGTGTGTCCAGAATTTATTTTATTTTAGGAGAATACCGACGTTTACACTACTGTCATCGTCTCTAGCAACTGCAACAATTAAATGTAGTAATTTTAGTGAAGCATACTTACATCAGAGAGGTAAATTTTGTTGCTGGATTTATCGAAGACTTCGATTAGGATATCGTATACTCTGCCTGTTTCGAGAACCCAGCTGTCTCCTGGATGAATTTTAAAACCTAAACAAATTACAGAGAAAACAGAGGTTAGCTACATATTTAAAAACAATTTGACTATTGACTTATGTTTTTAATGGTAACAAGAAACAGACCTAGGTAGCCTGGTTCAACCACATACAGGGTGCTGTTGGGTAGGCGAGATACTCCTTGCATTCGAAGGCCTAAGTAGATGCTACTAAGGAAAGTAAACCCAGGCATTAACAATGACAGCTCTAAACTTGATCTTTGCCAAATGCCCACTACTACTCCTAGTAGTACTACTACTCCACGAGCCTGGTCCTACCAGACTCTCACACATTTAATTTGTAATGAACTCTACTCCACTGCTCCCAGATAAAAACCAAGATTTGTTGTAAAAACACCTTCATTGCTGTAGTTAACCCACACTTATTACACACTATATTAACGACTGAAGATGTCAAGGCAAAGTACATGAAATTATGCCATTATAATAACTGCTACTGAGTGCAAATACAACTTGTCAGAAGGATACTCTTATGATCCAGCACCACGTTGATGTATCCAAGTTGAGTTGCTGTAACTCTGGAAGTGCTTTGATCCAGACTGGCCACAGCAACATTTGGGTTTCCATTAGTGCCAATCACACTGTTCTGAAGGTGCAGTTGATACTGATCACAAGGCATAGAGAGTTCTGGACAAACACAACACAAACAAGCTTAACAGGTGGTTATTTCTGTGCCGTGCAAAACTGAACAAACAGCAGCTCTATTCATCTGGTCACAGTAAGGGACATAATTGACTCAATCACAATGTGATTCATATTTTAGGAATTAAACTGATGCTTGAACATTATGAGGTGTGAGTTTGCTAAATAAAGCTACAGAAACAGTAGAGTAGCTATAGTAACAGAAAAAAGATTTTTACTCCTCAGTGAACATGAGTCAGACCTGTGATCGAGCCCTGTCTTATCTTCAGGACTTTGTATTGGATGGAAGTTCCCGCCATCAAGTAGACGTCATGTGCAGGACTCAGCAAGATGTTCTCTAAAATCAGCAGTCTTACCTCTGCAGCACCCACATCCTGTATAACAGATACCATGGTTACAAAACAACACAGCTTCCCGCCTTAACAAACCAGAACAAACTTAAATGTCACTACTGCTGTGGCATCATTACTAACGTGCAAGCTTTTGCTATTTTTAGTTGGAATCTCAAGAGAAAAACACAGAGGGCACAACCTAACTAGAACATATCCGTCTTCTTCTTCTTCTAAGACCGTTGATTGTAACAATACAGTGGACTATTTCAACTTTGTGCTGGTGTCAACAGCCAAGAATTCTGTCTTGTGTACATCTTAAGAGCTTACCTTATACAACGACTCTTGTATTTTGGCCTTTAATTTAGCATGTCCTGTTTTCAGTCCTGACACCAAAATAATATCGCCCTGTTTCCCAACTCGTTCCATTTCAGATATGTATCCAGGGGGTGTGTAGGTGGATTCTGAGAATTTTAGTACCCTTAAGAAGAGAAAAGAGCCCGAGTAAAAAATACATCTAACTCTCAACTCAGCATGGCCCATTGCATCTAACCTCAAACATTATTCAATTTTAGAGTAAGAAGAACTAAAAAGTAAAAAAAGAGGCCTTACACTACTTTAGTAAAACAACAGGATCCCTGTATTACATCTTTTATAGTTAGGTTAGCATATCAAAGTAGGTTGGTAATTTTGCCTACCTTTGGTTTGCAATCAGATTTTCTAAAAAGTAAAAACTGCTCAGTGACGTTTGAGTGCAGTATTAACAAAGGGAAGCCTACCGTAATGAATTGTAAGAGTCAGAGAATCCATTCACATCTACGTCTTTCACTAAGGTCCAGTCAAAAACAAGACCTGCAAGGGTGCTGAAGGTGTTTCCTGCAAACATAAAAAAGGACAAGAGTCAGACCTGCTATTTCTTTTAGTCATAAACTGCAGGAGGAGCAGAGGATATTTGCATAGACCATTCAACTTGTGTTATAGGGCTGAGGTTATTATACTTGAACGTATAAATAAATTAGAGATGTTCCGAGTATCGGTATTTGCCTCTGATTAGAGGTGGGTAGTAACGAGTTACATTTACTCCGTTACATTTACTTGAAAAAAATTGTACTTCTAGGAATAGTTTTAAATCCCTATACTTTTACTTTTACTTGAGTAGATTAGTGAAGAATAAACTGTACTCCGATACATTAGGCTACAATGAGCTCGTTACTTTTCTTTTTACCTGTTTGGTATTCTACGCGTCATTGTTTTTACCCCAGCGTACGTCTCATTTTAATGTTTTATTTTGACAGAGAGAGAGAGTCTTCCGCTGAAGGCTCTACCACGTGACTGTGTTCCACCAATCAAACGTCGTTGTGCAGTCACGTGACTACACTCGATCTCAGCGCCGGGGGAGGTTAGCTTTATGGTCATAGCAAATCAAAGATGTCAGATGTGTTTTTTTAACTGCCTGCTGGCTCTAACCAGTTTTTTGAGTGTCTGAAACTTTCTTGCTGCGTTTTATAAAAAAATAAAAGGCAGTTGCGGTATAAATGAATAATATTACAAATTAAGATACACACACAAACACATTCCAACCCCCCGCCCCCCTTTGTTTCTGTTTCTCCCTCTCTCTCTCTTGCTGTATCTCTTACTCACTCATAGACACACACACTCACACATACCTGTGAAAATAAAAAAGAACCCCCCCCCCAAAAAATGATTAAGAGTTAAAAATAGAAAGTTATATTATTGAGTATGAAAACTCTTGTTCAATACAATTTACTTAATTACAACCACATTGTTGTATTTATTGTTGCAAAACTTGTTATATACTGTAGGCCTATATAGTCCGTTTGTTACCATGACAACACCAATTCAATTCCATTTTATTTATAGTATCAATTCATAACAAGAGTTATCTCAAGACACTATACAGATAGACCACTCTCCAGAATTTACAAGGACCCAACAGTTCTAGTAGTCTCCTCCAGAGCAAGCAACAGTGCGACAGTGGCGAGGAAAAACTTCCTTTTATGAAGACCACTGGTCTGAAGCTCAATGCTGATGCTGTCACGGAAAAAGTTTTCTAATCAGCAATAAATATAACAATTTCTGATCAACCCATATGTATATATTGCATGCTTAAAATAACATACCGGTTATAGCCCCGCCCATTTCAAGACAACCCGACCCACTTCCGGGTTGACTCTGACCACTTCCAGGTTAGGCCCCGCCCAGTCCGAGTACGGATACGGATACAAATAATTCATGTGGTAAACAGATACAGATAATGCTGTACTCGCTCATCCCTACTACCCACCTCTGCCTCTGATACAGCCTAAAACGCTGGTATCGTATTTGAAGTACTGGATTACCACGTAATAAAGAAACAGAAAGAAAATCTACATTAAAGTAGTTTATTTCTGTTCTTTTTCGGTTATAACTAACTGTCAAACTGGATTAAGAAGAAAGTTCTGTGCCGTTCATTGTTTGTGTAAGTTCATGTTTAACAAAGAGTTTAACCTGAGCCATACCAACCACAACGATAGAAATCATATCACATCCATGCAGGGATAGTAACATACAGTTGTTGCAACATAAACTATATGACACGCACATCGGATCAATACTCGATATCAACCGAGACGCAAGTTCAGGTATCAGAGTCGGTATCGGGAAGAAAAAAGACCATCTGGCATCAGACCATCTCTAAAATATATGCTGAGCACAATTGCCTGAAAGCTCAAGGCACTCAGATTAGCTAAAACAAAACCAATAGGCATTTCATTACTGGACACTAGCGGCCCATTTACAATCTACTCTGTCTGAGGAATCTAAAATTCCCTTTTAGGCCCAAGCAAACCAAAACAAAACACCAGGCCTTGGAGACATTATCAGAAAGAATCAGGCTGTAGCTACAGCTCATTAAACTAAGTATGTCTGCCTTGAATGGAACCAGTCAAACAGAACACAGGCACCTCACAGTAGTAGCCAGAGGGGATAAAAAATGGCAAGCCAGAGCCAGCTCAGTCATTACTCTTAGAAGTCTTTAGAGCAGCAAATAAGCAATAGAGCATGGACTCGTTACAAAAGAACTATTCATATTGTGAGTAATATTATACATATTGATGTTAATTACTCTTAATAATCTTAAGGTGATATTTATTTATCATTAACACCAGCAGCCTATAACGTGAAACACATTATTCTGTAATGAGTCAGTATATGTTACCTTCAGAGTCCAGTGCTTGAATTTTGAGTGCCAGTGGTGAGTCCTCAAGGTGTAGCTCTCTGGTGGTCGACACTATCTGGATCTCGCTGACGATGTCGACAATGGCGTCACAACGCAGTACCTGTCCTGTAACTGCAAAGGAATGAGGGGACAAAACATCATATACACAGTACTGAACATTACTATAATAAATCACTTTCACCAAACCAGGGAAAGCTCAGAAATAAATGGCTTGGTGTTTTGAAGAAACAGTCATTTCAAAATGCAAAACAGTAATTCTTATTTAGGCCCAAAGCATATAGATTGATCTCCTAACTAAAACACATACTTTATCATGTGTATAGAAGTAGCAATGGAGACTGATAAAACATCCTCTGCTTGGGGCACAATGCTCCAGTTTTAAATCAAGTCAAATGTTGTGGCTTTTCTGGTCTGCTTTTTGGCTGTTGCATGAGCAATAGGTGATATGGGATTATGTTGTGGTTAACCGGAAACAAGTAGAGCGAGATAGGCCACACTTAAAGCCAGCGATTGTGGTCTGAACAGATTACTTTATTTATTTATGAAGTGTCTAACTTTTCCTGAATCCAAAGCAAATGTTCACATCTGCCAGTCATCCATTACTGGCCAACAGTGCCACAGGCAACAGATGACATACAGCATTACACAACAGAAAAAAAGGAAGAATGTACAAAGTATTGTGCAACAGAAGGACCCTTACACTCTGAAGGGAATAGAGCACTGTAACATATCACACCTTATACTATTATCCTATCCTAATGTTATAGTCTACAAACTGCACTAACGCCTTGTTCCGTTATGTACTGTCTTTTAGAAATCCCTAATTGTTTTCTTAGTTACACTTCAAGTTAGTATGTAAAACCAGAAAAATGATAAATAAATGAGAACACAAAACAGACTCAGCTTATTTGATGCTGCTGAGCAGGCTTCCTCATTCTGTAACGGCAGAATAATATGAAGGGTTTGTATTATACGGTTTATTTATTCTGATCCTGAATTATTCATGTTCTAGAACATTACAAATGTGACCATAAAACAGTTCAGTGAATGTTCTAATGCTCTGCTTTTGCACCATCTAGATCATTGTGCAAAATGTGCTTTTTTCAGAGAGCAAATCAACTGAGCGCTGCGCACAGGCTGATTTGAAACCAATCACCGGCATCTTATACCTATCAAAAACCCCTGGGCCGCCTGAAAATATTCCATTCCAGCTAATCTATGTGACATGTATGTGAGCCAGGGTGCTCTAAGTGACTAACAAATTCATGGAGATTTCACATCTTTCACAACCTTATAAAGTTTATATATAAACAGCCTCTCAAAGTAACCACCATATGGACAGCATCTGCTCCTGAACGGGGCCCTTTTAATTGCAGTTCATTCTCAGCCAAAGAAGAACACAAAAACCAGAATGTGACAATAATTTCCTGGGACATGATTATTTCAGTATGTAACGTCTCTCAGTTTCCAACTGTTGACATTTTTTTAATCTATAATATTCCAGCTGAAAGTATTTTTCCACTTAGGAATGTTGCATTTGAATGTCTGTGCACATTTCTGCACATCTCTGTGCAAGAATGTGATCAGTCAGCGAAGCACACTTCAATATGGTAGGGCATTTGCCAAAACCACAGAGATTATCATGATCTTCTACACAAATATACAGAAAATGTACAACTAAGGTGCCCGAATAGCTCAGTTGTTAGAACGGACTACTGGATGACTAAACTTTCCCTTGGGATGACTAAAGTCTGTCTATCTTTCTAGTGGGGGTCCACATATGGAGGTTTACGCCTCAACGCAGCGGGCCCAGATTCAACTCCAACCTGTGGCCCTTTGCTGCATGCCATTCCCCCACTCTCTCCCCTTTCATATTTCTTCAGCTGTCCTGTCAATAAAGGCCTAAACAAGCCCAAAAAAATAATCTTAAAAAAAAATAACTAGAAAATGCACAAATTAATTTCCTAACTCACACATATGAACATTTTATGAATAAGCTTGTGTTCCTTTATTGTTGATTAATATAGTTCTACTGTATTTACCAACATCTTCAGCCAGAATGATGCTGGTCAGTCTGGAGGGCTGGGTGGAGAGAGCCTGGAGAACAGCTCTCCGGGAGCAGCCACCGCCACTCTCCTCATTCACAGCCTGGATGCTTGCTACCTCTGGTCTGGTGGAAGACCTGGAAGAACAAGTCATGTAGCTACATAAGTGGAGTAGCCATATAGGTCTTCCTTTGTCACAACACAACATTGTATGTTGACCATGATAGAAAGATTTGAGGTGGAATAACATTTTCATACTTGGGGTAGAGTTGCAGCTTTACTGTAAACTTGAATTGAGTAGAAGGTGAACACAAGAAAAGCCCTCCAATCTAAAGCTCAATGTGCAGTTGTTATTGACTGTGTCAGAGAGATGTGCATCCATGGTTAATCTTCTGTGTCTTCTACATATTTTTAAATAAAAAAATAAAAAAAAAATATGTAACGTTAGCTGTTTTAGGGCCCACACACATTGCCATAACAGACTACAGTATACTTGGCCATGTGGCCTCCAATGCCCCATGTAATAAGACACCTCTTCACAGAGCATATGCCCTTCAGTTCAATGAGGCACACTTCACTTTATCTTACTCACCATCTGTAGCAACCTTCAGTAGTTTCCAATGTGAAGTTAATTCGTGTACTTCTAGCAAGCGGTAGCAACACTTTGGGAATATTTAGTTTCGAGGAACCGTCAACTTGAATAACGAATATAAATAATACCAATGCCAACACTGATAATTTTAACGAAGTCATTTCCGTTCCATGAGAGTGCGGACGTTTATTGTCAGCGAACCTAACGGTCGAATTAATGAACGCTAAGGTTCTGTACTAGCTAAACTTCCTCCGTCCCATTAAGTTAGCAAGCTAAGGTTATGTGTGCAGTAGTTATGAAGTCGCTGCTCTGAGAAGGACGTTAAGGTGAATTAACATCGCTACTGATTCAAGCTATTTCAAACAAGCTGTCTTCCTGCTCCGTTTGTGTCACTTTCGTTAACGTTAGTTAACAGACAGTGTGCACATGGTAACACAACAGTTGATGTCCCATAACGGTCCTCTATTTCAAGTCCTTCGCTTTGTTTATCCTCGGAGTTGCTTCAAAGCTCACAGCGTCTATTAATTTGAAACCCCCTGTTTTAGCTATTTTAGTGTTAACATTTAGCCAACAATAGCTTAAAAAATACGTAGCTAGCTATGTTTCATACAAATACCCGCCATTAGCAATATGCCGGGAGTGGGTAAACGTCATAGACCACGGTAGGAATGACGCTCTTCCTTAAAGGTACAGTTTGACTTAGGTTGAATTTTACTATGAATTGAATTGACTACAAACATGTCAATTCTATCTAAAGATTATATGCAGTTTTCATTAGCTAAGACAGAAAGCTGTGCATCCATCTCTAGTCTAGATAGTGTAGTCTAATGTAGGCTCTAGTGGTGTTGTAAATTGAGTTATTTTTAATATGTCCCTCTCATGTAATGTACGTGGTGGACAAAACTTTAAACACCATAATGCAGTCAAATACGACAGACATGACCATAACTTTGAACTAACACTTTACTGAAACAGTGTCAAAAATCTCATATTATCCATTCCTTACAATTAATCACATAACTTTATATATCATCGCTCTAGTGTTTGGCTAATGCTTGACACATGACACATGCCAATAGATCCACCTGGCCATTGACCCACGTAAGATAAATGAGAGCCAGTAAAGGCCACTTATCAAACATTGGCCTGCCCTACAACACAAGAAATATGTGCTCTCCATTGGGAATTAATATGAAGTGCAGTGCAGGGCATTTACAAGTTGGCTGACACAAGTAACAGAATATTTTTTTTGTTTTCTACTAAACTATAAATTAATCTGAATAACCAGACAAAGCAGTCCAGTATGAACGTCTGGCTGTCATTCTTGCATTGTGTCTCTTGGATGCACCCTGAGGCTGTCTGGGTCTTACATGCAGTGTACATTTCACCCCTAGGTGTCACTGACAGCTACTTATATGTATTAAATGTATGTATGTGCAAGTAATATTCTCACCCAGGCATAAATGACAACAGTGAGTAAGGGATAGTTTATTATATGAATATATATATGATATAAAAAAATTGAAATCTCACTAGGGTCCTTTAAACAATGCAATATTTAACAAAATGTCACTGGTTGAAAAGACTAGGGCTGAAAAATGGCAATGTGGTTGACTGTGTAAAATCAAGAGCCAGATTCTAGGACATCTCAAACCAAAATTCCCCTTCATATGTGTGTTGTGTGGTGTGTGTGTGTGTGGTGTGTGTGTGTGAGATCATTGTCTGGCATTAAAATTGTCCATGAGTTGTTTACATAATGTTAATTGTACACTCTCATCCGCTTTGAGGTTATTACAGCAATGCTCCTCCTGGCATGTGCCTCTCATTTTCTAGACACAGAAAGATGCACATCTTGATTAGAAAACACACTGTGGTTTTTAAATTTTTTTAGATAACACTGCGTTTTGCCAAAGGATTCATATTGTTTGAGTCAGAGTGCATTAGCAATGAAAGCCCATCACTGACTGGTACATTTCCAGACTGCCTTTAATGACAACCATACTGTACAGTATTGCAGCCCACATATACGGTGTACTGTATATTCACACTGCGCAGGGTCTAAAGGGACAACTGTTCCAACTTAGTTTTACTTTTTTGAGCTATTTTGGGTTGAAATAAAATGACGTATCTTCTTCAGTACAATGATGGCAGTTCAGAATGAAACTTGAGAAGACAGTACAACTTTAATTTATTTTGGCAAAACCGCTCTGTGTGGGCTTCAGTCCTAAGTTTTCAACTTTTTACCCTATCAATGGGCAGAGCACGCACAACTAATGTTAGGAGTGAATGATGTAATGTCTGAGAACATGGAAAACAATACCTGAATGTCATGCTCTGTGTCCCCAGCACTTAACATGGAGGTTCAAGTCTAGACAACACAAAGTGCAGTACCAGACAAATCATTCAGAGAGAAAATTTACTGTAATGCAGGGCATTTGATAAATGTTTTTGTGATTTCCTCAGTACAAATCTGCCACACTTAGAGCTCAGCAACTATTAACTATATATCCGATTAAAAAGGGGTAAGTTCTCAAATGGTTGCAAATGTTTTTCTTTAAACTGTCTGATTTTGTGACTGTGTTTTTGGTGAGGTAAACTATTAAACCCTTTGAAGATAATGATTGCAGTACAGTTAATCCACTATTATTTATTTATTAAAGGTTGGACTTTCAGATTCTAATGTGTTGTATGTAATGGCCACCCACTTTTATATTGGGCAATGGTGTTGCATTACATACCAAACCTGATACCACCAAAGCCTTTTACCTCTGTTATTAGGCTAACAACTTGCAGCAACACCCATATGTTGCACAGCAAATACACAAGTCACAAATGGCTGCAACTGCTTTAAAATTCTGTCTAGTGACTCCTTATCTGGCATGCATCAGTGGTCACATCCTTCCTGGTGTGAAGTCGGGAACATTTCTTTACCACCATGCTTGGCTTGGTCCAAACAAGTGGTTGCAGAAGGCCATGTCACTTACTTAAACCCTCCCTCAATGGCAATGTTCTCAGCTGGGGGCACACTGTCCGTTGGAAATGTAATAGGCTTTGGATAGGTCATTGCTTTTTAATAGTTTTGAAAGTACACTTAGCTTAAAGCTCCCTAAAACTGCTGTAGGTAGGCAAAATAAGATATGATGCTTTCCAGTGAAATCAGCCTTTGCCTTGGGGAGCAAGTTTTGAGTGTTTTGAGTGTAATAAATGAGGTGGGACTAGCTCAAAGGAGACTATGGATGTCCAAAGGGTCTTGACTCTGCAGTTTTCTCAGCAATCTGGTGAACTTAATGTTGTGGGCTTTTTTAAATCAATTATAGTAAAAGAAAAAGAAATATATAAATATCAAGATTTCCCTTTAAAAGTAAGACACCTTTTTCACTTTTAGAACAACTTGGACTACACACAGTGAAACCTGACAGTTCTACAGAGCTGTGCTTTAAGTGTGAAATCCTTTTCCATAATCTTAACTGTGCTGTAAATTCCCTTGCCATTTCCATGGTGTAGGCATTAGGTGGATAGAGATGAGTGGGTTTGTGTCTGCAGCTCTATGCATTCATGATCATGAACAAAGAAGGTGTAATCTTGCCTAACAGCTTCCACATGCCCCACATTTAATATGTATGCACTACTCTTTAAAAAAGATGTATTTCTAATTTAAATTCACAAATAAATTATATTAATTAAATCCTATTTGAGACTTGCTTGTAACACCAGATGATTTTTAACTACCTCCTAACCATGATATTGTTATCACACCATATTTAAATATGTTAAATATTCAATATGGAAATAATGCAGTAATGCTGCAACCCCAGAGCACACATGCCCTTTAACTACAGCCTGAAAAGTCTTTACAAGACACAGGTGGGGAGTCACATTCGCCACATTCTAGCTTAATCATTATTTCCCATGGTGTAGCCCCATGCAGAGCCACGGTGCCCAGTCTTTGCTGGTTTGTTTCAACCCTTCCTCTCTTCACTTCATTTTACTGTAGAACTGCAGATGTGTGTTGAACATATTTGTGTTTTACGCTATCTCATGAAAGGGTTTGTATGATATTGTACGAAAATGTATGGACACTGAAACGTATGATACAAAAACTAGGTGACCTCCGACCGGTCACGTGACATCACGATGCCGTAATATTTTGCCGAGAAATTGTGTCTGACAGTCGGGTAGAGAGGACTTCGAGGTAGTGGTGTTCTTAGGGGCTGTTACAGTAATTTTAAGCCAAGATAGGGTGGATCTCAGTCTACAAAACTCTGCGTGAGCAAGGCCTTTTATGAATGTCAACCTAGCCAGCATCTAACGTTAGCTACTCCGCTGTGCTGTGGAGTAATGGCTTGCTATGTGAGACTAGTGTCAGCATTGTTGAAAGCCCTCTCAACCTGGCAACCTCCATAAACTTCGAATCTGGGGAGGAGGGGCGTCTGGGGAGACAACTCTGTCTTTTCCTGCAGTAACTATTTTAAATGCTAGCTGTAGTATATTGGACCTATTAATCGTCATCAACCAAATATGAGGTGAGTCACTGTCAGAACACTTTGGTTAGAAGATTAAAGGTCCCATGGCATGAAAATGTCACTTTATGAGGTTGTTGTAACATCAATATGCGTTCCCCCAGCCTGCCTATGGTCCCCCAGTGGCTAGAAATGGTGATAAGTGTAAACAGATCCCTGGGCATCCGGCTCTGCCTTTTGAGAAAATGAAAGCTCAGATGGACCGGTCTGGAATCTTGACCCTTATGAGGTCACAAGGGGCAATATTACCTCCCGTTTCTCTGCTTTACCCGCCCAGAGAATTTGTCCCACCCATGAGAGAGAGACATCATGGCTTTCAAATGAGCAAAGTGGCAGTTCGTCAAGGCTACACCCCCAGGCTCCACCTTACCAGAATAATTAGCTGGCACTTTACTTGTTGCTGGAATTGTTGCATAATTCTGTAACGGGATGATGTGTGAGGAGGATTCCACATTTACGTTCTTGTGAAAGCATTCATGAAATGAACAGATAATGGACTGATACAATATACCAAGTTAGACCACCCTACACACTACCTCTCTGGCCTAACAAAGGTTACAACAAACATTATGAGGCTACCCACCTGTTTAAACAAAACAGAAGATCAGGACAATGTATCATACAATGGATAGATAACGTTAACGCCTGCTGCATTGGGGGGCCCAAGTAGACAATGATGTCACTATCATTGGCATCAGTTGTACTGAAAACCTATTGTCAGAAGAACTGAGGCAAGAATGACTTCACTCTGCTTCGAGAACAAATAATAAACACAGTTTAATAAACTTTAAACTTTAATTCAATAATCCTTGTGTGAAACAGGGAAAGTGCCCATTAGGTACATTATTATGAGTCAGGGTTGCAGTTAGTGGGCTTGGGCAATTAGTAGTGGCATAAGTCACCATTCAAACATGCATGAATGAGAAATTACAACAGTGTGGGGTGCAATTACTTCTCCCAAATCAGTGTGTCAGATGTTATTATCTTGCAGGCTGAGAGCCATTGCTAAACTGAGGGTTTCTGGCCCCAGAAGAGTGAGAAGAGGTCAACTACTGTGAGAGGACCAGGTCTTTTGGTCCCTGCCTGTGACATGAGGACATCTCTCTGGATTCTAGAGGACCCTCAGATGTTCTAAACCTACAAGGCATGAAGCATTTAAGGATTCGTTTCTGTTCGACCACTGATTTTTATTACAGAGATGATTTATTTTTATGTAGAGACTGCTGAAAGAGCAAAGTTCAGAACTGAAAGCAGCATTTCAAGTTGTTGAAATGGCAAAAAAAAAGAATAATTTATTTCGCAAGACATTACATTGTTGCAATAGACATGTGTTATGTCATCTTTGTAAGATGTGCAACATCTGTGGGAGGAAATAACATTTGATTTCCTCTGGTTATGTTTTTACTTGCCTCCACTCAAGGGTCAGCTGCCTGGTTGTGCTGCCTGGTTGTGTTTTAGGGCCCACAACAGGGCAGGGCTGCACAGAAGGGTGACAACAGCTCTACGTGCCAGGTCCAGGGCCATGTAGCTCACATACCCATGTTATCAATGATCAAATGAGTGGGTCAATTGTGAGTTGAACTTGTGTTGAGTGCACCTGCATCATACATGTGTCTCCTGTAAGGATAGGCTATAACACAGCAGGACTACAAGCAGGTCAGACTGAGATAACATTTCAAACTGAACGAGAAAAATCAAAACAACTGTTATTGGTAGGACGTTATCCAAGTCACATTAGTAGATGTAAACTAAGGAACTGCCATTAATGACTTGCAGAGTTATGTATGTCCATATGATCATACACTGCTCATAAGTCATAAATATGCAAAAAGGAGTGTCGTTTTTATAATGATTTGTGAATTAGATGAGAGAGAAACATTTCATTCAGTCGGGAAAGATATCTGGAGGGTCTGTGCGACTGGTGCAGCTGGGCATGCATTTCATTATAGTGAACAATAATGGGGGCACTGACTCGTCTCTGTCATTGATTAGTCAAGGGAGACCCCTGAAATGAAGGGATCTATGGACCCAGTGCCCGTATGCCTGCCCAATCAGTCTCTGTATCTACTGAGGCAGCTTTTGTCTATAATCTCACTAGTGACTCAATTATCCTAAAGATCAAACTGCTTGCGAGAGAAAACTGGAGAGATACTGAAAAGATAAAAAATGCTGACCCTTGTACCATGCTGTAGGAATTCAAGTAATGAAAATTGTAATACAATTATCCAAAAAAGCTCTGCAGACCAAGATCACACGCATCATGTGATGTCTAATCATGTCTGTATGATTAATTTATTAGTGTGGCTTGTGGGATCTCTGGGAATAAACGGCGTGCTAGTCAATTATATGGTACCTAATGGTAAACTAGCTATAGATGCATATAGTGAGGTTGAACAGTAATTCTTGTGAACATGCGCAAATGTATAAATACAAATGACATACATAGTAAAGATTCTTTAGCTTTCACCTTTCTTACACACCTTGTCTTACTGCATTACCAGAGGCTTTATTAGTCTATTTCTATGATCATGATTTTCTTCTACACTATATTCTGATTGATTTTTGGATCATCGTATTTATTTAATTATTAACACATTTTCCACTGGCGTTGCTCCATCTTAAGTCATTTCTCGTGTGTTGGATGATTATAATCCAGAAAGGGAAAATAATTTCAAAAGAGTTGGAAGTAATTCTATGGAAGTTTGTCCCGCCCCCCTCCGAAAAAAAGGTAGCGAGGGCGCTCCCAGCCAGCCTCCCAAGTCGGAGTCAGGACATAAACTTTACGCACAAGTTCCTTCAGGAGCAAAGCGGCGCTGCATGGTCACTGATGCAAGGTAGGCAACGTGATTTTTATGGATAAAAACAATCAATGTCAATGCACGATTTGTTAGGTTATATATTGCGCATTTTAATTTCCACTAGACATGTGAACATACAAGGACAGCTATTACGATTATACGTTCTGTGATCAATACTGTCATATTTTAAAACTGCGTGATTGACATGATTTCATGTGTGCTTTACGTCTGTGAAGTCCAAAGGTTAAAGTCGCCTCAGTAACACGCTGAGAAATCATTAAGTGGTTAAAAGCTGTTGAAGTCCCCAATTCGACAGCGAGTGGTCATTTTCACATTTCATACGCGACTCATTCTTAAATTCATTGGATTGACGTTTCAGCGTATTCGCTCGAGTAAAAAGTGTTTACGCGCGGGTCACAGTGCGCAGCATGGATAAAGGTACTTTTTTGGTTACTGGGATGGCAAGACACACAGTCGCAGTTTGTATTGTTTTGTGGGACATATTCCCCGAACTGATATCTGAACAAACAACCCAACAGAATACTTGTCATTCACAGAAAGCATGAAGGTCTTTAAAGGTACAACCAGCGAGAGTTTTCTCTCAGTCGATCAGATTTCATTATCACCAAGTGGCCTTTTTTCCTGTGGTACATTTTCCCTTTCACTCTCTATGAACGTTGTAGACAAACATACAGAATTCCAGTGTCTTTAGGGCTGAGTTTAACACACACCCTGGCAGTGGGCCATGCAAGATCTGGTAAAATGATTTAGTACACCAGCAAACAAAGACATCATTGATTGTCTAAAAGGAGCTGTAGTGCACTTTGTGTTGTTCTGTAGCTTTGCATGCTATGAATAAAGACAGAGCTACAGATGTTATGTTTATTTTGATGAACTCTACAGTAGATCTTTGTGAATTCTGTTGGATTTGATTTTATTAATTCATATAGAAGCACTGCATGTTTTTGCGCACATTTGTTGGAATTAGATTCCCTAATATCTATAATATTAATGCACAGTCAAGCAGATGCACTTGAAATAACCAGATTCCAACATGTCTTTTTTATTTTGTAAAAAGATTATAAGTAGCAGCTACGTTCTTGTACTACGTGTTGCAGCGGGAGCTCCATACCATAGGCTGTTTAGAAAAAGTAAACTGTAAACATCTTCTATCTTTTGCTCTCTGTAGCTGCTCCTCTTTTGGTGGGAAACGTTTCCAAGGACATGCAGTTTGGGGAAAATGTGATGACGAGGCTGTGGAAAGAGCACGACTGAAATTGGTTTACAATAATTTCATTTCCGGAAATGTCTTAAGACGAGTTTGTCATGCAGAACATGTTTGAGTTTATCTCTATTTCTAAACCTTTTTTTTTGCCTGAAGTGTCACATAAGTCTTTTGCGTTTGGCACAAAAGCAAGCAGTGGGGAAAAACAGGAAAAGTAAAATAGAAAACACCTGGTTCTCAATGTGCTTTCTGATTTGAAGTCACATCACTTACTCACAGAATCAAGCCTGTCACATTCTGCCTCTGTCTCTGTACAGTTGGTGCATAAAGAGAAGCTCGCTTATGCTACTATGCTGTCAGTATCTCTGGTGTGTTACTGTATTCCCGCAAGAGCACGGTGTGCATGCTCCACCAGCTATTATAGGCACAAATGAACAATGGACTCAAATGACTGTACAGTATTTGCACAACATCCCCGCCATATTCTGGGGAAGCAAAACATTTTATGAGAATACACTAACATATGCTGCACATAGATAAACTGAGATAAGCAAGTCTCAACACAATTAGAACACAGATTTTGTATGGCAAACTATAATATTGTCATAGAAGGGAGGTTTTGTTATTTCAGCATTGTTTTTTCAACAACTGGCAATTTACGTTGGGTTATTGTTGTACATATTTCCCTCAGTCAATCTTACCCTTGGCCAAATTTCCACAATCAAATATAAACCTCAGCTTTCATCCCCTGTGGTGCCCAGCGAGTAGGCATGGGAAAAAAATGAACATTTGGCAGGTGGCCAAATTAAAGCAGACTGGTTATTAAGTTAAAGCATGTTTTTGGTAATACCTGTGAAAACAAACCAAAAAATAATATGACACTGATTTTTATCAAGCCGAATGCAAGATAACATTTGTACTGTAAATGTATCATTAACCACTGTTTACGTTCACAGGCTATAAGACACAACATTCCTTCTCATCTGGAAAAAAATCTAGCCTGAAGAGAACCTTACTTTGAAGAACTGACTTACATTTTTTATTTAGTTTTTGTACTTTTATGCAAAATGAACATTCAGAGGGCAACGTTGTTTTTATGTTGGGTGATTCTGTGCATGGACACATGTCTAAGCCAGAGAGACTGCACTGGTGTGGACTGTCCTGTTCTGCAAAGCTGTATTGAAACGGTTTTAGAGAAGGGTGCCTGCTGTCCCACCTGTACACAAAAGGGCTGCACCTGTGAGGGTTACCAGTATTATGACTGCGTCCAAGCAGGCTTCCGGAAGGGGAAAGTCCCAGAGGGGGAAGCTTACTTTGTTGATTTCGGAAGCACTGAATGCTCTTGTCCCCAAGGAGGAGGGAAGATAAGCTGTCATTTTATTCCGTGCCCTGAAATCCCCCCCAACTGCATTGATATTTTACAACCTGCAGATGGGTGTCCGCAATGTGGGCGGATTGGCTGTACCCATGGCAACAAGAAGTACGAGGCGGGACACTCCTTTCAGATGGACAATTGTCAAGTTTGCCACTGTCCAAATGATGGTGGGAGGTTAATGTGTTCACCCATCCCCGGTTGTGACCTTCGTAGTTCTAATAAGCCCATCTGGGCTACGACCACTGAGAACAACAACCCTTTCAGAGACACGAGCAGCCGTGATGACAACCGACAAACCAGACCTGTGGAACCATTTTCCAAGCTGGCAGTGGGAAACACTTTACCACTGTATAAGCAGGACACACCCAGTTTTGGCACAGGGGATTATGACTACACACTGGCAGGCCCAAAATCCTCCACGATCCAAGATCTGGCCCAACCACTGGAATCTACTACAGTACCACCAACTTATCCAGAGTCAAGCTCCAATTCCTTCAGCTCCCATGATGACAGGAGACATGAGTTGAGGGAGACACAAAAAAGCTCTGTTTCAGAAAGGAACAGTGAGGCTGAGGTCACACATAGCACGGATCCAACCACTACAGAGGCTCAGAGCGAAACATCAACATCGCTAACAACAGCCACACAGGGAGTGACCACAGAGAACCACAGGCCGCAGCAGGAAGTTTCTGAAAGAACCATTAGACATAACAGTGGCAGAAACAGAGTGGCACAGGACAGTTTAAAAGACACAGCATACAGCGCCCGTGCAAACCATGGGACCAGACGCTTTGGCCAGCACAAATTTACTCAAGGCAGTCGCACAGGGAGTCATGGCGGTTCCCACTCTGTCGGTCATAAGGAACAAGAATCAGCGGAGCGCAGGCAGATGCTCGGCAGAGAAGAGGAGACCTCACACCCATCAATACAATTCAGTCCCACCAGCAGATCTCCTGTCAGGAGGAAAGAGGATGGAGAGCAGCCTCAAAGACAACCCCAAACCCTCTACAACCACAAGTCTCAGGATGTGGAGGGAGACGTCGAAGGTACGTTTTTAAAGACTTTTAAGTAACTTTTTTATGATCAGTATCCTAAGTCTTCTTGTTGAACAAAGTGATTGAAAGCAGTTGAATTGAAAATAAATCTGGAACATAAAATGTTTTGATTCATACATCAAAACACATCACAGTGTGATGATTTTATAGCCCAGCAATGACGATGTTATGCCGTCTCATCTTCCGACATCTTCCTTTTCCTTCTCTCACATCTTGTCTTTTGAAGAGGATTTCATACGCACTCTATGAACCTTAACCCGAGCTGGCAATCGTCCAGGAAAAACAATTGTTCATGAAACGTCTGTTTTCCCTGGATTGAATGTGTCTACCTTAACCATTCAAGATGAGAGAATGCTATATTTATTTCTCTAGAGGTTTGTAAGTAGGGAATAATACTAAGCTTAGCGCCATAGTGACATTATTATGCTTCTAATATATCTGATAAATCCTTCAAGAGCACTTGAAATTGGAATTTCTCTCCCTACTATGCTCTGCTGAGAGCTCTGGGATAATTCATGTGATTATCAGCATGTTCTAAAACAGATCAGCCCCTTCAAGGCATACAGGCCAATCTACTTCAGGCCCCAGGAGGAAAAATAGATGAGGAAGTGATTACTAGGATGTCTTGAAGATGAGTTACACTGCACTGGGAAACATGAGAAAAAACAACTTGTCTTATTCCAAATATGATGTTTGGTTACAGATAAAATATAGATTTATAACATGTAATAATCTCTTACAATGTCATATATTAATCCAATTTTAATGCATTTATTTAAGTGTTAATGATTAATAAACCTCCTGCCTAAGAAAACCTAATTACATCATAGTTCCCCATACTTTATGGCTCAATGTATTATATGATAAGACTTCCCTATGAAGTGAGTGAATTAAATTATGAGGGAGTGAAATTTATGAGCCTTGTCATTTCATCCCCACTGAATTAATGACTGAATTACTAAAGGAATTGGTTCAGGATACTGAGAAATCTTTCTCATTATGGGCATTGGGTCCATGCAAACCATCATCCGGAGGTGTGTAGTTAACCTACTTTACAATACTATGATTTGTGTTGAGACCTGTCAGGACTTTTCTTTCCTTTTCAGCACCTGGCCTCCACAGGTATGTGTAGAATATGCTGAATGTATCTGTGAGGGGTTACTGTCAAATTCATTTACCAGCACCACCAGAGAATATAGGAACTGGACTAGTTTGTTGCTGTTTGCCATGACACATTTAGTTAAGGAGGGCTACAGACTAAGGTCAACTCTGGGTAAAATGTGAAATTGTGTGTGAAACGTCTGTGAGCCAACTCTTTTATTCATTCAAGGGGAAAACCAGATATTTGTGTAGACAGATTTTCCACAATGTCCATACGTGCATTAGGATAAAGTCCAACTATTCAATTGTGAATTAAGGCTTCATGGAAGAGAGTTAGAGTTGAAAGGTTATTTTTTTCTCCCGGGATAAGGAGCTCAAAGTAACTGGTGTGGATAGTGAGTTTGTAGGATGGAATGACACTGTGCATGTATACCGGGGAAGGTCATTGGACTAAGGGGAGGTCTCCAGAGCGCTGACATGTTAAAACACAGACAGGAAAAACCCAGCTGATAAGGGCCTTGACTAATGCCTGTTATCAATGCCATTAGCAGAAGATGCCAAAGTTATTTGGAGAGGAAAAGAGGAAGCATGTATAATGAGAACACAACCATTATTCTTTAAACATAAATGCCTTGCCTTTGCAGTGAAACACGGCCCAAGATAATTTTTTTCAATCAATTACTCCTGCACATTTGCCCTCTCTCTTTCCAACCAGAAGCTGTGTGTGCTCAGAAGGGGGATGGGGTTGTTCAGGCTGTCTGATGCTGTGCTCGACCTAGTATAGGATTTCTTGGGGGTTGTACCTGTGAGCGGCATAATACCCATGTGATGAATGAGGCCACTGTTGTGGCTTGATTGCCAGACGCTATTCACTACTCCCTCATGAGCCGGTGTGATTAGCTGTCTCCCGTGAGGCTGCTGGTTTCCAAATCTTCCCAGTAATCACCTCATCTGAAGCACACCTTCAGATATTCTCCACTCAAGTAACTTCCCCTCCTACACCAACATTGAGACTGAACTAAACTAGAAGAATGTTAGACATGAATAAATGGGTGAAACTGAAACATAAAAAATCATCTGAGGTGAGTTGGAGTTACGGAAGAAGTGTTGTTTTTTTTGTCAACGGTACTGTCACAACATGCTGCATATGGGAGTGGGCTGAGCAGATGTGTAATTTTCCTTAGGATGAAAAGAAGGGTGGATTCCAGAGCTGGCTGTGTGAGAGTTCATTCCTACTGTACCATTACTGGGAACATAAATTTACAGAAGATAGCTCATTCTGGTTAATCTAGGGTGCCTTCCAGGTCATTTCCAGGAATTCTGGCGTATCTCCCACCCCCAACATGTCCTTATTAAAAAAAAAACGCCTGATCCACATGTCACCCATGCTTATAAATAAAAAAACATCTGCTCCAAATGAAGGAAACCACTCATTAAAGAGACCCGCTTCATAAGTAGAGAGTGATTGGTGATAAATTGTAACACAATAACAGATCTGCCTCTTGTACCATCTGTATTTATGTTTTTAACATACAAGCAGCTGTACACAGATCTTTCAGACTTACAATAAAAGCATGTTTTCTCCTTTCATATGAAATCTTACATTCATATGGATGCTTCATTAATATATGACCTCTAATGCAGAAAATTGTTGCTTTTAATGGGGCTTGTAAAATGAGCCAATTAGGTAATATTATTCCTTTATTTATTTTCGTCCATCAGGTCCAAAATCAGGATTTGGATGGATTTCTTCTGGCAAGAAATAGGCAAATTCCTGTGTTTTGGTTTGAGAACACATTAGTATATATAACGCAATGGGAAACAGGTTCAGATTACAAGACTGTGGAGAATATTTGGTCCAAGAAGTGCAGTGGAATACACTTAACCAATTTAATATGCAAAAATAATCTCTAATGCTGATGTGGCGTTGCAGGAACTTTACAAAACATCATGGCTGTATGCACACTGGAGTGTGTAAGGACATGTGTGGCATACTTAGGAAACACAAGCTATAAATCACAGTAATTCAATACACCATTAGTGATAAATCCTGCCAGTATATTTTAGCTTTTCACTCAAGTTATCTAACCACAAAGAGGTGTAATTGGATTGAAGGTTACTGTTTGAAACCATCAAAGACTAAGGCGAGCCCTCGGCGCACTCAGCTAAACCCTAACCCCGATTAAGACTACACCAAGATGAATTACATGAATGTTGGCTCACAATCTCAGGGAGATCAAGACATAAGATGTCAATAATTGAAACCTGAATTGACCGTTTTGGAAATGAAGTCATGGCGACAATAGGAGAGCCCTTCCTGCTATGTCACATCCAGCTGTTCTTGGACAGTGATTATGTGTTTCTAAAAGACACGATATCTCTGCAAGTACTCATGTTGAAGGTGAGAAAACATTATGTCATTCCCTTCTGAGCTTAAGCCAGGCCTACACCACACACACACACACACACACACACACACACACACACACACACACACACACCACACACACACACACACACACACACACACACACACACACACAAACACGGACATGCTTCTTTGTTCAACCCCATGAGTTTGTATGTCATGGACCTTAGGCATGTGCTGTTATTCATGTTGTTGGTCATGTTCTCTTCAGCCCATACGTATTATAAATCACTGCCAAGTCCACAAAAGAAGACACATGAGCCTTTATTAGTGGCAGTGCACTATGACACCTCCAGACATGTTGAGAGTTGCCCTTTTTGGTTGTTATTCTAGCTTCATATTTTTCAAAGGGTGTGATGTCACCAGTTTTGGATTTGGACAAGGAAGCATCTGGTGTTAATGCTAGTCTAATGGAAATATATAATTACAGGCCTGGGACAAAGAGATGCTCCTGGGCCAGCTTCAAGTGTGTATTTTAGATTCCCATTGTGCAAGCACAATGAATCAACTTGGCTAATTATTGCACAACTGAATGGAACAAGTTGTGATATAGTCTTAATTAAAAGGCCTGTCAAAGAGACAGATATAAATAGTTCATCCTTGTCTTCATCCCCCGTAGTTATTTTGGTGAAACAGTCTCCCTTTAAAGTCATTTGATCTACTTAACCCTTTGTTAACATGGTGATAAACTGTATTTATTTCAACTCTGTTTACATCCCACATTTTGGATGGACACATGGAGCAAATTTGTGCAATGTTCATGACGGGTGATTCCACCTGGAGAAAATGAATGGGAGGCAAAAGAAGGAGAATGAATAATTATGTTCTTTGTCTTTTAATATACATTCACTCAGGTTCAAAGGGACTTGTTTAACTGCACGGCTGGCACAGATACTGTAGTTATGTATCAAAGCGGCATCATGCCTTTCAAGGTTAGATTGTCTTCTTTCTAAACCTTTAAATTATGCCACTGCAGCAGTCACTAGCTCTACTCTAAATAATTGCCTTAGTCTGTATAGGTAATGTATAGGTAAGTAAAGGAGAGGTATTTCAACAAAAATAAAGTGGATGTGGAAGTTGAAATTTCAGAATGACCTTAGGCACTCTGATGTCTTGGTCTCTCCTCTGTGTGACCTACGCCATCATTTAAGGCTTACACTGGAACAGACAATGTCGTGAGAATTACATTTTAGGATTACATTTTTAATTAATTTAATTTAATTTAATTAATTAATTTTTTTGGTTTTGAAAATGGTTGGTTAAATTTTGTGAAATTTCTTGACAAATATTGAATGGATTGCCAATTAATCTGTTACACACATTCATGCTCTCCACAGGATCAACTGTAATCACGTATATGAACATCCGATTTCATACAGTGTGTATGTCTCAGCTAAACTTTGCATTAAGTGCTAATTAGCAAATGTTATGCAAAACTGAGATGGTGAACATGTGAATCAGGTGAAACATTACCTGCTCCTGTGGTGGCCAGTGTCAACACATAAATACTCAATGTCAAAAAATATTGTGTTTGGTGTGTATCCAGAGAGGAAAATGTATTGACCTGTTGACTGTTAAGACATGCAGGTCATGAGTTCCATCTCTATAGCACTGGAGCCACAAATCAAAGCTGGAATGCACTGCCCTGTTATTGAAGGAACACACATACATTTTTCCTGTTAACTGGATAATGTGTTTTGCTCTGTCTCCTCCCTGACCCTGTTTGCTGATAATGCTAATGTGTTACTCTGTCACTCTGCTTCAACTCTGATTAGCCAGGATGTAACAAAAAAGGACCATTTTAATCTGAAGTTAATGTTAGAGAGTTTTGGGTTACGTACTTCTCCTTGCCACTGAAAGTTAGAGCAGAGTCGAGAAAAACACACGTTGTACTTGCTATTTTCAGCTCTAAGTCTATTTCTGAGACAAGTGTTCCACCAAAGATGAAATCCAGTTGCACTTAGATATCCTGTAACCAGATTGGTATAGCATCTGACTGATGGGATTCTAAGATGGAAAATGTTAACCATCCTCTTCCAGCTGAATTCACATATCATTCCTCTGAAATGCTGGCTGCGCTGAGTGGGATAAAGCTGGAACTGAGTTTTTTGTGTTTCATTATAGTGTCTGCCAAAGAGCTGGTGAAGACCTGCTGTGAGACAGGGGAGAAATGGGCTTCAGCTAATGGTCACTGTGACAACATGGAGCAACCCACAAAAGATAGGCACTCCATCTGCTGGTAAGGCCATTATTAAACACCCACTCACATTATTTAGCTTAATTCTCTCAACCAAAAACAAAACAACGTAAATCATCTCATATTGTCTTCTGTGGAAACGTAGTTGACTGTTTATCTACTTCAATTGACTTATAATCAAGTTGAACTCTGAGAAAGATCCGTTAAGTGACATAATTAAAATGTGCAAAAGACAATGCAAAAGAAATTTTCATATCTTGTTATTATGGAGTGTTTTCTTACGAGATCAATAACATTTAAGTTAATTTTTCTTTGGAAACACTGAATTGTCCTCAGAGCTTTGACCAGTAAATTATTAAGGTTTCAATTCAATGTATAGAAACTTGAAAACAGTTCGGTCAGCTCTGTAGTAGTCATGGGAAGAACTGCCAACCCACTCATTGTTGCTGTAGAACCTCAGTTGCAGTCCATCACTTGAAAAAAGCAGTCCTTTCTCCTTTGTGCTTTTCTCTGCCAGGACTGCCCAACAACAGTGCTGCCGCGGTTCCCTGAGAGAAAGTCGGTGTTTGGCTGGATTGAAAGCAGCCAGAGCAGGAAATATGTGTCAAGAGGATGTCAGCGATAAATGTGGGATTGATTCCTACAAGGCAAGCATCCATGACCAGAGACCCCACAAAGAGCAAACAAAGTTCACTGGGTTCACAGTTAAACCTAATCAAATTTTTTAATTTCAAATTAAGCCCAATGCCGTCTGAATTAACAATTGATGCATGCATTAGTCACAGTAGACTTGAAAGCAGCTGTAGATGGGAATAGTTTGAAGCCAGTGAGAGTCTCTCTGCAGTGTTCAAGCAACTTCATTCTAGATAGTTCCTATGAGTATCACTGCTGTGGTGCCAATTCCCTGTTATTCAGTTACCTTATTTAATTTAGCCAACATGATTTATGGCCAATTATGTCTGACGATTCCCACAGTCCTACATCTTTACAATACCTTCAAAGCAGAACCTCAAGAATTGGAAATTTGAGCTGTCAATTGTTTGAGATTGTTTGTGCCTCTCTGAAAAATGTGGAAACATGGCATGGTAATTGAAATGCTAAAACAGTAGCAGCAAATGACCAGACACGAGGCTATTATGGTGGTCAATTAGGGTCAAGTCGCGGTGACTGTGTAACTCTATCGTGTTTGCCTAGATTCCCAAAGCAACTCATTTCCATCTGACCTTGGTGTTGAAGGATACCTCACCTGCTCTGTGCACGGCGCAGAGGCCCTAGAGCAGCATGGGGCAATTATCAACTCTATGCTGCAGCAGTACAGCTGTTAGATGTTGGTTGTCACCACCTTTCTATAGGACTCCTGTAGATTTAGTAATATTATGCTCTCTACAACCACAGTACATCAGAGTGGTCATTGCTTTAGTTTTATGTTTCACTCTGCACCCATGCAGTCTAAGTGGTAATCTTGTAACTGAGAGCTACAGGGAAACTGTGAGAGACTGGGAGCAAGGGGAGAGTCACCCCACATTCATGCCGGTCCTATCAAAGTTCATTTCAACAAGATTAAGAGTCTACAGCCAGAGTCCATAGGGTAAGCCTCCAACAGTCCACAGAACCACAGTGGTGGTGCAATGGGATAAATACATAATAACACGTCCATAATGCATAATTCATAATTCATAAAGAAATAATGTTACCCTGTTCACCATCTTAGTTTAGCATGACTGCATGCTAGCATTTGCGACTAACCACTAACAACAGAGGACAACTGAGAATGATGGGAATGGTGTTAGGTCAGAAACTAAAGTATTGAACAAATGAAAAATTTGCCGTTATGATGGCGATAGCAGAAAAGTTAAGAAGTGATTATTATTATGTTAATTCTTCCTTAGTAGCAAATGGCATTATAATGATAATTTGAAATCAAATCAGATGAATACATCATGGTGGCTCGGGAAAACAAGTCGGGATCAGTCAGTAATCCTCTGCGAACCATTATATCAGTAACATTTGTTATCGTTCTATAGTCTTGACCAGTGTGGTGGCCCGGCAGACCGGCATTGCCATGTTTAAAGTCGTGTTGCTAGCATCCCTAAAAACTGTGCAGGTACATTATGGACCGATGAGTGTAGCCTTCTTAATTAAATGTACAGCAGCTATTTTAAAGAGCAACATGACACATGCTGAATAAGGACTGACTGTGTGACCTGCAGGAGTGCTGTGGCTGCTGCTCTCTGGGGCTGCAATTCCACCGTGAGGGGCATCGCTGCGAAGCCCACCAGTACCTGGGTTACCACTGCAGACATGCCTTTCTAACCTGCTGCAAGGGGGAGGAGAGTAGGCCTGGGAATCAAGACGGCTGGCACACTGTCAGAGAGAGGCCCGCTCTGAACTCCACACCACAACCAATAAAAGGTACTGTCAACAAATATTTGTTAATCCATCGCAGGATCCATAGGGAGGCGATGTTGAGTGGGGGCGTTGATACACACCAGCCCACTGCCAGGGAGAAGTATCAAATATATACCCAAGACGATCCGTTTTCTTTAAAAGGGAGCATTGTAGTAAGATCCCACAACTCTGCTGAAAATAGTTGTGCCTCATTGGCCTCCCAGAACAAAGTATAGCAGTCCAGGTCACCTCTGTGCTGTAATTTTAGGAGATATAGTGCCTACCTGCCTAGCAATGCATTAGATCTCTTTTCAGTAAAACCACTATGTTGTTGGTAGTAACTCATTTAGGGTATCAATGTGGTAATGTGGCAGTTGTTGGTGCTGTGTATTTATCCCTGCAGAAATAAACATACATACATACATATAATAAAAACAAACAAGGAAATACATTCTCTTATAGTAGTTCTGGCCATTGTGTCTTTTCTGTAATTTTTTATAACTGGTGTTTTCCTCTAGGGAAAGTTACATAACTATGTTAAGAGTTTGATGCAGTTTTTCATATCATGCAGCCATAATGCCTGTGAGAACAACAGCCACTCTCTCCGTGTGCCGTAGTGTCTGACAGCCTGTACCCTAAAGAGGCCTTCTCCATTGGTGAGGAGCGGGATGGGGAGAATGCAGTGGAGGGACCTGTTGAGGTGGAGGACATGGACGAGTGCCTGATATACGAGGGCAACATCTGCCACCACAGATGTGTCAACACGCCAGGCTCTTACCGGTGTGAGTGCCTCCCTGGATACGTGCTGCAAGACGACGCTTTCACTTGTGCTCAAGGTAAAGACCACCAACCATATCACACAGTGCCAGCAGCCATTTCCAGTGATGTTAGTACACAGTAAAGCGACTCTCTGTGCCAGCTGCTCTTTGAAATATGATTTACAGTCTGTATTCCTGTCAAGAAGAGCCCATTTGTTGTAATTTGTCAACGCTTTCACAGTGTATTATTTTCCTGGTGTGTTTGAGTTCCTTCCTGTCTGCAAGCCCTGATATAGCCTAATAATAGGTATTTGAATCACATCCTTTTCCTGGACTGACAGCAATGCTGAACTTATCACATCTCTGCTGTTGTCCAAGGGCCTTTTAGCTGAAGAAAATAAACATGTTTACTATTTGTAAATACTTTTTTGCACAAACCGAGGGTCCTCTCAAGTCCTTTCAGGTAATGTTGTGTGCAGTGTTCCAGACTTTAATCAACAGTGGCTTTCACTAACGCAATCCTGTCTCAACAGGATACTAATGCCAGAGCTCTCAGCAAATTACAGTGAGGGATGGGGCTCACTAATAAAACCAACTGTTTGTCTGAAGGCAATGTTTTTTCCTGTCTCACCTTCACTGCTATTACAGCTTTCATCTGTAGCTTCTGGCCTCATATCGTTAGATGAAGATGTAAGAATTACACAAGGTGTAAGCCTCTCACTAAGACCGCAGTAGATTGAGAGGTGGAATTCTTGATTACAGTGTAATTCATCACTTCTGTCATGGGGATTATTCATGTTTCTGCAGAGACGGTGGACGAGGAGAACAGACTGAAGGAGGATGACAGAGCGGCAGTGGAGCCCACTCCACCGCTTCCGCCCCCCACCCGCCCCCCTGTCCCAGTCAACCCCTGTGAAGGTTAGAACACGTACAGCTTAATGAGGGGAGAGGAAGCTACAGGCTTGACAGCCCACAACGAGCGCTTTCATTCTTCGCTTACGTCTTAATGGGAGACTGGAACACTCATTTTGATGAAGTTGAATATGTTAGCGGGAGAAGCCTGCGTGTAGGCAGCTCGAGATTGATATGTTTATTATGTCAGACTTATGAAATGTAATTGTGCTGTAAATGTCAAACACAAGCGGTGAGACGGTATCAAAGGTTAGTTTGTTTTCAGCATCAGCCACTCATTCTCACAAGTTCTCCATATTATAATTTGTGCAGGGTCACATTTTGCTTGTCTTGTTTGGTTTCCATGACACCAGGGTGGAGGTCTACCACACTGTGGGCCAAAAGAAGGAAACACAATATGACTAGGTCAGGGATCAACCTGGAAAAAGGGGAATATAAATGATGTTCTGTTTCCCACCCAGAGCCTCAATGATCTCATCTGTTTCACCCTAAATGCTGTTGTATGGACTAGTAGTACAGTGTGTTTCATTTAAAACTCACTATACAGTATTATTTTCAGGAAACAGCCCATGTGAGCAACACTGCACCTCAGTGGGCGGAAGGCCTCAATGCTCCTGTTTCTCAGGATTCTCACTTATGGCTGATGGACGCTCTTGTGAGGGTAAGGAACTAAAACTTAGTGATGTTGATTTATTTACTTAAATCACACAAGGATAGCATGTGGAAATTTTGTGCAATCATAGAAGTGAAAAAATGGCTCGCAATTTCAACCCTCGTTTCAGTTGTGTTTTTCAGAGTTTCTTGGCAAGACTGCCTGCCACTGACTTTTCTTTTTCTCTAATCAGCGCCTCTAGATGTGCAGAGGAGATACAGCCCTAATCCCTTTCACTCTCAAAAACACACTGTGATGCACAAAAAAAAGATTCTTATGTAAATAAATGGGAGCCCTTGTTTTCATCTTGTTCTTAAACTGGGTCTCTACCAGAGGGATGATAACTATTCATGCATTATCACGATATGTCTTACCAACTACATCCCATATGTGCCTTTATTTCCACTCGGAATGGTGGCTAACTGTGTTTTATCATGAGGTTGATCAGCTACTGCTCTCCCTGGGGATATATCTAAGTTAAGCCATTATCGCTGGTCTGTCTCCTGCTTGACAGCCACAATCAGTGACACAGACAGAAGCTCAGTATGGTGACAAATTTCTCATTGTGTGGATGTTACTATATACCCAATGGCCCTGCCCCTAATCTCTCTTCCAGAGAAGGGTCCAACCTGTCTCTCCAATCTGTGTTTAACTGCTGACAGCTACACACACAGACCCCGACTCAGTACTTTTGTACATCTCCTTATCCGCTTTTTCTAAACATATTCATCCAGCATCTTCTACTGTGCACTATTCATTATTTATTCTCTTTCTTCACACTGACACATCGTTTGTCATTTTTTTTGTTTTTGTTTTAACATTCAGACATAAATGAGTGTTTGTCCACAAGCGCCTGCCAGCTGAACGAGCGCTGCGTGAATACTGCAGGGAATTATATCTGTCAGAGACTGATCACCTGTCCCCCGGGATACCAGATCAGCAACGACATTTGTGAAGGTACACCTCACCTTATTAGAATCTAAGTGTTTACTTTCACTCACTGTGAATATGTTGTTAAAACCAGCAGGAGAGCATTTGTATTACTGCATGTTCACAATGTAAGGAAAGCACATTGTTCAGAAACACAATCACGTTGACCACCCTCGATAGTAAGCATTAAAAAGGAGTTTTTTTTTATTTTTTATTCTTCACATCCAGTGATGTAATGAGGAACACATGTGAGTACACAGACAAGAGGGAAATATTAGCAATGTTACTCCAGAGAAATATTTCCATAGTATTTGCTTGCTGTTAACTCCTAGTATGAAGAGCTGGCTTGTCTTTGTGGGTGGCACCCAACTTTGCAATTGGGAGATGCAATTGTAAACCTCCCAATACGTCTTATTATTTCCATGCACCATAAATTGAGCCTGTGCAGAGGTCTCGATCATAAAGCAGCAGCAGTGTTCTGGAAGAGGGACTCCTAAGAGGAGTTTTAGGTGTGCTATTAGTGCTGTTAGCCACTGCAGATGGGTTTCTGCAAACTCAGGCAAGAGGACTCAGCTAATCCGCAGCTCCATGTGAACTTAAATAATATTCAACCAGGAAAAATTAGCATTTAAAGCAACACTAGGGAACTTTTCCCGCTTCGGTCACCCTACGGGTTGGAAGCGAAATTGTCACATTATGTTTCATTGGAACTGTTGGTACACGATCTGTCCCTCCTGCACGATCCGTTCTGCGCATGTGCAAAATGTTTGTGCATGCGCATATTACATCATGATGTACGAGGATTTACGACCATACACGATCTGTTCCCACAGTTAAAGAAAGTCTGTTCGCCTCTACCGGAAAGCTAACGTTAGTTTAGCTAAAAGCTAATTTGGCTAACCGCTAGCTGGGAAAGCATGTAAAAGACCCTCAAAACAGGAAATAACTGTTCAAATATATGACAGCTGTTATGTCAGCTCTACTTTACTTGTGCTCATTTAACATACAATCACTCAATACTTGTCTTTTTATTACTGTAAAGTCTTAATTTAGCTGTAGCCTACTTTTCCCACTGTTTAGTTTGAGTAATGTTATTTTAGACTGAATCAAGCTGTCAGCTAGCGCTTAGCCGAATTATCTGTTAGCTAAACTAACGTCATTAGCTTTCCGGTGGAGGCTAACAGCAGACCGCTACTGTGGAACAGATCGTGCAGTGCCGTAAATCCCTGGTAAATTCTTGTACATCATGATTATCATCTGCGCGTGCACAAACATATTGCACATGCGCAGAACGGATTGTGCAGGCAGGACGGATTGTGTACCGACAGGAACTACATTTCAGCTACACAATCTGGCAATCTTGTATAGTGCGGTTATAGCTGGTACAGAGCCGCAAAGCAAATGCAGAACTGCTGCTCACCCTGTTAGGAGTTGATGAACCACTAAAACGATTTTTGAAACATTATTTTAAGGCACAAAAAGTTGTCTAGTGTTGCTTTAACAAGAAAGTATGTTGAAAGGTAAACCTTCAAAGAGCTGCCACTTTGGGTCGTCATCATACAGCGTGCAGAGTGAAAAGCTGTACTACCTATTCCCTATTCATGGCTTACTAAGAGAGTGTAATGAAACACTCCTTTTTCCTCCTCTCACAAATGAAGTAAAGTAACCGCACAAGGAGAAACTGAATTGGGTTGCTATCCCTTCTCTAAAGGACATGAATGTTAAGTGGTAAGACATGAATTAATTGGGCAATCTTGGATCAATATCCACTGTTTTCCTTTAGTAGTTTTAGTAGTTTTGTGCCATAAATGACACCCTTTCTTTTCTTTTGGGTGTCATAGGAGATTTTAAAGAGTAGAAATTTAGACTTTTTCACAGATTTTCTAGTAGCTACTGTGGCATGCATTTCTATAGTGCAGATTTGCCAAAATGTACTCACTATTAGATGAAAAGGATGGCTCTGGTGTGACCTACAGTTAACGCAGTAATTTATGTTAACGTTACACCTACTGCCACATTATCCAAAGCATGGTGGGTGGATTAGGGCCAAAACATATTAATCAGGACTTTATGAAAATAGGAGTTATTTCATGTTTTATACAATCAGTGGATTTTCTGACTGAGTCCTAAACAGATCATTTCCCGTTGTTTTTGCATTTATATCCCAGGAACACCAATAATTTATGCAGTCATATTTAATTTATAAACAAATGGGGGAAAAAAACGTTGGAAAAAGAAGCAAACAAGACCAATAGTCTAAAGCCATGTTAGGAGCTCTGTGAAGCTGTACTTAAGCCAATAGCATATCATGGCAATGCTTTTTGACAGAGGAATTGCAAATCCCTGCAATTTCATTGCAATCCATCCAATAGTTGTTTGGATATTATAATCTGGGAGGTAGTGGTCCAACCAACAGACTGGCATAGCTCTGCATAGCGCCATACCATTAGCCTGGCTAAAACTCCCAAATGTTAAACCCATTTAAAGTTGTGTAAAGCTTTTCTATTCATAAAAAGAAGTCTGTGCACACGCATAGTATCTTGATAGCATGTCAACTCAGCTCATTCTGGAATGGTGAAAACTGCTTAAAAAGCCTAGGGTTAAAATTTCACTAGGAGGTCATAGCCAATCCCTCACACATTTATCCTGCTTCGTAGCTTTTCTCTGTCTCCGTTGGTGTCAGGCTCACTCAGCTTCTGCAGACTCTGCTAGGCTTGTGACAGGAGCAAGGTGGTCAATCACAATCTGTTGTTTAGAGACCTCACCTATATCAGCAGGGTTGCTTGCCAGGGCTGTTTTAGGCCTTGCTACAGCACTGCAAGCATGCTTGGAAATGTAAGACACTCATGCATTATACAGACACACACACAAACACACACACACACACACACACACACACACACACACACACACACACACACACACACACACACACCACACACACACACACACACACACACACTTTGTGTTCTTTTGAGATTGTGCTTTGGTTCGTACTATGGCAACAGAAGTGGAAGGCTGATTGACAGGAGGTGAATCGCTCAGTACACAGGTGTTAGAGGGCTCTTGGGGAATATACTGCAATGTTCATTTACACACTCAAGAGGACTTTACTGCTGGTTTGACTCATTCATCTAGCTGAAATATTAAACTGCCATTCATGCCATTGTGATTGTTATTCATTTAAATTCAATTTTATTTATAGTATCAAATCCTAAGAGTTATCTCAAGACACTTTACAGATGGAGTGAACTAGAACACACTATAATTTACAATTACAAAGACCCAACAGTACTAAGTGATTAGTATAGATACATTTCCTGAGTTGTAATACAACATTTTTTGTAATATAGTAAGTTTACTCATGATTATCTTATAGAGAATTGACAAGGAAAGCATTTTGATAGATTTAGAGCAGTAAAAGTGAGCGCCTGTACAATCTGCCATTTACCCACAGTGCCATCTAGTGGTTCTGTATGGCATCATATGTAGATAGCCTTTAGCATGCGTGTACTGTAGTTACCACATTTATTAGATTGAAAATACTTTTGATTTGTATTTTCTTTTGCAATCAATCATTCATTCAGTCCTCATTAGTTTATGTATTAATTGTCTTCCATAGATATTAATGAGTGTGTGCAGCAGAGCCATAACTGTGGGTTTGGCTTTGAGTGTGTGAACACCGAGGGCTCATTTAGGTGCAACCCTAAACCTCGATGTCATGGGGGCTTTATCCAGGACGTACAGGGCAACTGTATAGGTAAGGATAATAACTTTTTCTTACTGAGATGATTATAAACTTGGTTTAGCAAAATATATGGAGATTTCCATTCAATTATACATATGTATTTCTTGGTTTATTTGTGCTAATAGATGAAATAAACTGATATTTGTTAGGGGGAAAACAAGTGAATGAATGTGTGGCACTGTATTACGATTAAATCTTATATAGCAAGCAAACAAGGGATTTACAATTGAGTGAATCAGGCCAGGTACAAAATTTCCCGACAGGTGAATCATAGTCCATGCAGACATATGGTTGTATGCCATGCAGGTGAATCAGTGCTTCAGTGACAGAGGGGTTAAATGCCACACAGACAGGAGATCAGACAGGTTGCTGTTAGGGGCTGCAGTGGGGTGGATAAAAGCCAATCCTCTGTCCTCCTCCAGTACAAACTGATGCTTTGGAATTAGCCCCCAGGGGCAGGAACTGGGGCATGTCGAGGCAGCCGACGCCCCTGTGAAAGGATTGTAAAAGAAATGCTCTGAGAAATGATAAAATTGAGAAAATGTCAGACACACACACACACACCACAGAGTTATACGAGGTAATGCAACTGTGTGATGTGTGTTTGCTTTGATATCACGCAGCGTGGCTAAGAGCTGCCCTCTGGTCTCTCATGCCCTGCCTTTGTGCCTTTGGGTCTTCCCTTTTCTTCTGTCTTTCTTTAAACTTATCTCCCTCCCTCTGTATCTCTCTCGGTAACAGACATTGATGAGTGTGGCGCTTCATCCCAGCCATGTAGCCTGGGATTTAACTGCATCAACACAGTGGGATCCTACATTTGCCAGAGGAAGATAATATGTAGCCGTGGCTATCATGCCAGTCCTGATGGATCCAGATGTATTGGTATGATTTGTAGTTGTCACACATAAAGAATGTGTAATGTGATGGTTTCATACACAGACTTGAGGACATATGTGATTCAGGCAAGAGAGGTTAAATTACGAAAAATTGCGTTATTTTTTGCTATGTCTTTTCATTGCAGCAAAGAATAAACAAAATTTCAGGACATAGTCAAAAAACTAACAACAACCAATAACATCCATTCATGGCAGCTGAATGTAATTTCATTGATTTCCTCATCCCTTTACCATGTGTTCCTTGTACTGTAGACGTGGACGAGTGTCAGGGCAGTCTGCATCGATGTGGAGAGGGTCAGCTGTGCCACAATCTGCCTGGTTCCTATCGTTGTGAATGTCAGACGGGCTACCAGTATGACTCCTTCAGGAGGATGTGTGTAGGTATGTTGTCGTACACATGGTCAAGCAGACGCACATACTACATACTGCACATACAAGTTTTAAGAGAAAGAAAAGTGAAGTTTTGTATATTTTGCCTTTGCTCCCCTGTCTTTGTTCTCTTCTTTGATTCCTTTTCACCTTTCACTTTCGCACTACTGTACAGCCCCCACCCCCCACTTCTATGTCCGCCTACTCTACTGCTCTTTTTATTATTCTGCGGTGGGAGATCTGCTGCTTTTTCCCAGGCTCTGTCGCGGTCTCCTGCAGTAGCCACTGGGCCGATCACATCTCCTGCTGCAGGGGACTCTGTTCTACCCCTGCTGCGGCTGCTGCTGCCCCCTCTCTTTGTGCTTCACTGTGTTGTGACTCTCATAATAATGTACTCTGCTCAAGTGTTTAGACTATCAGCAGGCAGCTGGTCCCCTCACATCACATACCCATTGACATGCACTCAAACACGCACAGGCATGCACACGTATACACGGTCGTGCAGCGCAACAAGCATGCTTGGTTGCACACGGGCACTTGCACACATGGGTGCAAACATGCATGTGCAATACACACTCACAGAGGTATGATGACACTGCTTCTTCCTCTCAGATGTAAATGAGTGCTGGCGCTACCCAGGCCGCCTGTGTGCCCAGACCTGTGAGAACACCCCAGGCTCCTATGAATGCTCGTGCACCTCTGGCTTCCGCTTATCCGGCGATGGGAAGAACTGTGAAGGTGTGTATGTATTAATGCCTGCCTGCCTGCCTGGGTGTGAGAGAGCATGTGCATCCATGTGTACGTGTTGGTGCATGTGGTTGTATGTTTTTCTGAATCTACTCATGAAAATATGTCTGTGTGTGCATGGGCCAGGCTTGTGTGTGTGTGTGTGTGTGTGTGTGTGTGTGTGTGTGTGCATGAACAGTGCCGATTCCTAGATTAAGCTGATATAAAAGCTGGCCACTGTACAGCATATTGCTGTGGAGGGATGAGGGTGAGGGGGATATCATGCCATGCCTTAAAGCACAAACCAGTAAAAACATAATTGGCTTAATAACAACATTGTGTTTATGTGTTAGGATAAAAAACATTGAAAACCCTTTGATCAAATAAATTCTGACAGTAATGAGCTCTAACCTCTAATCTCCAGATGTGAATGAGTGTTTGGCCAGCCCATGCAGTCAGGAGTGTGCCAACATCTATGGTTCCTACCAGTGCTACTGCAGACAGGGCTACTACCTCAGGGAGGATGGGCACACCTGTGAAGGTAGAGCACACTCTTGCTCTTACACAAACATATGTTTGGGCAAGTTTATGAATCAATTTCACATGATTTACTCCCTCCTTGTCATCCAGACATTGACGAATGCTCCCAGAGCATTGGCCATCTGTGTACCTATAAGTGTATGAACGTTCCTGGCAGTTACCAGTGTGCTTGTCCTGAATATGGGTACACCATGTCTCCAAACGGACGCTCTTGCAGAGGTGAATACCCCTCTAAAAACGAAACCAACAAAATGCATGCACACTGTACTGTAGCTGCGTCTTTACAAGGGTACCTCAGTGACTTCTGCTCTGAGATAGATTTTAAAAGTGGCTTTGCACCCATTTAACTTTACACAGAGTGTATAGTAATGATTATGCTCAGATATACATAATTGGTACTTTTACAGTGGCTTGGTAATTACACAGACTGTAAAACTTTATTGGCCTAAAACTCTTGTCTTGCTAATTAGATTTTTTTACTTGAGCAGTTTTTCACCACACAAGCACTAGATTTTGTCTTACATGTTTCTGCAATAAGGATTTTCCTCAAAGTTTAATCGTGCTGTGACTAATGTGTTTCCTCATCTCCAGGCAGTAAACCAGCCCTTGTCCATTCTGTGTGTTTTTAGATATCGATGAGTGTGCCACGGGGGCCCATAACTGCTCTCTAGCTGAGACCTGCTACAACATCCAAGGAGGGTACCGCTGCCTTTCTCTCAACTGTCCACCAAACTACCGCAAAGTGTCAGACACGTAAGTGATAGAAATCTGTGAAAAACCCATACCAATGTTTAATAGGCCTCCTCATTTATCTTTCATGAGGTTGACATTATTTTATGTTATTTTGATGCATATGAGAATCTATGAAGGATCATTTATTTTGGAGTTTTTCTTTCAAATCAAGAAGAGGGAGGGGAGTAAAATGACAAGGAAAGTTGATTTAAAGTGGATCAGGACATGGCATAAAGCAGCATTATTTGGCATTAATCAGTTTAAATGTTGGTAAATCTGCTTAATACATACTGTATATAGTCCTTTTTGGCCTTATCACTCCTTTTGGAAGTACTTGATATGACTTTCTTTATAAGACAATAAATCTTGCACTTTGAAAGTACTCAAATAAAGTTGCCTCACCTTGCCTTCCCTGTGTCTGCTGTAGGCGCTGTGAGCGGATCAGCTGTCCTAACTACCTGGAGTGTCAAAACTCTCCTCTGAGAATCACCTCCTACTACCTCAGTTTCCAGTCCAACATTGTCATCCCTGCTCAGATCTTCCGCATCGGACCCTCCCCCGCCTACTCTGGAGACAACGTTATCGTCAGCATCACCCAGGGGAACGAGGAAAACTACTTCAGCACCCGGAAACTGAATGCCTACACGGGCGCTGTGTACTTAAATCGACAGGTCGAGGGTCCGAGGGATTTCTTAATTAATGTGGAGATGAAGCTTTGGAGACAGGGGACATTTACCACTTTCCAGGCCAAGATCTTTGTCTTCGTCACAGCCAACTCACTCTAACAGTTAGAGATGTGCTGTGTGGCCACTATGGACCTTTTATCATTATCAGTATTTACTATTTAACAATGTCATAAAGTATACCACTGTCTCTTATGATTGAGTAGTTACTTTGCATCCAGTTGATGTTAGTATTAAAACACTGCTGTAGGAGTAGTAAAATATTCAGAAAGAAACTGCATGCTTTGTGTCAGTTTCTGTTTTCACTGCAATTGCATGAAAACTCTGTAATGTCACATTTCTTTCATTGCTACAATACCTTGAATTGCTATCGTAAACGTCGTAAATTTCCATGGCTCTAAAGACCTATGCAAAACACATTCTTATTTTACAAAATACCACCGAAATGAAACAATTTCCCCATGTTTTCAATATCTTTTTCATTGATTTGTTTTAATACAAAATGAATTAACAATAGACTCCCCATCATACTTTCCCTCCACACATATTCAACATTAATTAATTAATTTTCTTAACCAGATGTGAGTAAAGAACACAAGTGATAACAGACAACCGCTAGCTTCAGCCCAGCTCCTTTTTTCATACTGAGAGACTTGTATCCCAGTGTTCTGCTCATATCCTCTATTATCAGATGATGATGTGTAGTTTGATAACCCTGTGGTGAAAGCAGAAGAAACTGTTTAGTTTCCATTACAGTGCCTAAACGACTGTTCTCTTTTCTTTTACTCCGCGCTGCTGTTTTTATATTGTCTTTGAAGTATTTTATATGATATAATTTTATATTACTCTATATGGTGTATTTTTGTATCCCTGTAATAGACACTTTATGGATGGATGTATCATAGTTTTTATCCTAGATTTATAAGTTGCAAAGTATTTTAGTAAAACATTAAAAAAAAACACCAATGTGGTTTGGTGAGTTTTGGCAAATTTTATTTATTAAGAAGAATAATGTTTACAAGTTTTATTCAGCAGATTTTTTTTTTTTAAAGGTCTTTCTAAGGCCTTCATTTCCACAGGACAGGTGAAGGCATGAAAGGGGGGAGAGAAGGGGCGATGACATGCAGCAATGGGTCGCAGATCAGAGTTGAACCCGCGGGTGCTGCGTCGAGGAGTAAACCTCTTCATATGTGCACCCGCCCTACCAACTGTGCTAACTGGGCCACATATTCAACAGACTTGAATCATGCACTCATTCTTGCTCATACTCTGTATATAGCAACACATTGAATTCCTCAGTGAAGTTGTTAAAGTATATAATCCATCCTTGTCAGGGCATGCCACACAATAAATATCCATGCCTATTTACATACCTGTTCACACCTTGCTAGTGAACTCACCATGCACGTTGTTCATCAACTAACACCTGTTTGATGCACACACATTTTATAACAGCTAATAAAAGCAATGATCATGTTTGATATCTGAAATAAAAAATAATTATAGTCTTCTTATATGTTTGTGTAACATCTTGTAGGCTCTACACGATCAACTCCAGCTACTGCAGGTTGTAACATAGAAAGAGTTACACTCCCACCTACAGGATGAATACAGTCCTACACCCTAATGTTCTGGCTTCCTTTCAAGGCAACATCAGTGTCTTAAACAACAGAACAGTCTTTAAAAAAACATAGAGCAAGGTGCTACGAATTATTATGGGCCAGTTAAAGTATAAAAATGTTAACAAGGAGTGAAGACATTTTTCTTTTTAAGAAGCTCTACCTTCAGCTATAAAATAACCTTCTGTCTCTGCTCAGAGTTCAGTGAACCTCCCGGACCTGCTGTAATCATCGGAAAGGGTGTGTGTGTCTGTGTGACAGCTGTATCAATGCATGTTGCACGTCCAAACAGAGCGGCTCGCCAGTTTTCTGGTCTCTGAGATGATCTATACCTTTGAAGGTCAGCTCAACTAAAGAGACAGATTTCTGCACTCATTTTAGTCCCTTACTCCTCGCTCGGTGAAAATGATAGCCCTTTACTCCCAAAAAGAGTCAAGGAAACATTTAGTACAGCTTTCTCATTCTTCGAGTCCAAGACGTTCCTCCTGACATAACTCATAATAATAGCTACGTGTGTATGACTGACTCAAGCTTTCAAACACACCCAGTGACTGAGATGCCACTCTTGGTATGCACAATACATAATGAGCCCTAGAGCTGTGATGGATGTCTCTTTCCCCTAATTTGCTTTATCTGCTCTTCAAGATTAGGTGGTGCTGTGTTTCAGGGACAGTGAATCACACATGCCAGACAGGGGAAGAAACACATCTATTATGGGTTCAGGGATACTGACAGGAAGTTTTGAAATGTCCTGGACAAAGGAAGAGGGGCTGTAGGAGAGTCATAGTAACTGTGCTATGCCTGCAGTTTAGAGTCAGTCATATACCAAAACTATTTGCAATAATTGCATAATAACATGAGGCCGCATTTCTGGGTTAAATGTATTCATCTTTGGTTTAAGGGGATGTGAGGGATGGTCTGGGAAAATCTGGGTTAGGATAATGAATGGGGAATGCTTTCCCTTCAATCAGTAGTACTTGATGGGATGCCCTTAAGCAAGGCACTCAATCCCAATTGCTACAGTGGAGATACGTTTTATCTGAAAACAGAAAACTGTACACACTTAGAATCACTGGGTCAAAACTGACCCAGATTGATTCAAAATAGCATCAACAAAATTTGGGGTTATTTCACACTGTACCCATAAAAACCATCCAGGACTATGGGTTGTTTTAAGTAATTGTTAGTCTTTTTCATGTTAATGTTATTTTATTGCTGCCATGTGTTATAATAGCTGTTTTTAAACTTCCATGTATTTGTTACTGATAGTAAATGCTTTGCCTATCTATCATGTACGTAATTTTTTAACTAACAAAATACTTTTGTGACAGTTTAATGGTTGTAGAGGTTAATGTATTTGACCTTGTTGTGTCTAACATCGGTCAAAACCCAACAGTGATATTGAAAAACCCTAACACAGGGTCAAACTTTGTTGGTACTGGGTAAAGTTAACCCATTGTGTCAGACAATGTGGATTGTGGACCTTTGAAGCATGTCATTCCCCATCTGCCTCTCTTCTAGTTTCATGTCATAATTTTTTCTTTCTGTTCCCGGGACATTGTTTCCAGAAAAAGCTGTAATATATTCAATTTCAATTTTCATTTTTTCACCTCCATTGTATAGTGAACACCATAAATCTCAGCTTTTATTGTGACTACTGTCAATCTCCACTGGATAGAACATTTTTGTGAAAAAAATTATAATGATTAGACTAATGATAATGATGATGATGATGTACAAAATAAAGCCACATCTAAAAAAACAACTGCTATCTACTGTGCAAGTGACTGTACAGCATGTGTCTGGGCGGAGGTCGGAGCAAAGGCGGGTAGAGGATGGAGTGTGATGAGAGGTGGAAGAGGGGGAGGGTGGTGTTGCAGACACACTTGTCTTTGATAGCTCAGGTGGTCATCACCTGAGGGGAAAAAGAGCGTTAATGGGCATTCTCAGCAGCAGACAAGCACAGGCTAGCGCTCCCTCTTCCTTGGCTGCCATAAACAGGGGGAAGTATGCTTCATTAGCTTAGGCTGAGGCTAACTACCTGCAGTCAAGCCCACTTCATACAGTAGCTAGCAGACTCAACCTCCGGCCTCCCACCACTCAGCATGATTGGCTGGGTCAGATGTGGGTCTTGAAGCATAGCAGTGTGATTGGTCAATTTGTAGAGTGATTACTGGCATTAGAGTTATTATTGTAGATTATGTTATGTGTCAACATTTCTATTACGTGCAATTATATTGACACTAGGGTATGTTGGTTGATCATTGACAGAACCCCTTAATTACATTAGGAGACAATAGAGTTGCCTAGGAGAGCTCAGTTTGTGAAAGCCCCGATAGCTGAGTTCATTAAAGGTAAAAGCAAGTGCAGAAAATATGATTTCCATGGCTGGGTCACATGTGTCTGGCCCGGGGACTGGGCATGAAAAGATACAGGGTGAGTACAGAGAAAATATCAGTAAGGTTAAACCTTCAAAAGAACTCAGGATAGAAAAGTACAGAGCATCATGTTTGTCCTAACTCCCATGGGAAAAACAACGAAGAGTCGGTGAGAAACGCAAAAGAAAGACAGCAAGAGAGGAATTTGCCTGAGAGGTGAATGAAGGAAGGTATTTAAGGTTGCCTGTCACTTTGAGATGCTTGATAGTTCTGCCTGGATGTCATCTTATCACACTTCAGCAGATATTGCACCACATCCCTAGTATTCCACCTTTTAGAATGGTGTTGATCAAAAACTGCATGCAAAGACAAATATAACCAATTCCTGAAAAACCTGACATTTTTCCTCCAGTCTGACCCATGAGAAGGCCAGAAGGAAGAGATCCAGATTAGAGATTCAGTCCCAAGGGCAGCTACAGAGGAAACTGAGGCTCATCCCTGCAGGAGTGGATTGACCTGAGGGGAAGCTCTCGTCCAAGGCTCCCTGGGTGGGAATATTTACAGGAGTCAGATCACAGGTTGACACTTTGGTAACAGGTTCTCCTGACCAATGGGAGAGGAGCCACAGATGATGTGTTGCCTTGTTAACCGGCATTTTGACAAAATGTAATGCCAGACATCTTTGGCATGTGTGACTTTTGACACCATAAAACATGTTTTTCACTTTCTGGATATACTGTATTGACTGGCTCAAAATTAGGGTTACATTTATGGGACTGTATAGCATGAAATGTGCCAGTAAAGGGTCAGTTCCCTAAATTGTTCTCGCTGTGTAGCCAGGCTGATAGTTTTGGATTCATGTGCATATATTTAGAGCCTTTGATGGATGTGCTGTTCACAACATTGAACAATTACAGTAAAACAAATTCAACAGCAACATCACTATAAAGTTTTCATTGAACTTCTTCATCTGAAGAAATAGTCCCCGAATACGGTTGTGGATTATCCAGAGTAACAGGGGGATTTTGCTCTTTTTTTTAATGTAATATTTGTGTTCCATATTCCACATAGCACAGAAATACTTTGTTGATCCCCAGGAGGAAATTGGGTACATGATAATGAGAGCTGAGGTATTCTCCAGCAAACTACACCAAAGGAGACACTCAGACTGAGAGAAAAGCTTGTAACCAGACCCCAAATCCCAGATTACTGTTTTTGAGGATTAGTGTGAGTTTTTTTTTTAGCTCAATTTAATTTTTAAATGTTGCAGTGCAATACCTCAAAAGATGGATGAATAAAAGCAAAACTATCTGCATGGATAAACCTTAAGTAGAAGAGAAATATACACAGTATACATATATATTTTATGCTAGTGGTAGAGCAGAAATGTCAGCAGATCTACCACTTTGGTCCAGACTGATATATCTCAACTCAACTGTTAGATGAATTGCTGTGAAATATACATACATATATATGTATATATATTTATACATGTATAGATAATGGATCTTACTGGTGATTCTCTGACTTTTTTACAGCACCACCATCAATCAAATTTTTCATTTGTCTAGTGAAAGATCTCCCCATTTACATGATGGATGGCCATAACATTTTCTACAGACATTCATGGTTCCCAGATGATAAAGGATCCTGATAACAATTTAGGGACCTTTATGTAGCGCCACCATGAGGTTGATATTTTTGATTTTGAGATTTGTCTCAGGATAAATTGTAATCATTTTGGCGATCATTTAAATTAGTCAATACTTTGGTTTATGTTGGCCTACTCTGTTTTTAGTGCTAATTAGCAAATGTTAGCATGCCAAAACAAAGATGGTAAATATGGTACACATCAGATCCTGAGCGTCAGCATTGTCATTGTGCGCACATTAGCATGCTGATGCTAGCATTACAGTACCTAATTGTTAAATTGCAGATGTGGGACCAGTCAATGTAGGCTAGTTATACAATCTACAATCAAGTTTAACCCTTGTGTTGTCTTCACTTTCGGGACCCTCTCGTATCCCTCGGGTCAAATTGACCCTTGACTTATTTGGGGTTTTAAAAACAATTCTGAAATAAGACTTTACTTCATGATCTATTAACAAATATTGTCTTTATCTCAATTTTAAACAATTGAGATAACATATATGTTTAGGGAATGCAATCAGTCTCTACTAGAACACAATTTAAAATGGAAATGTTTTTTTTTTTGTCATGAGATTATAATTCATGTTAAAAATCCACTATGTGATCATTATTATGGGCCAGAATAATTTTCTGAATTGAGTCTGGAATGCATGTTTATCACAGAAAATAAGGTAAGGCCATTGACAGACGGTAGAAAAATTTAACTTTTTCTTCTTGTAAAAATTTGAAATGGGTCAATTTGACCCAAATACCATACAAGGGTTAAAAATCATCCAATACTGTATTGATAAGAACAAAACAAGAACAAAAGTACTGCAACATTCATACACGACGTACACTTCAGGAAAAATTGATATTCACCAGATTTCAGATGTCATTTTACTGTCCTTCAACATCTAGACCTCAATTTTTCATCTTCATTTTGTCTCTTTGATGATGATATTAGCAAGGATGATGATACATCAGTAAACCAGTGTACATCAGTAGATCATCTTTAATCCAAATCATTTACGTTTATCTAACTGTACCAGTTATCCCTTGAGTTGTGATTAAAAAATAGGGCCTCCCCAATTTGAGTGGTGAAATTTCACAATATTCACTGAATTTGCAAGATGCAACAGGTACTGCACTGCTTTCATGACTGTCTGCATACCAATGTGACCGCAGTCTAACTATTACTCTCTTTATCTCTGCCCCCTCCGGCACCAGGATAAAAAAACCTGTGTTCTCTTTCCAAAAAAACTCTTCTTTAAAACTTCTGTGAAATATGTACATTTGTTTGTGTTTACCCCGACAGCAAAGTCTTCTTTATGATGGGTCTGTCATGTATAGAAAGCAAAGCAAATACAGGATTCTGAAAGATTGTGTTAAGACAATTCATCATGCGCTTGAATGATTAGATGTGAAATCGCTCGTCTGCTGTTGTACTAAAGACAGCACTCAGTTGTGTTCTCATGCCCACTACCTGAGCGCTGGCAGTGTTTTGTTAGAAAGATTGATGCCTATGTGTTTGGTGTAAACCCTGTTGTATGTGGCAGTGAGCAGATTCATTCTGACTGACAGCTGCTCAATATTCTTATTCATAAACACAAGCAGCAATCAGCATAAATCATGTCATACACTGCACTTTATACGCTTCAAGAAAAATATTTTTGTTTAACGACAGGTTGATTTGTTGTTATTTCTGTCTAATTGTCTAACTTGTCACTGATGCACACGCTTATGACTCACAAGCAACACGCCCAGATAATGGTCTTGTTGCAATGGGAAATTTCCCTACCTCTTCCCAATAACTTGAGGGTAGCCTAGGGAACTGTAACAATGCCCGATTGCACTCAAGGTGTTGAAGACACTTCAGACTTCCCTTGACATATAGCTATTTTTCTGGCAGACAGAAACAAAGCACCAGCAGTGGAAAGTCTTATCATGCTGAAACATTGTCACTGCATGAGAGAGAATGAGTTCTGTCGGATCTGTTTTCCTCTCTGACAAAGAGTGGACACTTACATCAGGTGCTGTTTGAGGGTGGCATTAAAGAAACAGGTCATGTTGACCAAATTCAAACCTCATGTTTGAAGATATCTGCCTCATAAAGACCTTAGAGACCTTTTGCATAAATAAAGTGCAAATATGCACAAACATACTGTATATGATTAGGGAGTAGTCTGAGGATTATATAAAGATGGAAAAGCAGGCAAAACAGTGTATGATTCTACTTAATTTGAGTAAGCACATTAACGTCTTTAATAATAAACTGCTTTTTCTTTAAGTTTTACTTTACTTTAAGTAATACTTAATTAAATTAATAATTAAATAAAGAAGAAAGAAAGAAAGAAAAAAGTAAGGTTTAGATCGACCCATGGAAAGATCGCGGGACTCCAAGATAAAACTATACCATCTGTTTAAAGCAACTGGGTCACTGTTAGTGCTCTCTGCCGTTTGTTGTTACAGGTGTGCTTTCTCACAACTTTGGCAGTTCACCATCCACTTGACATATCTGACCTTGAATACACACATAAATGGCTGATCCAGTGCACGACTATGCCACAGACAGCAAGCAGAGCACCGATCCTTTCCGAAATAAGATGAAGACTTCCTTGGTCTTCTTACTGGTGCATATGTTTTGCCATCTTTGCAGAGCTCAGAAACACGGCAGTAACAATGATATCTTGCTTCAAGCTCCTAACGTTGAGAGCGGGGAAAAGAAGGCACAGATGCAGAGGCCTGGGACTGAAGCTGAGGGAGGTGAACAAGAACTGCTGCTTCCGTCGGACATCTGGGCTGAACTGAGGAGTCTGAGAGACATGCTGGTGGAGCAGAGAGTAGAGCTGAGGCACCTGACGGCCAGAGTAACCATGCTGAGAGCCTGGTGGAAGCCTTGGAGAAGGAGAATTCCGGTACGCTGTAATAAAAGACTCACTTTACGACAAACTAGATGAAGTAGAGCTTACATGAGCACTCTGTTTACAGCCATGGAGGCCAGGATGACAGATGTGAGAATGACAGTATATGACTGTGCCATCCTTTGACATCATACCAAACCATAAGTGAGGTATTTTTTGGGTTGAATCTCTAATTTGTAAATTTTCATTATGTCAAATTTTTTGTCACATTGTTCTGTCACTTTAGTGCAATCTACAGAGCTTTCAGTCTCTCAGCAGAAGCTCAGCATGCTACAGGAAAGACTGACAGTCAGTGAAGGCAGCATAGAGGAGCTGGAGAAACAGCAGAAAGGTAAAGGATAGGGTTCGAGATTTATGTGAAGAATTTTGTGCATGTGGCTATGAATGTGTGTGTATGAATGTGTGTTTGCTTTCAGGACTAACGGCTACACTGCAGGAACTTCAAAATGCCAACAAAGGAACATAATTTTTACCTCCCTGTGTAGTATTTTGTGTACATGTGACTATATGGCTCAATGGGAAGTAATTCAGGATTGATTTTGTGTTCTTTAACCTTGACACAGTGAGCCACAGTGTGGCTTTTTCTGCCTCCCTTTTGGCATCTGGTGATGGTAACACAAGCGCAGACACAGGTTATGTTCCACTCATCTACAAAAATGTCTTTACCAACATTGGACAACACTACAACCCAAACACAGGTAGCCCAATTTAGTGCTTTAAAAACATTTTCAATCAGTTTCAATGTTTCACTTCTATCAGTTGTGACTGTTTTTCTGTTTGTGTTTTAGGTTTCTTCACTGCACCAGTGAGAGGAGTGTATTACTTCAGATTTACTGGTCATGTAGCACACTATGAAAGTGTAATGATATTGAGACTTGTCAAATACGAACATGTTTTAGTTACAGCAGCTGACCGTTACACCACACCTACAGATGCAGAGGACAATGCATCCAATGGTTTAGTGGTGCAGTTAGAAGTGGGAGATGTTGTTTCGGTACAAATTTTTGGAAGTGTTTGGGATGACCACTATCACAGAACAACCTTCAGTGGCTTTCTGCTGTTTCCTTTGTAAGACATTACAATTGCCAACATGAGAGCTACACAAAGGGACCAATTTGTGTAATTTCATTAATGGTCCCATGACATGGTGCTCTTTGGATGCAGTTCCCCTAATACCATATCTGAAGTCTCTTTTCTGAAATTCAGCCTTGGTGCAGAATTACAGCCACTACAGCCAGTCCCATAATGAGCTTTCCTTAGTATGTGCCATTTCTGAGTCTGTAGCTTTTTTGCCACTTTGCTTGTTTGAAAGCCATTATGTCTCTTTCTCATGGGTGGGCAAAATTCTCTAGGCGGGCAAAGCAGAGAAAGGGAGAAAACCTTGCCCCTTATGACCTCATAAGGAGCAAGATTCCACAACGGCCCATCTGAGCATTCATTTTCTCAAAGGCAGAGCAGAATACCCAGGGCTCGGTTTACACCTGTCGCCATTGCTGCCATTGGGGAACCATAGGCAGGCTCATAAAGTGAAATGACTACCCCTTTATTAAAGTGTCTTAAAAACAACACAAAAAAATGATTTAAAGAAAACCTTTGATGAAAATAAAAACAAAAACAAAATAAAAGTTTGTAATTCACCTCCACATCTGAGTCTTTCTACCATCCTCTACTGCTCCCCCTCCCTCAAAAAAGACAATGATGAATTGGTCATTCTAAAATGTTTGAACATGTTTCAAGACATGTACAATACTCACTAAAATATAATATTGATAATGTGTGTCTGATATGGTGCATAATGTGCTACCTCTTTTTCTCCCTCTTTGAAAAATCTGGAGTCTATGACCATGCACATGTGGTAAACTTCAAAAGTCAAAAGTTTACTTTAATGTGATTGCCTTCCAAAGAGGTACCATACATGTCTTTACTGTAACTTTGGATGCATGGTGAGCACAGAGAAAGATTCCCTCTTCAGTCAATAATTGTGAAAAGAAACTACACATAAATCATTCTGCATACTGAAGGCCAAACATCCAAGTGAGGTAACAATGAGAAAAATACCTTATTTGAGGGGAGGGATAATTTAATCAAAAAAAGAAGGTACTTCATGACTTTATGATTCTCACGTATTAACCTCTGAGCCTCTTACACTCAAATCCATGCATATGAAATACTTTAGGCCTATTTACATCTTCATAGGCCCAGCACACTCAACTACAGTACATGCGTATGTGAGGATGGATACTAACTGTAGAGGTAACTAACCTGCACCCTATTAGTGAGAATGGCTTTTTCAAACAAAGCCTTCTAACAAAAGCCCACTTTGGATAAGGTGGACACATTACGTTATGAAAAAAAGGGGGGTGGGAGACGACTCAAAAAATTCCTCAGATAAAAGTGGAAGAAAATGACATCTCATGAATGTGATCATTGTTTCCTTTCCTTTGGTGTTTCACATCATAAACCTCCCGGAATGCAGCTGCATCAGAGTTTGAGCTTTGACTAAATCCATTCAGACTCTTTGTTGTGCAGTCATTCAGATCGCACAGGTACACACACACACACACACACACACACACACGCACCCATGCGCACGCAACACACGCACACCACACACACACACACACACACACACACACACACACACACACAACACCACTCCTCAGTTATCAGTCATCTATGGCTCTGATAATCACGATCAACACACAACACAGAGCCATGCTAGCTACACTCCATTCACTGTCAGTGTCTGTGATGAATTCTTTCTTTCGCTCTTTCTTTTGCTGCCCTCTACTTTCCCTGTTATGTCCCACAATACGCAGAGAATACTATCAGCCAAAATTGATCTACAAGCTATCAGATGCCCTCACTGTAAAATGTGTGATATTTTTTGCCTTAGTGGCAGATATAAGAGTGACACTGTGTAACACACTGCGGGTAATATTACTCCACATCTACCACTGTAAGGTTTGTTGGTTGTTGAGACTCCTTCTGTTTTCTGAAAGAAAAATGGAGGCCTTTATCAAGCAAGGAGCGCTCAAAGGAATAATTCAGCTGTGTTTATGGAAAGAGCCTGGAGTGCATTGGAGACGCGGTGTCTCTTTTGAATCTGATGAGGAGGTTAGATCAGACCTGCAGCTATGGTTCAGTTAAGGAGTGCTGTTAGTCTGATCAAACAGCTGCCAATATGAAAAGGACTGCCATATCCTCTCAGCACCCAGGGCTGTGTGAAATGAATACAGCCTCTCTGGTTTCCCTCTCACAGGCACCTCTTGGGTTGGAAACATTTTTTCATAATTACATTTAATTCTATGTTGTGTCCCCACAGTGCCACTATTAAGGTTAAGGCTATAAGCCGAAGAAGCTTTTCAACCTTTGTCATCGGGGCTTTTGCTCATTTAGAGGTAACATCATTGATCCGACTCTAAGAGCACGAAAAAACACGGAGTTGTATCCCTGTTATTTTCAATATTCCAATTATTCCCATGAACACAGGGTATTTTAATTGACTAGGTGTGTGATGTTGTGAAATCCCCTTTGTTTTGGCATAATTTAGTAGCTGATGAATCAGATGGCTTGAGAAAATCTTAGTTATGAGTCTTTGATTAAAGAGGGTATTCACAATTTGAAAACCTTTGCTATTGTTTCATTAAGGTAGTCTTTCATTAGTTTTTTCGTCTCCCTGGGAAGCTTAAGGTGCAAAGGCTCATTAAAGTAGTGACAGTGCCAGGAAGGCTGTGTGCCTCCTCCATCTCACTTTCAGCTTTTGCAAGAGGCTCAATTGAACTGTAACTGTTTTGGTTAGAGCTGAGTTCACCACAAAAGGCTGTGCAAAGTATCTCTGATATCGTTTGTGGGCATCGTCTTGGTGGGTCAGGATTTTGGGGGTAATACCAACAGGAAATCATACAGAAAAACAGCCAGCAGCACACAGACATGTTAAAAAAGTTGGTGAAAGTGTAAAGACACTCTCATGCCTCCACTTGCATACATGTGTTCTCTCTCTCTCTCACACACACACACACACAAACACACACACACACACACACACACACACACACACACACACACACACACACACACACACACACACACACACATAGAGAACCTGGGTATGACAGTAGCTCTTTTGACTTTTAAATTAAAGGACAGATTCATTATAGGATTATGAAGTCAGCTCTGGAAAAGAGAATCAACATTTTGTGAGATTAGTATTAAATCTCCACAGATAATAACTAATTATGGGGTAATTTATCACAATAGCCTTACAGCGATTGCAAAGCAAAAAAATAAATCAAGGAGACTGTCCTCTTAACCTAATTTTCTTCACATTCACAGATGTCAGACAAATGAGTCTAAAAGACAATAAGGATGATCTGATTATGATACATTTTGCTCAGTCTACTCTTTTGTTAGCACTTTTCATGCATTACTGTAATGTTTGTGTCAATCATTTGTATATTATGCCATAAAAATATACTTGGAACCTTGGAAGTGTGCCATAATAGCAGTTTATGATACAGTTGTATGCATGTGGGAGCCCCCAGTAGGTTCCATTAGTCTTGTTTTCTGAACTCCAAAAAACATGTTTGGTGCAGGCTAAGGCCCCAAGGCAAGTTGAGAGTAAATGTGCATTCCTTTCTGCCTGATTTAAAAAAGAAGTCTTGTATTTTTTTTTATGCACTTAGTTGATCAGAGATGAGCAGGAGGCATTCCATGATCAAAATAATGAGTATAAAAAGACAGTAGTCATATCAATGCGGTCAAAATGTACCTTATATGCTGATTTCTTGAAGTTTCAGGTACTCAAGTGTAAAAGTAGTTGAGAGATAGAAGATTTGAGCTGATTTCAGATTTAGCTTAAGACTTAGCTCAGACTAGAACAACAATGTTTTATATCTTATACTTGACATGTGCATATACAGAATGTTATAATTCAAAAGATCCTGGTACCAAATGTACATATCTTCTTCCACTGCCCTGTTTGAACTGTGTATAAGGTAAAGTGCAAGCAACAAACACACAAAGAACCACACACACGTGCCAAGATTCATGCACAAGCACAGGTATGCACACAGAGGGCAGCTCTGAGCCAACAATTCAGTGCAAATGAAGCCCTGCACCATGGCCAGGGCCTGCAGATGCATCTGCTCAGAACCCTGAAAACACCTGTGTACTCAGCGTTAAATGCAAACATTGTAAATGACCAGCCAACAGATGGGCTGCACAAGCAAAAACACAACAAAATGTTTTTACTAGATAAGCTTCGAGTCATCTTAAAAATCCCATGAAACAAATGTCTTTATTGAGTTTTATAATGGTTAGTTGTGCCCATGAAGTGTATTATGATGGTACGGCTACATGACAGGTCTTTGACGAAGGCCAGAAGCATGGTTAGTCTGGCGTTCCAAATCCCTTGGCAATTACTACACATATGGTGTTGAAAGAGGAGTTGTTGTGCTGTTGTTTTGGCTTACAACAGAGCCTGAAAAAAGGAAACAGTCTCATAGATGCAAGACACCTTAAACAGCCAGGCTCAGCAAGTGCCATTGGGTGCAGACCTGCACCTATCTGGCAAATAAAAACAGCAGTTTGGACCCGCAGATGCAGATGTGCCAATGTCCACCATCTCCAAATAAGCAGAGAAACAGCTTCCAATGAGGACAGAAACAGCAATCTGCAATTTTGAAGACTTCTACAAACTTAAAAATACTAACCAAATAAGTTTTTCTTAAAAAAAAAAAATGGAGAAAAAAGACTGCTGCTGTAACATTCATGCCCTACAAGTGGTGCAAATTACAATGGCAATTAAAAAATAGTTCAACGTTTTGGAAACTACGCTTATTCGCTTTCTTAGCCAGAGTTAGATGAGAATATTGATTTATGTAGAATATTGATTTCTTGGCCTGACGAGGTCACAACGTGGAGTCTTGCAACGAATACATAAAAAAGGAAGAGTCAAGTGAATCTCAGGTGCAAAGACGGTAGTATTTTTGGTATTTAACCAACCAACCATCAAACTGTTAATGCTAACATTAGCCGGCTCTATCAATAATTGTTCCTGCTATTGACGCTATTCCCCACATTTTATATCCCTCTGGACTTTTATCACTTTGCTGTCTAGTACAGTAAGCTACTTGTTACTTTGTTTGTCAATGAACTAAGTTAGCACTTGCTTTGTTTAGCTAACATTAGCCTGAAATACCTCTGTTGAGACGCCCAACATTAGTTTGGAGAACAACTGTTGACGGGAGAAATAATCCTTCAGTGTAAAAAAACACACAGGGAGCTGCAGTGTTGGTGAATGATAGAAAATGTTACAGCCTCTCTAGCTTACTGGTTGTCATGACCTTTGTGTGTGCTAGCTAATATAGGCCAGATGACTAGTAGGCTACAGATGTAATTCACTAAGACAAACTGCAAGGTATTGAAGCACACGGTCAAGTCCTTCTAGTTACCCTACCATGACAGGCCATATCATTGAGTCCAGCCTGTTTTAATCAGAGCCTTTATAAATTGATCTGGTTATGATTGCAGTCTTCAGTAGTTGTAGTTCAAATTCTTTCAAATAATAAATAAATTTAGCCCTGCATTCCCCATAGAATATCTAAGTGAAAGAGACATGATTGCTTCGGGACAGTGCACTTCTATTTTGGCTAAACACACACCTGTATTTTTTCTAGGCTTGAGATTTGATACATTTAGTAGGTCGGACCTGCCCTGTTTGGTCATCATGATGCAGTGTCCCTATCTCGGACCAAACAGGTTTGAGTTGAGCTATTACGTTGTACAGCTGGTAGAAAAAGCCATGATCTGTTTGGCGACCAATAACAAGGAAAACAAACGCTCACATTTAGATAAAAAACGTCATTCAGCATCACATAATGTGTTTTATGTCAGAGGTGAAACAACACATGACGTGATGGGTTATAGTGGGACTTGCCACCCCATTAACTTAAAAGAACTGGCACCAAAGTCTGGCACCAATGCAACATTCTGATGGTGTTACGGTGACGTAATGGCCCTTCCTTCTTTTATATATTGGAGTCTTGTAGTCACCATGAGGTTGCCAGGTGGTGACCGTGCCCGCCAAGAAATAGTCTGGTGAAAAGCTTAAAGTGGTGTCAATCTTTTAATCAAACTATCTGCAAAAAAGAGAATAATATATCCCAAAATTTTAAACTATGCCTTTTCTTTTTTTTGCATGGGGACAAAGTAGAACCCAGTTATGTGAAATGTTTTGCATCCCGAAAAAAAGACTAAAAAATAAATAAAAACAATTACGCAGTCTTATTTACTTTGGCATGGTGCTTATCTACCTTGATGACATTTGTTTGTTGGGTGGCCCTAAAAGAGAATCAAAACCTGGATATCCTACTGTGACTATCTACCGTTTGTCAATCTCAGTCAGGCTTTGAAGTCGCAGTTCCGGAATCATTTTGTTTATTATCTTGCGTTAGTCCTCGCTTTTTAAATCAAGTGACCTTGTTATGTGTGAGGTAAATTCATGATGGGAATAGATCTTTCACTACCCAACAGCTTTGTGAGATGTATCACCCCTGACAAAAGAACTTTTGTTTGGTCTGAATATCAAAAATCATGCGTGTGCATTTTCTTCCTGTTCTGTTGACATTTGACGACGTGGCCTTTTCTCTTCATGCACGGAAGTCAATTCAACCACTTTCGAGCTTCCTCCTTACATGATTATTTTTTTTACCTGCAGGCCTATGTTTTCTGAGTTTTCGCTCTACTCTGCCTCATTGACTCTAATATGGGCTTCCTGAAAGGGTTATCTTCAGACTTGTTCCCACAGGAGCTGATGACTCAAAATGATTTCAAAGATGCATGATGAGAATGCAGATCTTTGTGGTCTGAAACAACTGGATTTGTTGTGATTTATCCTACAGACCCTAATCAAAACTTCAAAGACAGGAAAATGTTGCAAACAAGGAACACAGAGGCCTAAGGAAAATGGCAGGACAGCTGTGTTTCTCTCTTCTCTACTTTGTGCAGATCAGAAGCCCTGTGGTCTTGAGGCAAGTGTGTTCCCCAGTCAGTCCACACCCTGTCATGTTCCCTCCCCATTAGATCGGTTATGCAAAGAACAAAAGCTTCTGAAGGCAACTGAATTAGTGTGAAAATTAAATTAAGAGTGACTTCAGAGCACAAATGGCAAATGTTGACTGGGATACAGTAAGGCTCTGAAGTTTACAATGTCAAACATGTATTGTCATAACTTAAAGTAGCTACAAGGAACTTTTAAATGTTCTGAAACTGTTTAATTTTCCATCTGATGATCACAAATGACCTGTAACAGCAAATGAGACCAACAGTGAAAAGAATGCGATTTTTATATAGTTTTTATAGTCACAAAATGATTTACGGCAGGTAGACGACACAAACAGAGCACGCATTCTGAAGGGTCACAAATTTCAGCTTAACACTAGAAAAACCTGTGTTTAAGAATCCTGCCAGGTACAAGGAAGCTGGAGATGTCTTTATGTAAGCCTAATTGTATTTTAGAAGTCATCTGTTGTAGTCATGGCAGATATTGGAACAGAACACAGAAAAGAAGGAAATGAAACTTCGAACAGCTAAAAGGGAGAGTGACAGAAGACGAGTTGAACACCAGAGTCAACCTCAATCGGGCTTTCAACAGATGGAGACAATTACGGGATTGTAAATTATTCAAAACCGACGGGATCGTTTTGTGGTCATGACAGTCTGCACTTATTAACCGGCAATAATCTATTCGTGGTCAAAAGCACTGGAGGCGTGGCTTCATACCTGAGATTTCATCAGCTGGCACAAGGCCTTCTACAAAAACCTTCTCTGCTCTCACAGCCAAGCAGCTGCAGAATGCTTGCAGTCTACTCTTAAGTGGATTTGAGGGAGGTTAATAAATTTTCTGTGGGTGAGCAATGGGCAGAGTTGTATAATGATGAAGAGTTGAGGCTTGCCTTGGAAGAAACAATGTCACCCAAGTAATGATCTGACTTCAAGTGTTTGTTATTTCAAAAGGCATTTTTCCTCTTCAAGGTGCAATCGTCATACAGTTGTGGACTGTGCTGTGGCATGTTGTACTCAATGGAAAACATGGAGAGGGATTTGTTATTGGCATTCCCAGAAATGCAGTCAGTCTGTAAAAAAAAAACACACCCAGAATCCAAAGATAGTATGTCTGGATGTGAAGTTGGAACGATTAGCGATTAGACATTTACTGGTTAAGGGCCTTGCACAAAAATCTCTTCTCGCCTGGATGAAATTGACAGTTCCAGTAGCTATTGTTCAAATTCTTTCAGCATAATCATCAATTTTAGCCCTGCATTCCCCATAGAATAGCTAGATGAAAGGGCCATGATCGCTCCGGACAATGCATTTCTATTTTGGCTAAAAACAGACCTGTCTGTATGGATCTCTAGGCTTGAGATTGGATGCATTTAATCTTTAAAATAATGGACCCTTTAAAATAACGATGTTCCAGCACACAAGAACAGGCAGGAATCACCACATGACATGACGACAGGTATGCCTTAAACTGACTTGCAAACTGCTGTTTTCAGGAATGAGAAGAAGATAAACAAACAAAAGTGTTTACCATGTTTTAATTAGCAGTTTTGAATGTAATGAGCAGCTGCCGAATGCATCTTTTAGTGTCATCTTTTAAAAAGAGGACAATTCAACTTACCTAAACACCTGGGGCTATTTAAAGCACACTGTTGCATTTTGGCACGTTCCGTGCAATATATGCCTGTTAATTCTTGCCACTTGATCAGTTGATTACAGCATGAGACACACTTCATGGCGACCATCAGACAAGTGTAAAACAAGTGCACCGTAAGACACTCTGTTTACCTAACCCAGAAAGTCATCAGGCATCGTGTTGACTGTTTTCTTTGTTTTTACCAGCAACAAGCAGCTGGAGTTTTGATCTTAAATCATTGTGTTCTTGGGTGTTAATGTAGGAGGATTAACCTGCCATCATGGCAGCCCTTTTATTGCCGTTCTCCTACACATGAAAAGAGGCTTCCATGTGCAAATACAGTTATGCAGGTTGGCACAGAACTCTGAAGGAATGTGCTGCTCTTCTTTTTATTGAATGCATAAATTCAGGAAGTCCAAACATTCGCCGACAGCGCTCACTACCCAAGATTATTCTCAGATAGCATGTTACCAAATGTAACTGCGCACACTCAGTCAATCCCACTCACCCATGCTGGGATTCTACCTCTGTCAGTGTGGCCCTCTCTGATGGAATTACTGTCATAGTTGGCATGATGACTCTCTTCAGGTGATAAAAGAGGTGTTGATACAGAAGCATCTGGCAGGCCTCTGAGCTCCCGACAGATTCTGCTCTCACCCAAATCTAACCACAGGCAACATCTGTTTGTGCTGAAGAATAGCCTAGTTAGCTGATATTGTGAATTGCAATTGGATTGTTTCTTTTGCAGAACAAAATATTGATTTTATTAACACAACTTAGATTAATCATAACTTCACCCTGTGGAGGAGTGTTCATACTCACCTAAGCCATCTTCAACATCTCCTCCTCAGCTCTCAAACAGCAGGGTTTTTCCTGAATATGTTGCCCAAGGCTTGCTTTCGAAAGGTTTTGATTGATCACCAGGATTTAGGGAGGAATCTCGCACAATTTAACACAAATCATGAAAGAGAGTAAACCACTGGGATGCTTGTTGCCAGTGGCATTCAGAGTTTTACACGGTTTGAAACAGACTGAAAGAGTACTACCAGTCTTATTTGGGATGTTGACAGATCTGTTAATTGAGATTTGGTTGATGACAGTTTACAAACTGACAGCCGATTTGAATGTTGTGTCAGATTAAACTTGTTAAAAGTTTCCCAGCGTTGGTATCAAATAGACACAAAATAAGAAATTATCATTCACATATACACATATACACTGTTTCTTCGGTATGTCAGAGTTTCCCCTTTTTTCAATTTCACACACACTCACACACACACACGCACGCGCACGCACGCACACACGCATGCACGCACGCATGCACGCACGCACTCAAACACATAAAAGCATGCAAAGACACTTCTTCAGTCTCTGATGTGGCCAAAACCCCTGGAGGGACCAAAGCCATTTTTCATGTAATTACAGAAAACCTGCCCGACTGGCTTTGAGGCAGCTTGTGAAAGGAGGTTTTTCTTACATTGTACAGTACATCTAACTAATGGCAAAAGTTATTTTCAGTTGTTTCACTTTCATTCGTTGGTCCAAATTTGTCGGTCACATCTAAGAATTCTTAGTCATGGCAGGTTGAACACCACAAGTGTGAAATCACCTCCTGAAACTGCTTTCTTAAATAAAGCGTAATTTGTGCTCGTAAAATGTGTTCTTTTGTTAGGTATGGAGTTGAGCATTCCATCTAAGTCTATTTTTAATGGATGACAATTTGTCTGTAACGATTCAACGAGTAGATTTCACCTGAGCTTTGTGTTCTCTTGTCTGGCCTCCATCTTTTATCCTGCACATGTCTGTAGTTTGAGCTTTCAGCTTTGCTGTTCATGCATGTGTTCACGATAGTGGAATTTTTCCATTGTCGAAACACACAAATATATCATCATATGACCCAACTCTGACAACTACAGTCTGCTACAGAGAGGGACAGTAGAGGAAAGGAATTTCCCCCGGGACAGATCAGTACAGACTCGGTGAACTAACGCTGTCTTTGGGGTGTGCGGCAAGCCTGCAGCGGCAACTGGAGGAGGCAGCTCTGAGGTAATGTTTGTCTCTGTCTCTCTTCAAGATAAACCTGTCATTAGAGCACCGATGAACCTGTCACATTCTGACTCTGTTTTCCTTTTTATTTCCTCTCAGTGAAAAAGTGCTGGACTTGGTGAGAATACAGAAAACATTGTGAGCCATGTTACACTCATCTCTCTTTTTGATGTTGGTCCCCGGCTGTGAGGGGGCGACTTTGCATTTTCTCACAATACATTAGCCCATTCTTCTTTTCCTGTGATGCCTTGCTAAATAATTGAGTTGTTTTAGCATGTCTGTGCCCCCAGGGTGCTCATTACTTTAAAGACTCACGATACTCTTGGTACTGCGTTACAGATTTTGTATAAAACTGAGACATGGCTATTCCACTGTTCATCTGACCTCCCTGACTCTGTGGGTGCTCAGGATTTTTACCAATTGGCGCATGGCTTCCCTATCTGCTGCAGCACAGTTGTTTGATGTCTTAACATGTCTCCCACTGCTTCCTTTGAAGGTCTGCCACCTGTAGCAAGCTTCCACCTGTTACAGGACGTCTACCGCTATCTCCTGCCAAGCTTCATCTTGTAAGAATTGTAGATCTTTTGCAAATTTGTTTTTCATCAGCGTAGACATCCCAATTCTTTTGTTTATGTTTTTTGTCAAGGCTGCAATAATTCATGTTTTTTATATTAACATTGGATCACATGACTACTTGTGTATGAAAGGGGTCGCTTGTAGATGATGGACTTTGGAGTTCCCTTCAGCTCTACAGAGCTTTTTAGCATCTTTCAGCACAATGTTTTGCTAAATATCAGCACAATACATACACAAACGACTATGTACTATGTAAGACTATGTAATTACTCTCAAATAATCACCATTGTTTGACAGAATTTTTGAAGAAGGCCCTTAATGGAATGCATCCTGATTCTGTGAGTCTGCTCTGCTGGTGTCTTCTCAGCAGAAACCATCAGGCACTCTGAGGACCTGCTTCCACGTCATCTTAGTTTCTGTCACAGCAGACAGCGCTGTGTTCGGCCTGCTCGTCCTCTCACCAGACACCTGCAGTATCCTTTTGAGAAGCTGTGATTTATGATTGAAGAGATCACTCTGGTATCTGTGGCAACTGACAATGCTTTGGTCGCTTTTGTTCCCTCTTCAGGAGTTGCAGGTGACATCAGATAATAGTCTGGATCATGTTCATCCTCTTCTCCTTGTGTCAAATGTAGGCGATATACATCTATTTCCCTGTCAGTGCATGGCAGGGTCATTTCTTCGGCTGAAAAAGGGCAAGGAATCTAAAGACTTTCTACCAGAAACCCTTCAGGGTGTTTGTCACTGTCTGGCACAGGATCAAGAGTCACTACCCATCAGGCTTTCATTCTGGATTTAACTAGGCCAAGAGGAGACACTCACTAATGAACACCCAGCCAAAGAAAATACCATTTGCATTGCTTTGTATTGTAAAGACAACAACAGCAATATAACATTACAATTACCATAAATCAACATACTGTAGGTACAAAGCCTCTGTAAAATCATTAAAGGCGAGTGAAAGTGATTTTCTCCCCTCCCTCGCTTTCTTTATCCTGCTTCCCTTTTGTCCTATTCTTTATCTCATTACCATCACTGAAGCTGAACTCAGAGCAGAGCATCCAACTGTGTTCCTCTGCCCTACAGACAATCCTCTGACCCCGCGCTGAACTGCTGGATCATCTAGCACTGTCACAGCCTCATCTAGCACTGTCACTGAATGACTCCGAGGTCAGTCGGTCCACATCAATACAATTCAGTTTGGTTTAAGGTGAACTAGAAACTTAATAGTGGTCGTGCATGTATTGTTGGGGAATGAGTGACAAATGGAAAATATCTTCAGAGGAATGAATAGAATGACCTGAGATACCACCTGTCAGACATATCTTCAGAGGCCTTTACCTTGTTTACAGCCAACACTGGCTATTATTTACAGGAGTCAGAGACATAAAACATCATACAAGTGGTTATTACAGTTCATGACATCTGTAAACGCAATTAACCACATACAAAGGCCACTTTGTGACACATACTGTACACACAGAATGTAATTGTGCGGAACGTGTTCAAAATCTTTTTCTGGGATATGCATTTCAATCCAGCAGCAGGGAATGAAACGAAGATAATATGATTGAAAAGGTCTGTGGCACTGACTTCAAAACACTTTTGTCACCAGCATTGTGGGATACATATCAAAAGAAGTACTTTCAGGTGTCTCTTTACCTCTTTTGGGCTGAAGGTGAGGGTGTTTCCATCTCTTGGCAAAGCATGAGTGGAGAGAGGGAGAAGATTAATGCTATAATAGCTCTGACCACATGGTTTAGTTATTTAAACTGGCAGCATCAGCTCAAATTGTTTCATAGCTTTCTGCAATGATACATTTAGAAACATGCCTAGACAGGTTACAAGATGCTAGAGGAGAGTCTTCATTGTAACTCCCTCTGAACTGTTGAGCCAAGAGACGGGAACTTGGAAGCTATGACACCATCAGTAAAGTACACGCAGAATGTTTACCTGTTTGTGCACCTTTCCTTTGGTAATTGGTTGCCTAATATACAGATTTCATTTCAGCACTGTCTCCATTTTCATGCAAGGAAAATATTTCCTGATCAGGAGATGACAAGTGAAGCCTAACACAGTGGTTTATGATGAAGCGGCCGGCTTGTCACAACAACAACAAACAATTAAATCAAAAAGCGAAGCTGCCAGCGCTGTGTGGGTATGGAAATGGCTGTCAGGCTAAGAATGTGGCTGGTTGACTGTCATGACGTCTGATGAAGATCAGTGATATTTCCTAAGCGTCTCTGAGTTTTGCGGGGTTGTAGTGAGTTTGGTGTTTTTGTTCAAAACATCCCGTGTCAGGACGCCCGAGACGTCGGTGGATTACTGTAAGCTTAGCTCAGGTGACGTCTTCTGGAGGAGGGGAGGGGTGAGCAGGTATGAGGGCCCTCTATAACCCTGTTTCAAACCACTCAAACAACAAGGAAAGTATCATATGGGGTGCTCAGATCATTTGAAGATACAACACTACACGCCATCAAAGACAGCTTTTAACACACTCACTGGAAGTTCTCATTACCCCATTTATCAGATGTATTACTGTTCCATGATTACATATTTGAAAAGCTTCCACAGGCAGGTTAAGCGGGCCGGTATGTTCACTCAGATCATTGTAAATGGCTCCTTCAAAATCCCCCCAAAGAGCTGATCCAGCCTGTGTTCTTACCTTAATGCCGCTCACAATACCTTAAAGCTATTTGACCACTGTGTTTACCTGTAAAATCAGATAGACCATGGGAAGTCAGATAGACAGCCCCCCCTGCGAGTGCCAAACTGTTGTGGATCTCTCTTGTGGGGAGTGGATATTGTGTGCTATCTCTGGCTTCCATCGCAGAGTCTCAAACAGCACTCTGTTAAGAGAGTGCATGATTGAGCTCTGCGCCCATGCAGTATCTCTGGAATCACATAAAGACAACCTTGTGCTCTGCAATTTACTGTGCAGTGCTCAGGTGCTTGTGCATGTCTCAACCAGAGGAAAAACAAAAGTATGACTGACATAATCATGTGTCAGAAGATTTATGGTCAGAGAGAGCGAAGGGGAGAGAAAAACTGGAGAGCATAGTTTCTTGCTCCTCCTCCTCCTCTTTCAAATTACTGTCTTTAGTGCTGTCCACTTGTTTGAGTGAAACGTTGGAAGTTGTTGAAACAGAGTAGCTCACACACACACACACACACACACACACACACACACACACACCACACACACACACACACACACACACACACACACACACACACACCACACACACACACACACACACACACACACACACACACACACACACCACACACACACATACACAGAGCCTTGAGTCAATAAAGGCCCTGTAAAATGTATGATTTAACTGTGAAATTATGAGTCATTTCCTTCTTCATTGGTGGTATATTTTCAGTCGTCTTTAGAAGTAAACACAAGATGCCATCTATGTTTCATGGGTAACTGTAATTCTGTGAGTATGTGTCATGCAGACACAAAAAAGAAAAGAACAGGTAAGACTGTATGGAGAAATGTGATCCCTTTGTTAGTTGTACTTAGTTTTAGCTTTATGAGATGAATTGGAAATAAATCCTGAATTCTATCACTGGTTTCAGCAAATGTCTTTTTAATTCTGATTCCATCTATCAATCTCATCATCAACGCTGTCAAGGCCGATCTAATGATAAAACAAAAAGCAGGATGGATCTTGCTTAAATATGTGTTAAAAGACTCATTGTTGGCTTTGACATTAATTGCTGGCTGGAGCACACTGCCGGGCCGCCCTGATGTATTGGGTCATGGGAGCAGATAGGGAAGCTGTGGCAGGCCTCCAGTAATAACACAGGGAGTGAGCCAGACTACCAACCATAAATCTGCTGCTACCACCAACTACTGCAGGTGATGGGTGAGTATGTGTGTGTGTGTGTGTGTGTGTGTGTGTGTGTGTGTGTGTGTGTGTGGTGTGTGTGTGTTCTCATAAACAAAACTCCAAAGGGTAGTGCAACCCCACTTCACAGCAACATGGATATTACACCCCTGAACATTTTGGCAACCCTTGGTCCTGTTTATGGAGAAACACAGCTAAGAGTATAATTAGCTTTTCAGTGATCCTGCAGGGTGTCTGACTTAGGCTGTGATATCAAAGAAGGTGGTATTTTGTGCTTGTGACTCAATGGCGATGAAGTGACTGTGGCCTCTGTGTGGTGGTGTTTTTACACCTGACTGGAAAACACTGCAGGTGGATTAACTAGAACAGTGGCTAAACTACATTGTTTGTTTAAAAAAAAAAAAAGACGTGTCATGCTGTAAATTATAGCATAGCAAGTTTTGATGGTGTAACTGATGAATCTGCATTAGTAGAACATAAGGGCACCTTGTAACCTTAGACCACCACATTCAAAAGTATCTACACAAACCTGGGGTTTTTACCCGCAAGTGAAGGTACAGTACATAAGTGACACATACAAAGGATTCTAAGAGGTACGTTGTTTTGTTCACGAGATAATGTCATGTGCGTCTTACACACAAAACTCTAGTTTAGGTATAACCAGAGCTTTTGGAGCAGCTGTCTTTTCTTATGCGCGAATCTTTTGTATCAATATTATGAAAGCTGAAAGCTTTTGTCAGACAGAGACAAGCCTCTGTTATTATCCCCTTCATGCCCTTTTCTCTTTATTCTGGACAGATTGTCACTGCCAATGACACATGATAGGGCTAATCTACTCAAAATTAAACCTGAATTCTCAGCTTTTTCTGTGGGGAGAAAAAAAAGGTAGGTTTTGCAAGGAAAATGCCCATGTGGGAATGTACTAAAATAAAAGCACAGGTGAAAATTTTACAGGCTACATTTGTCAATCCCAGGAGATTATTGGGAGCAGGTTTTCCGTCAACACCTCGGGCCTGTCTCCCCACTCCACTTCCAGGCCGGTGAGAGTGGAATCTGTAACGACTGTGGGCTTTAGCATCGTTAACATTTCCCTGACATGTCGGTCGGCCTCTCTTGGAGACTGCCCTGCATTTTCTCTGCTGCACTGGAGTTGTTGTAGCAACTAGTGGCCCAGGAGTGAATGAAGCAGATGTGCGAGTCATCTATCACCAGACAGCTCCCACTCCCCCGGCTGAGCAAGTCATCTCCGTGACAGTCTGCCCAACCAATCTCATCAATTACTCCGGTACCCTACCATTAGAACACAAACACTTTTCTCCTCTGACACATTCAACTGCTTCCCAGTCTGCAAGATGGGCCCTCAATTAAGCCTGAATAACTTTCCACTCTCAAAGGACATCGCTCTTTCTGCAGCCCAGTTTTGCACACATTGTTCTTGTAGGATAAGCACTTTGAGAACTGATTTATCTCCATGGTGACCATTTGAATTACCATATTTGAGAATATTTATCCCTATTTTATTGCCTGATGATGATGTAAACCACAATGTAGCTACCATTAATAAAGATTTACATTTATGTTCATTTGAAGATGTAAGTAATGAATCTAACGGTTATTTGATTCCTTTATAATGAGCAATTAAGGTACTATTTACATTCAAAAAACGGTCGTTGGCAGTTTTACGGGCAAGAAAATGTTAAGGTCAATTTTCTCTTTTTTTTTCAATTTTCATAGTTATGTACTACCTATTTCTTTGTAATATACTAATCTAGCCATTTGCAGCTCATTGCAACTGTAAAAAACAAAAACTCCATAGTTTCTTTGTTGATGTTATTCCCATGTTCTTTTGTCATAATCAGACTGAGACCTGGATGCAGGAGGAAGCAATAATGGAAATCATTTCTTTTTAGTGTTATTCTGTTCCTGTATTTCATCAGTAGTAGTCATGAAACGCAGTAAACACAGACACATCTAAACAGTTTCTATCATTTACAATATGCAACTATGGCAGTGACAGACAACAGCGGCCAACTTACTTATATCAGCTTTTTTCACAGGTGTCAGAGTCAAAACTTGACATTGAATATGCAAAATATATAAATAAGACATTCATATAAAAATAGGCTTTTACAAAATATACTCTATGAACCAATATTTACCAAAAGTGGAAAATGTGCCTGTGTTTTTGATCAGTGAATAAGTCCTGTTAAGCTAAATCGGCTTGAAGTAAGCAATGCCATTGAAGACAGTCAGTAGAGCGCACAGCCTTCGACCTCAACAAGTGGGATTCTCTAGACTAGCAGCAAAAAGAGGGAAGACAAACTCATGAGAGGGTCAGAAGGTCAATGTGAGTAGCCTACATCCAGTTTCATCTGGAAAAAGCATTATTCTAAAACACTAGGCAGATTCCAATCCAGTGTTTAAACAAGTGTGTGGACAAGTTTTGATTACCTTAATAAACTAAAACCCAACATTTAGTTATTTTTGATCCATAATGGACAAAATCAGTAGTTTTTTTCTTTATAGAATAAATTAATATTAATTATTTTCATTCTCTAAATACAGTATGTTAAATATTCCAAATGGCTGTGTCATTTCATCTGCGCACAGAGTGAGAACTACAGCAGTGTGTCCTGTCCAGCAATGGTATCCACCATAATGCATTTGCATAGTCCATTTACTAAATGTCCATATAGCTTAAAAGTCTTGAAATTTTGCTTTACTGGCACACACTGTGGGCACCCGCTCCCACATGCCAGGGTACACAACGAACACAACAGTCCAAGAAGAGGGGTGAACAGCTTTGTGTGCAAAAGAATCATGACTCCCCATCTTCATCTCACTGTTTACACAGTATAGTAGTTCCTCGTTATGTATGAAAAGACTGCAATAACAGCCTTCTTGTAAAGTTTGACCGTTCCAGTTTGTCCATGAAAACACAAAGACACGAAGCCACATTCTCACTTACATCATCAGGCACACACACGCACACACACGCACACACACACACACACACACACACACACACACACACACACACACACACACACACACACACACACACACACACACACACACACATATCCAATAAATATTCTCATTTGCATGTGTACACCTCTGTCCTCTCACTGCAGGTGTTGCATTTAACATAGCAGCACCACAGGAACTTGCAGTTGCACTGCCAGACGCGGGAGTACTGGTGTGTGTTGTATCCCCGGCCGCAGCACATCAAGTCACAGCCGCTGATGTGCTGCGTCATAGTCTTGTTACACACCCTGCCCTGTGTCCCCAAGCTCCCCGTCACAAGGTCCGCCTCACAGTAGTTGGGCGACTTGTCTATGTACACCAGGTCTGTATCCATGGGCTTCCGGTAAGAGTAAGGCTTCTTGATCTTGAGGAATTTAGGGCGCTTGTTGCGGCTGGCTTTGATTGGCTCCACGTGCACAGCATGGGCATACTTCTCCTTGAGAATGTAGCCCAGCTCGCGGAACTTGGGAAGTGTAGTCCAGCAGGTTTTGGTGGTGCAGGAGCCTGAGACACCATGACACTTGCATTCCAGTCGCATGCTCTTCTCCAGGACCTAGACACAGAAAAACAACTTAGTAACATGGTAACAACTGTAAAAACACTCCAGTGATGAGTGATAAATACACTCTGATGATAGGTTAATAACAGCCATAGTAGATTATTAAAATCAATTACCATGCAGTTTACTATAATAATGCCTTGCTTTTATCTGAAAGAAATATGATTGTGTTTATATTTATGTATTTATATTTTCCACAATAGAATTACGAATCATCCTATGTCTACGTACAGACATAGAATGAACCCCTGGTGTCTCTCAAACTCTCTTAATTCACATTTCAACTCTTGCACTTCAAGGTAAATGACAAATGTGCAACTTAATAACAATGTGACTGACAAATACAGCATGGTTGGGGATTAAATACAGCCCTACCACATAACTGTGTGATACCACATAAACAGAAGCCAAAATAATGTATCAGATTTCAGTCTGTGTGTGTGTAGTTATCACACACAACACGTAAATGTCAAGAGTGACTGTACAAGGCGCCGAGTGACTAGGATTACTGCTAAACCCCAAACTGATGACAATGAGAAGTGCCATTGACTGAAACTGGAATTTTCTTTAGCAACAAGGTCAATTGCAATTTCCTTTTTTCTAAAATGTTAGGAGTTTGGTATGCGATATGGTCTCCTAAAGCCATTGACAAGGTATTTATGCCTCCATGTTCTTGGCAAGTGAACTGTAACAATAAACCCCAAATACAGACGTGGTGTGAACAAGAATCGAAAAAAAAACCCTCTTCCTTAGCAAGCCACTCCATAAAACCCTTGGCTTCAACCCGTTAATCCATCAGTTGTTCTGTGACCAACACTTGTGACAGCTTTTGTCCGGACGTCTGCGACCAGGGAGCTGTGAACAGCGCTCCTGCTCAGTGTCACTGCTTTTGATTAGCATAAAAAAGGAGGAGGGGGTTACTATCAAAACAGAGAGGCCATTTATTAGCAAAGGGAAGTGAAATGAAATAGCAAAGTTTAAATCCACAAGTATAGTCTTTTTCCTGGGAGGCAATTTAGCTGTCCAGATAAGCCAATTTGAATTCATAGTGCACATAGAAAATGATCTACTGGGTACGATTGTGTGCGAGGAGGCTTTTCAGCCACTGTGGGGATGGACGTGTTAGTTGTGGGAATCAGGCTATTTGGCACACCGAGAAAGAGGGAGAGAGAGAGAGAGAGAGAGAGAGAGAGAGAGAGAGAAAGAAAGAAAGAGAGAGGATATGAGTTAAGTTGGGCAAAGCTGCTTCTTTATTCTTCTAACTCCAACCTCACTTTAGCTGTTTGGCACATTATTCCACTCAATCTCTAACCTCGAGACTTACTGGAGTCTCTTTGTGACTTTGCAGTGTTCTGCAGCCATGCATGCAGAAAAGCCATTGAATGAGCAGGTCAACATATCATGAAAACCCTCCTTTTCCTCATTGCATCATTGCATTTCGTTTTTATGTTGTATGAATGTCCTCTGTAGCGTTTGCATTAGGGTCCAACAGTAAAGAAAAAATCGCATGGTACATTTAAATTAAATAATATATAAGGAAGATCCAATTTGGACCTTATGCGTAATGACTTAATCAAAATTGTGATTAGAGTTGGTTTGCAAGTGAAGTGCATATCACTAAAATCTTCTATACAGCAACAGAGACGCACTAATCAATGATGATAACCAAACAGTAAACACCCCTGTGTTACAAGTACAAGCACATTGCATCTAATGTGGGTTTATGATGCCAGAGACATTGTGGGTGGGGATTGTCATGAAGGTAACTGTATTCTGTCCCAATGGTGCCGATCCCATGGGGAGGGGAGGGGGGTTTGGTCTAATGCCTTTTTGTACAGTGTCAATCGGTTTTCAGTGCAGAGATCTGGGTTGTAATCAAACCCTGCCAGTTAAAGGTCCCTTAAAAGCAGCCTGCTTGTTCAGTCTTGGCAAAGTTCACCCACACCACATCATCGCACTTATAATAGTTACTGAGGGCAGCATTAGACTTAGAAAAAAAAACTTAGATTATCTTTTGTCTTATTCTTTGTGCCTTTAAAGAATTGAAATTTGGAGAACAATTCCATGATCTTTAAAGTCATTGTGCCGAATGAGGAGACCCACTTGCTAATCACTTACCTTGCGTCCCACCTCATTATTATGGAGGTTCATTAGTGTCCTTGCATTCTGTTTGACTTCCCGAGCGTCGATAAATACTTTGGAGAAGCCCAGGCCGTAGCTGATGTCTGCCGAGCAGCCTCCCCACTTCCAGCCCTGGTCTTTGCTGTAGTAACCCTGCTTCTCCTTATCACAGCTACAGTCACTCAGGTTACCCTGTGTACAGGCGGCTGTAATGGCATGGGCCACCCCTGCCGCAATGATGGCGTAGGTGAACGCAGCCTCTTTACTGCCTAGTGGAGCAGAAAAAGAGGGGGATGAATAAATATGTTGCAGGTATACATTGCTATATTTTGAAATGGAGAATGTCATGGTGTTTCTCCTCAAGTTTAAGGGAAATACAACAAGTACGTAACAGGAAATAAATAGGAATCGGAGATGAATCATTAACAGTATGTGTGCTTACATCACAGTCTTGCTGACATATCACTCAAGGGCTGCAGTGTTTTGAAACCTGACCTGGAAACTGTCCTGCCCATGAACCAAAAATGGACACTGGCAGCATAGTCAACAAAGCAGTATGAATAAGAGGGTTGTCAGAAAGGAAGGGCTATTGATCCGCTCAGAAACTGTCACGTTCTGTGTAAACTCATAAGGCACTGACATCAGAATCTTCATTCTGCCGTTATCTCACCCAAGTCCAGCTAACAAATCATTTACACCCACACGGAAATATCGAGGAATAACTAAAGGTTAATATCCGACATGATTCATATAGACAAATCCTCAAGTTCTCAAGTCGAATAATAAGCGAGAGTCTAATACATCTTGATTCAAACAAAGCAATACTTTTCCCTTCTAAAACAATGTAAAAACAGCCCATGGTGTAATAGTCATGAACATGATAAACGAGTAGTATGTTTTTATTTTCAGATCTTAGATTTATTATCATGCAAATAGGAAACTCTTGGTTATAACGCACTACATCATATCTATGTGTAAATAAACTCCTCTTGTCTCTATTTGTTCAAAACAAACATACCGTGTTCGTGTTTCCTCCTGCCACCCGGTGCACTATGTAAAGCTGCCATGTTTTTTGATAAACATCTTGGATGGGTGCCCATGCCATTGAAAAAAAAAACTGATATTGAGGCATCAATTATGTGGACGTTTTTATAGACTTAATGGGCCCCGTGCCAAAAAAGAAGGTGTGTCAGTTAGTTCAGACTGCACCGTTGTTAATTTTTTCCCCTGCAGTTCTGAGTGCGTGAGTTCACCACAAAGAGATGATATGAATTCTTCCCTAACCTTCCAATGAGAGATGGAAGGTATTAAAAAAGAGAGTGGACAAAAAATTCAAACGCCTCTTTAAGTTGAACTAGAAGTGCCAGTTCACTGTTCTTCTGCCATGTTTGTTTCTCTTTCATCTCTGCAGAGTCATGCACCTCTCAGTATCCCGCCTCTTTATATGGACCTCATCTCATACAGCTTAGTGTAACTACAAAGTTCAAATGCAAACACAGTTGAGGCCTAAAATGGCTCAAAGCTGATGCACCTTGCATTACCAATAAGGATTATGTCAGTTCACGGGTCATTTGCTCTTTCGCTTAAAGAACAATTGCGAGCTCCATAGCTCCACTCAGCCTGGGCATCAACAATGGCATTCATTTACAACCATTGGCCTTCTATGCTATTCTGATCAGTGAAACCAATCTATTTGATATGGCTGTCCGAGCCATAGACTTAAACTCCTGTCTTGGAAACACAAACCAAGACTCTTGATGAGCTAAAACCACTCATTCATAAAGGAACAGATTGTCAAACTGTTTTCAATTCAACAGCATGAAGAGATAATCCGTTCTTTCCAATAGCAGCAGGCAAGATGGCCTCAAACAGCTGGTCCAAGCTACTGACCATTGCACAAAGAGGTATTTGGATTTTTTGTTTAACATCAACAGTTCTTATAAAACTAATCTACAACTAAACTACTTTTCACTAAATTACAATCATTGCAAGGTTTTTATCTAAAAAGTTTTACAAAGCATCATCTGTTATCAACCTACTACATTCACTGTGGCCATAAAGGCATCATTAGACAAAAGATCATTAAACCTTGTTAGGTATTCCTGCCATTGGTATCCTGGATATCCAACCGTCATTGATCCATTTAATCAGTTCATAGTAGCCAACAACAAAGCCACAAAACTCCAGCCGTAATTACAACATCCCCTGCAGTTCGTCCATTCTCGAAAAGGAGGCTTTTGTCTCAGCAGTACGAATATTAATTTGAACTCATTTGTTTCTCTAATTTAGTACTTTCAGGTCTTGCTTTCCTCTTGGCTTTGCCCCACTGTAACTTATACCCGTGGTAAGATCTACGTCCTTACAGTGAGAGCCACAGCACCCATCACTAGACAGGATAAAGAACAGAGAATATGTGTCTCCAGAGACTCTGCTGGGCTGAAAAGAAAGGCTGCCAACAGTCACAAGAGCTTTGTTACAGTGCTGGCTTCAGATACCTTTTATAGAAAAGACCTTCTCAATGAAACGTTCAGAGAAAATGACACTGACTCTTTATGGGATACTCCTTATACTATGAATACAATAATGCAGGACAGATGACATTCTGGTGCAGGTTTTGGCTGGAGATCAAGAGCACCAGCTTTGAGATTATATTTGGTAAAATGAGGTACATGATGCATGTGAAGGTCATTTTTTTTATTTTTCAAAAACATCGGATAATAATTTAACTTTTTGATTCCCCTAAATAAGGAAATTCTGTTTTGCACTGTGTTTTGGGAATATTAACCATTATGGAGGGAAATCACAAAAGTGCCAGAGATATGATTACTGTGCGCATTTTACGCACAATGCGCATGAATACCCATTGTGCAAGGTGATTGACACATTGTGTTTAATGCTGGAGGAAGACAAGTTTCAGACTGTAAACAAACGTTAACAGACAGCAACATACCCACTTTCAACTCTTTTCCGAAGACTGTCCTCTCTCCAAGCGCAGAGCAGTTCCAGCGCCCGTTTTTGAACTGAAACTGACACTCGTTGATGCCCATTTGGGCTCCCTCTCCGATGACGATAATGGCATCGGGGCGACTCTGGCAGATAATCCGTTGTCTGGGGGCCAAACCGGGGATCTTGTTACAGATTATGCTCGCACCTAGAGCCACCACCGACGAGAAGCCACTGTGAATGGAAGATGGATATGACTGAGAAAAAGTAGCCATCGACCATGCAGTTTCCAATTTTAATATGATTGGCTCTTAGTTAGAGTTTATTTTTAATCTCAAATGTACAAAACATTTTTTTTTTTTTTTTAAATAAAAAGCATATTTAGTTTAATAAATAGTAGTTAATGATCATAACTCAATTACTATGTCCGCGTAAATACGCTTCTTTACTACGACATTTGCATTTTAGCAGAATTGTCATCAAAAAGATTTTGTTCCACTTCAAAAGAGATTCTTTAACATCTCAGAGCTAAAATGCTCATTTT